>NW_024038707.1:60000-390000 GCF_016077235.1 Cyprinodon tularosa
AGCAGGCGTAGAGCTAACAGAACTGGCAGCGTTGCGAGGCAAGGGCTCAAACATGTACGGCTGGAAGCCTTCTACACCAAACCAAGCTTCTGCCGCCCTGGCGTCCTCTTCCACAACATCTTCGTCCTCGCTTTCCTCCTCTAAATAAAAAATGGATGACGGAGGAGACTCATCCACGACCTCCGACACTAAACTCTCCTCCTCTTGCATGTTTCCTCTGTCCATAGCGTTCCTTGACAGCGTCGTTTCTAAGTCACCAATTTAGTGCTACTTGGTCCCAATGGAATTTCCCATTGGGAACCTGCTAGCACTAAGTTGCTAATTGGTTAGCAAGATGCTTCCGAGAAAACGGCCATAACCAAAATACTTGAGAACCTTCCGCCACAACAATCCCGCCCCCTTGATAAACAACATATCACATTAACTTTATTCACTCGTGTAAAGTCGGGCACCACTCGAGAGAATTCAGAAATGCAACGGTTGGAACAGCCGCTTCCCTACGACTTTAAAACAAAGAATAACAAAGAGCCGAGAAGCAAACGTGACGTACCTGATTCCTGCAAACTCCACCTTCTGAGTCACATAAGCACAGGTGCTCACCTGAAACACAAAGAACCAAAGCTTTGACTAATTCACACTGAAGGTGTCAAAATGTCTGAACTTGTCAGTATCTGAAAAGTCTGTCACAGTTTAACAAGCTGCAGGCTAATCTTACTGCACGCTCAGATCCGTGGCACAAAATGGAAGGCAGAAGATCTTTCCGTAAAGGTGAGAACACACCGAGACCGATTTTGAGTCCGATCTGACAGAAAATCGTGTTGGGCGAGGTCAATGGGGATGATCACACTGAGATAGAGCCCAGGTCTAATTTAGTCAGATTAAGCAGCAATTCAGCTGCAAGTTCACGGTTCTGACAGGAAGAGACACGCTTATAAAGTAAAACACCTCCGCTTTGGGAGAAAATATACCGTATTTTCACGACCATAAGGCGCACCGTACTAAAAGGCGCAGTCTCAGTTATGTGTGTCATTACTGTATTTAACACACACATAAGGCGCACTGGATTATAGGGCGCGGGTTTTATATACCGGTACATATCCTCTACTACGTTTAAATGCCGCTGAATGCACACTTTCATCTGGTTTGGTCTTGACACGTTTTTTGTGGACTTTTATGGACCTTTCTGCCTCGGGCACCATAGACCTCCATTATTTGAATGTCAGCAGACAGCAAGAAACCTCCCAGATCTCCAGATGCATTTGAGATATCAAAAAAGTACTCCAGAGTGTTGTTCAGCATGGGGGTGAGTAGAAAATGAAGGCTAATCATGTTTTGGGTGTACTATTCTTTTAACGTTCTCATGGTGGTCTTAACAACGTCCGCAGTAACAACACACACAGGGCGCACCACACATTTTGAGGGGAAAAAAAGACGTTTATATGCGCCTTATAGTCGCTAAAATACAGTAAAGTAATATCTAATAATCGCATAGGGAAAGAGTCAGTTTTGGAGTTTGCACATCGCGTCTATAGTGTAACGATTACAGCATTACCTCAGCGTTGCTGGCATCATTACAATAGTAACCGGGACAGACTGTTGCAAAAACAATCAATGAAACATAAAAAAAATGTAAAACTTTACCAATGATAGCAATTCAGGAGGACAGAAAACAGATAAAGTAAAATGGTGATCCTCGAAACGAAATAAGGAGGGGCAGACAGAGCAGGTAAGCGCGACGTATCTGTCTCACCTCTTTATGAATAGAAAGAAAAAGAGAATCATCTTTCTGCTACAGTCGGCATAGAAACAGACATCCTACAGTGTTTATTGCTGTGTTTTTCTTTTTAGACGTAGATCTCACTATGTTTTTAATATATGAACCTTCTCTATCTGTTCTGGTTTGACTTGTTAAGGGGGGCTTTGCTTTATAGAATGAGCCCGTTTTATAATCTGTCCAACGGAAAATGTGGGAAATTGTTTGAATAAAAATTCGTACTCAAACGGTGTGTTCGTGCCTCAACTGACTGATGCCTCTGAATCTTTGACTGGCACGCAGTACTGGATAGGGGTGTAAATAATAATAGTTTTGTATCGATGCATCGATCCAACAGCCGATGATCCGATGCATCGATACATCCGCAAGAGAATCGATTCATGTTTTTCTTTTTTCCTTCCGGTCTATTTTGATCCATTTGCTCCTGGGTGTAATTCTCCCTCCCGTGCTGCGGTGGCGCTAAACCTATTTTGCCCTCCTACCGCGCTTCCTGGTTATACTCTTACAGCAGTGTGTCGCAGTGAGCTTGATGCAGACATTTTTGATTTATGCTCAATATTGAAGCGTGGTCTGTGCTACACGCTGTGGGTCTAGATACGGCCGAGGCGGCGAGGAAGTGGGGGCGAGTTTAGTCCGACGATGGAGGGACATGAGGGCCAAAAAGAGCGGAGATTCAGGTGGAAAAAGGGTCCCAGCGTTCTCGCGCACCTCACTCTTCTAGCGGGTCAAACTTCACGAGTTGTTTTCCGCAATTTCGGTCATAAAAACAAAACAAGCCGGCCTCCTGTCTGCTGCACTGTCTGCGGTCAGCTACAATTTGTCTGTGGAGGGGGCGGGACGTCTGGAGCCGAGGTATTGCATTGCACTCATTGCACTGATTATGTGCAGTATTTCATGATGCGAGGCCTTTCAGAATCTGTAACGCAGGGGGATTATTACTTTTCAGTGAATGAGGTTTTAATAGGAATAGGTGGAGAAAAACTTTTCTACATCTGTTATTTGCTGTTGTTTCTCAAAAATGCATAAAGATATTACAGCTTTCATTGATTTATTTCAAATCTGTAATAAGTCACTGTGATCTAGTCGCTTCGATTCTGTGCTACGCCGCTGACATCATCACGTAGAACGCGCACAGCGGCTTGTGATGATTTAAAGTCGCGCTCTAAAGTTTCCAAACCCTCCCATGAAAGAAAATGATTAATTTAAACTAGTTATTCAAATAAAACAAACTGAAAAAGTAAATAAAAAAATAACTAGGATAAATGATAATTTAGTAAAATAAGATAATGATTTTTGAATTTATATTTGTTTTAAACAATTCTGAAAAATAAAAACTATCACAGCTAAATTAAAGCTCCTCGCTCATGAACAGTGAACCAACCTTTCAACAGGTGCAGAAATCTGACTGAACATTTCCTGAACATTACTTGAATCGCCTGATTTCAGTGATTCAAAATCAATGTTTGATTTCCATTTTTAAAAAATTCTTATTCCTTATGACTTTTGACAATTTGAATTTGTTTACTGGCTGATTTAATGGAAGGGTCTGCAAACTTTCAAGCACAACAGTACAGTATATCCACAGTAACTCGTTAGCTTTTTTTTGTTAGCCTGATGGCTTCCCTCACAATGCGAACTAAACAGTTCAACATTAGTGTTATATCGTTATGAGAAAAAAACTGGATGGGTTCACCACTAGTGTGCATCGGCAGCTAGTGGTGAACATGTCCCACCAGACTCTTCTTCAGCCTCCACATGTCTCCTCTTCCAATGTACTGGTCTTTAAATGTCAGCTCCACCAAGTCCAGTGTAACATCCTGTTGGAGTAAAGCAAAGAAAACAGTTAGAAAGTTCTTCCAGAGGAATAGTTTAACTAGCAGCCAGGATGAGCGTACCTTTGGGTCGACAATGTTTACGATAACATCCTGGTAAGCACGAAGCTTGAACGCCTGCGCTACAGTCTGATCCACGCTGATGGTCTCTGCAAAGGAGAGGATTTCCATTATGAAGATGCAAAGTCTTTGCAAAGTTCATTTAATCTGGAACCAAGAGATTTATGGACAGATGTTTTACAATTCTGCATAAAGAAAGAAAGTGACAAAAAAAAAAAAAAAATTTATGTTATGAAGCATTAGTAAGTAGGGATGCACGATATAATCGGCCCCCTATCGGTATCGGCCTTAAAACTGAATATCGGACTGAATATCGAATATCCGTGAGGCAGACACCCTGTCTACTTTTAAGGCTAGGCTTAAACCTTTCCTTTTTGATAAAGCTTCTAGTTAGAGTGGCTCAGGTTATCCTGAGCTATCTCTATAGTTCTGCTGCTATAGGCTTAGACTGCTGGAGGACATGAGGATCCCTTTTCATCATTCTGCTTCATTCTATCTCTATTCTCCCACTCTGCAGAATCTGTTAGTTCAATCTGTAACGTTCTGCTCTCTCTGCTTTTTCTCATAGTAGCTTCATCTGGTCTGTTCCTGTTTGGCTGTGACTCCATCCTGGAGAGAAATATCAGCTGTGCTGCTGCCATCAACACCTTTGTTTATAGATATTGGAGATCGGCCTGTTTTTCCAGTGTAGTCCTGTTTCTCTGACTGTAACTAACTGGATATGCTCTCTTCATCCTCATGGGAGCTGGCTCGGAGCTCCTCTGCCTGGCTGTGTGTTTCCTGGATGGGGCCGCCTGTGGAGCTGGTTGACAAGTTCCTTTGTATCTCTGCTTCTGTCTCCTTGAACCCCAGTGGGCCTCAGCAGATGGCCGCTCACACTGAGCCTGGTTCTGCTGGAGGTTTCTTCCTGTTAAAAGGGAGTTTTTCCTCTCCACTGTTGCTACAAGCATGCTTAGTGTGAGGGATTGTTTTTGAGTAAATGAGTCGATGCAATCAACTGGTTTTCCTTAGATAGAAAACTTTGAATCAAATTAAAGGAATAGTACACCCAAAACATGATTAGCCTTCATTTTCTACTCACCCCCATGCTGAACAACACTCTGGAGTACTTTTTTGATATCTCAAATAGGGTTGTCACAATACTAAACTTTTCAACTCGATACCGATACTAAGGAAAATACTCGATACCCAATACCATTTTTGATACCACAAGGATAAAAACAAAGACTCCAAAATTCTACAGAAATATTTTCATTAATAAATAAAATACAATAAATAAAGACAATAAACAATAAGAACAATATTTTGAGGTTGTTTGCTGTGCACAATATTAAGCAAGCTTGATAAAAAAACTTATAAAATTAAAATTAAGTGTTCCTTCCTTGGCTATGCTTTACACACATAACAATGACACTAGCCAAACCAGTTAAGAAACAAAAATAATTCTCAGCAGCTTCACCTCTTACAAAAAAAAAGTCTGAAACTGAAAAATTAAATTATGGATGCTACCCACTCAGGACACTTGGAATACATTGGACGAGCAGTATGGAGGAATATTGACACGTTTTTTGTGGACTTTTATGGACCTTTCTGCCTCGGTCACCATAGACCTCCATTATTTGAATGTCAGCAGACAGCAAGAAGCCTCCCAGATCTCCAGATGCATTTGAGATATCAAAAAAGTACTCCAGAGTGTTGTTCAGCATGGGGGTGAGTAGAAAATGAAGGCTAATCATGTTTTGGGTGTACTATTCCTTTAAATGGATGATCTGGTGAACTGGAAAGAGCCTTGAGATGAATGATGATGTGAATTGGTGCTATAGAAATAAACTGAATCGACTTATTTCCTGTAATCTGACGCACAAAAATGTCAAAACATGTAAAATATTGTTTTGCACTTGCCGGCCACCGTAATTATCTGTATCTGCATTGGCCTTAAAAACCTGTACTGGTCAATTACTAATATCTAGTTTCAATCCAGGGCTGCCCAGGCCAAGGAGCAAGAAGGTTCCAGGTTCGATTCCCGGCCCCGGGGTCTTTCTGCATCGAGTTTGCATGTTCTCCGTGAGCATGAGTGGGTTTTCTCCAGGTACTCTGGCTTCCTCCCACAGTCCCAAAACATGACTGTTTGGTTAATTTGCTTCTCTAAATTCTCCTTAGGTGTGAGTGTGAATGGTTGTTTGCCCTGTTTGTCTCTGCTTGGGGATAAACCATGCTTTATCCCCAAGCAGGGATAAAGCATGACAGAAAAATTTACAGTTTCAATCCAGTCCAATAATGCAGGATGTAACAGATTACTTTGGACGGAAGCCGTTCCAAACTCCCTCTGTCTAACAGTGCAAAACATAGAGTAAAAAAAAAAAGCAGTAACCAATCAGTTACTCAAATGTTCAAATATTGGTCATTACTGCTGCAACAAGCAAATCTTATTAGGGTTCAACTGAAATCCTTGTTTAAAATGTATTTACCTTTCTGAAGATCATCTTTTAGGCTCTTCACCTGCAGCAGCAGAGGACTAAATACCAAAAGAGAAAGTAAAACCCCCGACATATTAAATATAAACAACAAAAGCAATAAAGAAGAGTAAAGATAATGATTTTTTTCTGTCGATGACCTCACCTGTACTCATCTGTTGGGTGAGCAATCTCAATGATGTCGCCCAGGTTGACTTGTGGGAAGATTTTTGGATTGACGACAAGCTCATCGTCTGCTCAGAGAAAAAGGCTCATTTTTAACACGATCCCAGCCAAAGGTTTGCATCCAAAGCAGCTGAAGCTAAATAAATGTGTTCTGTCCCTTTAAAAGTGTCTTCTTACCACTTCCTCCAAAACCTTTCTTGTGGAGCACCAGTTTATACGTCTTATTTGTCTTCATGGTGGATAAGCTAAAGAAAGAACAGGTTATCTTTAACTTAGAAAAGTTGAGGAAATTAGGAAAAAAGGTTAAGTTTCACACTGAATGAAATCAAAACTAAACATTTGCATGTATTCTAGTTCAAGGTGAATCATTTTATTCCAGCTCCTAGAGGCTTTTATGTCACACTTAAAAGCGACCCCACAGCATGACACCACAACTATCGTGTTTCATCGTTAGGAGGGTGTGTTTATTTTTATTTATGTTTGTTCCTGTAGGCATTACATAGCATGTAGGCCAAAAAGTTCTCATTTCAGAAAGTCTTTAGCTACATTGGTAGTGCAAACTAACAAAACATCGCTGATATTAAAAATAAACCAATGTATTAATTAAGCCAATAAACCAAAATGAAGTCTTACCTGAAACTGAAACTCTGGCAGCTCTAACTTTCCTCGGAAAGTTGACGCTTACCGTCTTGCATGTGACTACGAAAAAACTATCCGGTTACATGATCTGACACAGTACTGACACGAACCCGGCAGAAGGATCCATAATATTTATTTTTCAAATCATATTCATTTAAATATAAATATATCTAAAGCAAGAGACTGCAGTTTAGGCTGTAAACATGTTTAGCGCTATGCTAGGACGGCATAGTCTCCATCACTTCCTGTATAACAACCAAACCTCGATTGTGATTGGTTCTCTATGTGACAAGCTTCAAATCCTGCAACGGGATTGGCTATCCACTATACACAGATCGTTTGTGAGAGAGCGGTCACTTCGGTGGTTTTCTTCTTCACTTCTAGAGATTAATATCTCTGCGACGGTGTGTTGGGGTACGGACGAGGATTAGGGCCTCTGAAAAAAATTTTTTTAACTGATTTTTAAATTTTATTTCAGTTTAATGTGGGAAAAAAGTTTAATCTGAGTTTAATCTCAGAATTCTGACTTTAATCTCGGAATTCTGACTTTTTTCTCAGAATTCTGACTTTTTTCTTGGAATTCTGAGTTTAATCTCAGAATTCTGACTTTAATCTCAGAATTCTGACTTTTTTCTCAGAATTCTGACAGATAACAAACATGTTAGCATCAAGCCATAGCCATGTCTGTTTTAGAGACTAGCTCTCTTGTTTTAATGACCTTCTCCTCTATTAATGAGGACGTAAAAAGTCGCCTAATTCCGTCATTTTCCACCAATGTGTCACTGGCCCTCTCAAACAACTCACATCAGTGAAGCTCAGCTCTCCCGCATGTCTTCCTTCATGGTGCCCATCTACATTAAGATCCAAAATTTTTAGATTAAAATCAGAAATCTGAGATTAAAGTCAGAATTCTGACTTTTTCCCCATATTAAACTGAAATAAAATTAAAAAATCAGTTACCTTTTCCTTTTTTTTTCAGTAGCCCTATTCCTCTTCCGTATTAGGGCCATTCAAAGGCGAAAAAATAATAAGTTTAATGAAGAGCTGCCCATGTCCAATCCCATGGAGCTACTATCTTTTAACGTTTAGATCCAGCTCTCCTCCAAATACGCATGTGCTCAGTTATTATTTCATTATAGACCTCTGCAGACTGATGATCCTGATGAGGGAATTCAACCATTTAGAAAATAAGTGCTATGAAAAAGGGCTGCTTCTAAACAGGGCAGATTTAGGACAGTTAGGGCCCTGGGCAAAGACAGGCAAGGGGCCCTCTGAATTGAGAAGACAACACATAAAACAGACCCATTATACAGATACAGAAAATATTATAGAATAGCTAATGTATGTTACCTTAGGTTTTGTCCCTCTCTTCTTGTTTTCCTCTCTCTGTTTTGTACTCAGCTGACTTTTCATGCTGTCTCAAAAGGAATGAAAGATTTTTTCCAAGCACTAAGCTCACTTAGCTGATTGCTCCTTCCTGTGTTTCCAAAAAGGCCAAAGTAAATAACCCAGTCCTTCTTTTCATTGTAGACAAGCCATGATCTGCTTATCTGTTCTCCATTTTTCATTTGGATGAAATAATAGCTGCATGAATCATGACAGCAGACAAGATAGAGGAGAGCAGGAGGCGGGGTTACCAATCTACTCGCTCTGGAGAGCAGAATTCGCTGCTTTTAGATGTTGTCTCCAAAGTCTCCAGTAGCAGAAAAAAGTCGCTAGATTTGGTGCTAGGTGCTTTTTTGGAAATTAAAGTACTAGAGGGGTCTGAAAAGTGACTAAATATAGCGACAAATGCAAAAAGTTGACAAAACTGCTCTTTGCATCGTTTGTTTTCAAATGTTTGCTGCTTTTTCTTTGGACCTTTAGCAGCAAATGGACATGGATACATGTAAACAGAGTTTTATGGGGCCCGCAGGAGCTTGGGGCCCTAGTATTGCCTAATGGTAAATCCCCCCCAGCATCTAAAAATCCCACAATAGCAGCTCTGGAGAAATGGATTTTAGCACCCCAGTTTTCATGTGAGAGAATATTGTATGACAATACAATTGTCATACATTTGATGTTAGGTATGTCCAGTAATTACATTTCCTTGACTGTTCTTGCAGAAAAGGAAAATGAAATGAAAACTAATAACTCTACATTTGCTCACTGAAAAATAATGCAACCGTTTTGGAATCTATTTAGTCATCCATCCATCCATCCATCCATCTTCCTCCGCTTATCCGGGGTCGGGTCGCGGGGGCAGCAGCTTAAGAAGGGAGGCCCAGACTTCCCTCTCCCCAGCCACTTCTTCCAGCTCTTCAGGAGGAACCCCAGGCCAGCCGAGAAACATAGTCTCTCCAGCGTGTCCTGGGTCTTCCCCGGGGCCTCCCCCCGGTGGGACGTGCCCGGAACACCTCACCAGGGAGGCGTCCAGGAGACATCCTAAACAGATGCCCAAGCCACCTCAACTGGCTCCCCTCGACGTGGAGGAGCAGCGGCTCTACTCCGAGTCCCTCCCGGATGACCGAGCTTCTCACCCTATCTCTAAGGGAGAGCCCAGCCACCCTACGGAGGAAACCCATTTCGGCCGCTTGTATCCGCGATCTCGTTCTTTCGGTCATGACCCAGAGTTCATGACCATAGATGAGGGTAGGAACGTAGATCGACCGGTAAATCGAGAGCTTCGCTTTTTGACTCAGCTCTCTCTTCACCACGACAGACCGGTACAGCGACCGCTTCACGGCAGACGCTGCACCAATCCGCCTGTCGATCTCCCGCTCCCTTCTTCCCTCATTCGTGAACAAGATCCCAAGATACTTAAACTCCTCCACTTGGGGCAGGACACCCCCCCTGACCCGGAGAAGGCACTCTACCCTTTTCCGGCTCAAGACCATGGCCTCGGATTTGGAGGCACTGATCCCCATCCTGGCCGCTTCACACTCGGCTGCGAACCGATCCAGCGAGAGCTGCAGATCACGACCTGATGAAGCCAATAGGACCACATCATCTGCAAAAAGCAGAGACGCAATCCTAAGGCCACCAAAACGGATCCCCTCAACACCTTGGCTGCGCCTAGAAATTCTGTCCATGAAGGTAATGAACAGAATCGGTGACAAAGGGCAGCCCTGGCGGAGTCCAACTCTCACCGGAAACGAGCCCGACTTACTGCCGGCAATGCGGACCAGACTCTGACACCGGTCATACAGGGACCTGACAGCCCGTATCAAAGGGCCTAGCACCCCGTATTCCCGGAGAACCCCCCACAGGGCCCCCCAAGGGACACGGTCGAACGCCTTCTCCAAGTCCACAAAACACATGTAGACTGGTTGGGCGAACTCCCATGCACCCTCCAGGACCCTGCTGAGGGTGTAGAGCTGGTCCAGCGTTCCACGACCAGGACGGAAACCACACTGCTCTTCCTGAATCCGAGGTTCGACTATCCGACGGACCCTCCTCTCCAGCACCCCCGAATACTCCCCTTGCCGGGGAGGCTTAAGAGTGTGACTCCCCTGTAATTGGAGCACACCCTCCGGTCCCCCTTTTTGAACAGGGGGACCACCACCCAAGTCTGCCAAACCAGGGGGACTGCCCCCGATGTCCATGCAATGTTGAAGAGTCGTGTCAGCCAACACAACCCCACAACATCCAGGACCTTCAGGAACTCCGGGCGGATCTCATCCACCCCCGGGGCCCTGCCACCGAGGAGCTTTTTAACCACCTCGGCGACCTCGCCCACAGAGATTGGAGAGCCCAGTCCAGAGTCCCCAGGCCCAGCTTCCTCATTGGAAGACATGTTGGTGGGATTGAGGAGGTCTTCGAAGTATTCCGCCCACCGACCCACAACATCCCGAGTCGAGGTCAGCAGCACACCATCCCCACTATAAACAGTGTTGGTGCTGCACTGCTTCCCCCTCCCGAGACGCCGGATGGCGGACCAGAATCGCTTCGGAGCCGTACGGAAGTCTTTCTCCATGGCCTCTCCAAACTCCTCCCACACCCGAGTTTTTGCCTCAGCAACCATCCGAGCCGCATGCCGCTTCGCCCGCCGGTACCCATCAGCTGATTCCGGAGTCCCACAGGCCAAAAAGGCCCAATAGGCCTCCTTCTTCAACCTGACAGCATCCCTCACCGGAGGTGTCCACCAAAGGGTTCGAGGGTTGCCGCCACGACAGGCACCGACAACCTTGCGGCCGCAGCTCAGATAAGCTGCCTCGACAATGGAGGAACGGAACATGGTCCACTCGGACTCAATGTCCCCTACCTCCCCCGGGATGTGTTCGAAGTTCTGCCGGAGATGGGAGTTAAAGCTCCGCCTAACAGGGGACTCTGCCAGACGTTCCCAGCAGACACTCACAACACGTTTGGGCCTGCCAGGTCTGACCGGCATCCTCCCCCACCACCGGAGCCAACTCACCACCAGGTAGTGGTCAGTGGAAAGCTCAGCACCTCTCTTCACCCGAGTGTCCAAGACATGCCGCAAGTCCGATGAAACGATGACAAAGTCGATCATCAAACTGCGGCCTAGGGTGTCCTGGTGCCATGTGCACATATGGACACCCTTATGCTCAAACATGGTGTTCGTTATGGACAATCCATGACGAACACATATTAACATAAAAAAAATTTATTTAAGTAACTAAATACGATTAAGTAGACGCCAAAAAACTGTTGCATTATTTTTTTAGAGCTCTATAATTCTCCACTCTATATCATGACTTTGCTGCACTAATTTTTGCCAGTTATTCTTCCTGTCTACAGTCACAATAATATATAAATGAATCTTTGATATCAGTGTGGATAATAATTAAATTTTCTATTCAATTCAGTTTATTTCTATTGCGCCAAATTTATAACACATGTCATCTCAAGGCACTATACAGTTCAACCAGATCAAGCAGTCAAATTGATACAAAGTTTTCTATCTAAGGAAAACCAGCTGATTGCATCGACTCATTGACTCTTCAGCAATCCCTCACACTAAGCATGCTTGTAGCGACAGTGGAGAGGAAAAACTCCCTTTTAACAGGAAGAAACCTCCAGCAGAACCAGGCTCAGTGTGAGCGGCCATCTGCTGAGGCCCACTGGGGTTCAAGGAGACAGAAGCAGACATAGAAAAAGCAGCTGTAAAAGGCGGCCCCGTCCAGGAAACACAGCCAGGCAGACGAGCTCCGAGCCAGCTCCCATGCCAGAGGACGAAGAGAGCACATCCAGTTAGTCACAGTCAGAGAAACAGGACTACACTGGAAAACAGGCCGATCTCCAACATCTGTTAACAAGGGTGTTGATGGAAGCAGCACAACTGATGTTTCTCTCCAGGGGGGAAATAAAAAAAAAAATAACAGCAGCAGGAGGACAATAAAAATAACACTGGTCTCAATAAACGGCAGCGCTTTTATAAGAAACAGCTACACTAATAAGAATCTCTTACCAGTATCGTATTTAATTTAAATAATTAAAAAAGCAAAACCCTAATGAAAAAAGTAAAAAAGTTGGAGCTACAACCTTATTCTAAACCGTTACCTTTTCCATCAACATCATTCCTAACACTTCCTAGTCCTGAGACAATACATAAGTTATAGTTTTCCAAATACCTTTACTGAATTTATCTATAAATTCTTAATTTTTGCATGCCAGTATAATAAAGCATCAGTTGTTGAACTCATAATTATCTAAAGAGTGCCAATTTACAGTGCTAATTATATTAATATTTTAGAATTTCCACTAATAACAATAAATATGGTAAGAGCAGAAACAGCTGAAAGAGATATTTACGATATCTATTTATCATATATAGACTATAGTTTAAATATTCCTCTTAAACACTGCTGGATCTCCACATTTAAACCTTTGAATGTGTGACCTCATTTACAGATATGAAAAAAAGTGTTTCTTATACATTTTTATTTGCATATCATAGATCATACATATTTAGAACCATTTGTACGTTCAGTTATGTTTGAACAAATACATTTCAATTTTTTTTAAAAAATTAAAAGTGGTATAGAATTAAAGATGATTGATTAGTCTACATAACACAGAATGGATAAAAAAAATCCACTTAACACTGATTAAAGGAAAAAAACACTACAGCGTAAGAAAGAACATTTAAAAAGGATTAAGACCTGTATGTTATGTAACAATATACGAGTAAGACATAATTTGAACTGACTGTAATGAAACATACTGTTTGAAACATGAAATCTGAAAAAAATAATGCATCACTGGCAGAGTCAACCTGTTAAGAACTGATTGAGCTATTAATAAACATCAATATGGGGTTTTGATGACAAGGAGAAAAACTTTAACGCATTTTTAGTCCGGTTTCTTTAATTGTTCCGGTTGTTTCTCTGCAGACCAGCTCTCCTCACCAAAGCTGAATCAGTTCATCAGCAGCAGCTTCTTTTCATCTCTTGAGTTCTGCCCTCTTCCAAAGTGATACGTTCTGATTCTGACACAAAATAAAGGTTTATATTCACACAAAAGAAGATGTTTTTTTTAGGCATTTGAGAATATTGGACGTTACGTTTTTTTGTTACTTACTTATGTTATCCCCAGGACCAATACTAGCAGGAATGCTTTTCTCCATTTCCTTCATTATACATTTTTCAAAGGCCAAAGCTGATATCCTAAAGAAAAATGCCTGGACATTCTCCCCTGTGAATAAGAAAACAATAAATAACGATTTTATTGATTTCTAACCTTGTTTTGAACCCAAAGTATTTAAAGGAAAAGTCCGGTCGTGTTCAGAATTCAAACTCCTGAAAGTATTTTAAATATGAAATTATTTCATAATCGCATTCATCTTTTTCTGTTTTTTGGGGACGCTACAGCTACATCAGCTGCATGCAGGAGACAAACACCATTATGGAGGGAAATGTGTTCCATTATTGTTGCAAGGAATGAGCACGCTTTATAAATGCAAATTTTTAAAGAAACTCATTCTGTAAATGAATAACTCAAACAAATACAATCCTGAAATAAAAATTTGAATTTTTTTTTTTTGAAAAGAAGCTTTTTCAGAGTAAATTTGCTGTTAGCTCAGATTTTTTTTTCCAAAAAATTTCTTTAAACTGATTTTATATTTTCTTTTTTTTTTTTTAAAGAAAAAAAATATTATTGAGTTTTAAGAATTGCATTCTTTTCAAATTGTGGGGGCGGAGTTGCCTCTGAAGCAAAGAACAAAGATGCATTTCTATTGTCCTGATTGCAACAACATTTTTATTAGTAAATGTTAGCATTTGTTTCGGCTTGAGGTGAAGACAATTATATATTTCTGGATTGGATTGTTTTGTATTTAAATTTACAAAATGTGCATTTTGTAAATTTCCATTTACAAAACGGATGCTTTGCTTGCAACAAAAATAAAATAAATATCACTCCATACACACCAGCTGTTTGATGAGGATCCGCAGCCTGCTTTGAGGAGAACTGGATCCTGTATCTCTTTGTCACATGAATAAAAAAAGATAAGGACTGTGAGGATGATGATGTTATCAAATGTTAGACGAGGGAAACTTTGTTAATCAGTAGAAACTTAGTTTGTAAAGCTCAACGTTGTCGGTTTGGAAAAAATATTTAAACAGGACGTTAACCTGGGAATAAAGAGATGTTCGCTGGAGCTAAAACCAGCGACAGCTCAAAACGAGATCCAAAAAAACGTATTTTACTTGTAAAAAGAATCATTTAAAGGTGAAGTCCGGTCATTTTCAGAATACAAACTTCTGAAAGTACTTTAAATATGATATTATTCCATCCTGTTCAATAAATAAAAAGTGTTTCTATTTAAGAGTAATTTTCATGTGAATGTGCTTTACTGGAGGCATCCATGTTTGTCAAAGAACACCACTGCCACCTACTGGTTTGTGACATCACGGTGCGGTATCGGCTGTTGATCAAGTCCCAGTGCTGTATCTGGTGTTTGTCACAACGCGCTATTATCCAAGTCATCTTGAAAACATTCTTCTTCGAAATGTTGGTTACATATTACGGGTTTTTTCTCTGGCCAGAAGTTCGATGACAAATCCTCCCTCTTCAAGTTGGCGATCCAACGACCAACCCGTCCGTGGAGGATCAGGAATCAGAAAGGAAGAATAACTCTTTTTTTTTCACTTTTACCCGATGTATTCCAACATCCAGCTGCCATGCACGTGGGCATTGTCAGTTTCACTATAGCTCTGGTGAATTTCAATGGTGAAGTCCTCTGGAGATCTTCAATAATTGTTGTTGATTGCAGATGTGTCTAGTAGTTCCCATTGATTCTGCTTGTAAAGCGGGGAGAATGGCGCTAGGCTTACCGCACCGTGACGTCACTGCTGGAAGATGGCAGGAGGGAGGGGTTACTATATTTGGGCACAAATGGCCGCTCCCAGTGATCGCAATGAAAATTATTATTATTTTTTTCTACTGATTAATGCTAAATTTATTAAATTATCGCGAACATATTAATTTTATTGATTATTATTGATTATTCCTGGCTGACCGGACTTTTCCTTTAAGATGACTCAAGTGCAACAAACATCACTGACAGCGTAAGGTCTGAGTTTCACCTGTTTTTGCTGAAACTGCCCAGAACTCTGCGTGCATTTCTGCTGCCATACGGACAGCATCTTTTTCAGTTCTCTGTCTTTCATCTGGGGGCTTTAGATCACGTTAGTTTGTAACAGAACAATATGTACTTTAATTCAGTAAAATATGCATCACTTTAGAAGACACTCACCAGAAGATCCGTCTTTGTCCCAACCAAAAAGATGAAACAGGAGTCAGGATCATTTTCTCTCATGGCCTCCTCCAGCCATTGACTGGAAAAACAGAAGCTCAAACTGTAGGATATATTTTATGTTCAGGATGCTGGTGAAGATTCTCTGTCATCTTAAGAGCATCCCCCAACTGGACTGTAAACGCCACCTCATTGGTCAAAAGGGCACCAATGTGCATGTACTTCCTGTGGAGGATGAGGAGAGCCCACCTGCCCCCACCCATCCTCCCCACCTTCTACAGAAGCACCATAGAGCGTTCTGACCAGCTGTCTCACTGTGTGTTGTGGAGGCTGCAGCGCCTCAGACTGGAAGAAGGTATGGAGAGTAGTGAGAGCAGCAGAGAGGATCATCAGGGATCCTCTTCCGTCCATTAAAGACATAACATCCCAGCGCAGCATGTCATAAGCCCATAACATCATCAATGACCCCTCACCCCCCCACCATGGACTGTTCTCCATGCCGCCCTGAAGAGGCTTCACAGCATTCAATGCAGGACCAGCAGATTCCGAAACAGCTTCTTCCCCACCTCTATCAGTTTGTCTAAGTCTAAGTCAACCTCGGCCTTTGTCAACATTGTTTTCTGTCTCCCATTTTGTTTGAAAAAAGTTTGTCTCTGCTGCCTCATTCACTGTAGGTCACATCTAGTGCTAATAAGATTTCAGGAAGCAAATGTTGGAATCAAATGCTTAATTTATGATTGAATATTTATTTCTAGTTTACAATTTTTGTCTGGTTTTGGTATGATATATATGAACATGAAATATTTTGGTTTGAAGTATGAGTTGACTGACTTAATTATGAAATTATGAATTTGTTTAGTTGTGTTTTGCTGCCGTGCATAATCTACGCTGTTTCTCGCCTCCGCCCCTTCATTATGGACAGCACCTGGATTATATTGGAGTTGGCTATTGGGACCGGGTGAGCTCTTGGATTCAGTCAGCGCAGCCATACAGTTTTTGACCGCTTTTGATTATTGTTTTTTTTTTTTGTGTGGCAAAAAAGGAACGAAATGAACCGATATGATCTGCCTGTCACGTCATATTGTGGTAAGAAAATCTAAGTTTGTTCTGATTTTGAAAATAAAGCGTCTTGATCAAGAGGAAAGAAAGTTCATTGGATTTCATGGTCACATTAAAAAAACAACTGACAGAGCTGAAGTGAGTTTAACTTGGATGCTTCTGAACCAATAGTCACGTGAATCTTTATTGGAAAGATTGCGCTATTAGCAAATGTAAACAAAAGTTTATATTTTTAACTCCTACAGTCTAATTTGGCCAAATTTGCCAGAATAGCGTCATTTGCCTGGTTAAATTCCTCACATTTGCCCTGCTCCTCTTCACTTCTTGGTGCTCAGGAGTCACCCTACACATATAGATAGCATGGAAATCCTTCAGTCCAGCTGTGAAATCCGCGTTTGGTGTTAAGGTACCTTTAGTAGTTCTAAAATGAGCTGTCAGAGTTTCATTTTCTGCCCAAAGGTACACTGATATCAGTCTGCTATTCCGTATTTAAATAATTATTTAATTTTTTTCTCACATTTGAGAAATATATCTCTGCATTTAACCCATCGCCTTGAGGAGGAGTGGGCTGCCATTGTCTGGCCCCGAGCAGTGTCAAGGGGTTTCCTTGGGAACCCAGCGTGCATTGCTCTAATCAGTAGGCTAAAACTCCCTCCTAAAAAATGGCGTCCCTGGGTGGGCTTGAACCACCAACCTTTCAGTTAACAGCCGAACGCGCTAACCGATTGCACCACAGAGACCTGAAAACGGCATGATGCCGATAGTGATCAGGGATATGACATTGTGACATGGCGACATTTTCTGTTGAGGGAACAGTTGTCAGAAGTCAGTTGATATTTTAAAACTTAAATCAATGGAAAAACATTTTCAAAGGACCAATTTTGAAACAAAAAGTAAAGGCCTTGTTGCTGTAGCAACAGCTGTCCAAAATCAAAGAAGTACCTTGACATACAACAAAACCGATGGGAGCCCTAATAGAGTTTAGACTATAAATCAATTTGAAAACACACTTACCTTGTATGGTCCAGGGATTTAATATCTGCCATGTCGAACACTGTTACAATCACTAGATAAAATCAAGGATATCTAATTAGATTAAATTAGTCTAAACCTGCAGTCATTGATATGTTTAACAAAAAAAATAATCATACCTTGTGCGCCTCGATAGTATGCAGATGCAATGCATTTGAATTTTTCCTGTCCAGCCGTATCCCAGCTAGAGGAATGGATATCACAGATTAAAATATTAAAGGATACAAAAAGGAAGAAAAATTATTGAATTATTTTTTTAATACTTCACACTCACATCTGAAGGGAGAACGGTACTCCTGATATCTCAAACCTCTCGATCTCAAAATCCACTCCTATAGTAGCTTTGTAATCTCTCTCAAAGACATCTTTGCAAAATCTGAAGAAATGAAATAGAATAAAGACCTTATCTCTTTACTTTGGGTTGATAACATGTACTTTATAGTCAAAAACTTCCTTAAAAAAGGAAGGAAACTTCCAAAAAGCTCTATACTCTTCACTGGAGATATGTGTGATAGATAATATAGAGGAGAAAATTTACGATTTAAGCATTTACCGGTATGTAGAAACATAAAGGTCAGTTTTAACATGAACAAGAAAAAATCCAATTGTAACATTTCAGTATTTTAATCAAATCAGTGACTATAAATATGAAGGGAATTTTGTACAGTTATTGTGTCATTATTGTTAAATATATGTTATGTAAATTTAATTATGTAAAAAGAAAAAAGAAATTAAATTTCTTAATCAATTTACAGTTTTTTCAGACTTTTTAAAAATAATTATTTTTTTCTATTTTTAATATTTAGTTTTTTTTCTAATGAATTTTGTCAATAAATAAAAAAGAATGAATAAAATATGAAAAAAAAATTTCTACAAATAAAAAATCGGCGAAATAGCAGTTAGCCTAGCCTCGTGAGACCATCCTGATCTCGCGAGCTTTCAAGGTTTCATTCGCAGATCAGTCTGGAGACTCTCCGTTAAAGAAAATTTGGAGCCGTTCACCAAACGAACGCCCAATCAGCGTTGGCTTTGAGGCGGGTTGAGGTGTGACGCAACGAGAAGCGCGACAGTTCAGTCTAAAGAACATGGGGCTTCAGCCGATGAAACTAGCGTTAGCGTTAGTTTTATCGGAATTACAGAGTATTTCTTCACTGAAAGAAGAGCAAAACACTGCTCTGGAGGCTTTTCTCAGAGGAAAATATGTTTTTGCTCTTCTCCCGACTGGTTTCAGCAAGTGTTTGATCTATCAATTGGCTCCTCTTCATCGTCGCTCTGTTAGTACGTCATATACTTCGTTGATCTGATTGGTTTATTTGGCCCGTCTATCACCAACATAGGCCAATCAGCTAACCAGTATTTTCGCCCCTTACCAAAATTACTTCAACGGAAGGTTTCCAGATGGATATGTGGAGCAAATCCATCTGGCGGAGTCAGGTTAGTAAAATAAATCATGGAACCATGATTTATATAAATACTTTGAGGGAAAAAAGGAATACTAATAATCTAAATAAATATGAAGTCCTTTAGTCAGAATAAACTGTATTTTATCTCTGATGCGTAAATTATGATTGCATTACCTGTTAATAAGGCAGGTCTTTCCCACACTGAAGTCGCCGACCACCACAACTTTAGACATTTTCTGGCGATCCCATCTTTCCCAAAAGACAACATAGGTGTAATGATTGCTATGGCTGATGACAAATCTGATATCATCTTTAGTAAAAATAAAATAAAAAATAAAATAACTGTTGGAAACTCACAGCTGAAGCCTGTCAGTCTGGTCTTTAAATGCTGCTTTAGTCTGAATGTCCCAGTCCGTCTTCAGCTGCAGGGAGGCCTCAGGAGTGTAGCACTGACAATAACAGCAACACATACTGTATAAACATGATATAATATTCTACAGAGCTGTGGTTAAATGTTAGTGCTTTCCTGTGAACAGGGGGGGGATTTACCATTAGACAATACTAGGCATTTACATAGGGCCCCAAGTTCCTGGGGGCCTCATAAAACTCTGTTTACATGTATGATTACTACAACTATCCCTAAATTCCTACATTAATAATTTTTTTGATAAAAATCCTTTTGCCAAAATGCCATCAGAACGCTTATAATATCAAGAGTGTCCTGGCAAAAAATTAGTGCAGCAAAGTCATGATATAGAGTGGAGCATTATAGAGCTTTAGAAAAAGAATGCAACCGTTTCTGGCAAGTGTATTGTCATACAATATTCTCTCACATGCAAACTGGGGTGCTTAAATCCATTTCTCCAGAGCTGCTATTGTGGGATTTTTAGATGCAGAGGGGATTTACCATTAGGCAATACTAGGGCCCCAAGCTCCTGCGGGGCCCCATAAAAATTTGTTTACATGTATCCATGTCCTTTTGCTGCTCATGTTCAGAAAGGTCCAAACAGACAGCAGCAAACCATTTGAAAACAAACGATGCAAAGAGCAGTGTTGCCAACTTAGCGCTTTAGTCGCTATATTTAGCGACTTTTCAGACCCCTCTAGTGCTTTTATTTCAAAAAAGCACCTAGCACCAAATCTAGCAACTTTTTTCTGCTACTGGAGACTTTGGAGACAACATCTAAAAGCAGCAAACTCTGCTCTCCAGAGCGAGTAGATTGGTAACCCCGCCTCCTGCTCTCCTCTATCTTGTCTGCTGTCATGATTCATGCAGCTATTATTTCATCCAAATGAAAAATGGAGAACAGATAAGCAGATCATGGCTGGTCTACAGTGAAAAGAAGGACTGGGTTATTTACTTTGGCCTTTTTGGAAACATAGGAAGGAGCAATCAGCTAAGTGAGCTTAGTGCTTGGAAAAAATCTTTCATTCCTTTAGAGACAGCATGAAAAGTCAGCTGAGTACAAAACATAGAGAGGAAAACAAGAAGAAAAGGGACAAGAAGAGAGGGACACAACCTAGAACAGATAATGGATGTCTATTCTATTAACATTTCCCTATTGGTATAATTGGTCGGTTTAATGTGTTGTCTTCTCATTTCAGAGGGGCCCCTGCCCATCTTAATCTAGGGCCACAAATTTCCTAAATCCACTCCTGCCTGTGATATAACACACTGATTACAATTTAAGGATTCTGGGAGATCTAGATCTTTTAGAAAGAAGTTAATACTACTGCAGTTAAAAATAATAAATATAAATAATAAAAGACTAAATGTATTAGGGATATACTTGCGGAAATTCCCAGATGATCCTATCTTTGCTGACCACTGGTGGAAATAATTTCCTCCCATTCCTGTGATCCCGCATGATAAACCTGTGGAGAAAAAATTACAGTTTTCACATTTACAAATAGACTTAGACTTAGACAGAACTTTATTGAAAAACTCCCTCCAGAAATTAAGGTTACCAGCAGCTTACAGGGCAAAAAACTATTAAGTTAAATTAAATTAAAATTAAGTAAAATACAAATAAATATGGAGTTCACATTTAACAGAAAAAAATAAAAAATACAAGTGTTGCTACTCCTTCCCTCTTCCCCCTGTCCCGTGTCGCCTCCTCGCCCCCAGTGAGATTAATCCAAAATAAAACATAAAAATCCAGGATTATAACATTTTTATTAATTTTCTAAACATCAATATAAGGACCTGAATCTTTGTTTCATGAAAACCACACTAACAATCTAAATGTGTGATTAAATGTTTAGACAATTTAAACAAACGGAGTTGCTAACGCGTTTACAAATGTATAAAGCTACTGAGAACCAAAACCGGAAATACAGCAATTCCCCTAAATTAAAAGCATAATTACAAAAACATGAATGAAAGGTGTCAAGAATCCTTTCACTTAAACTGTTTCAATTTTTAACTAAATCTTTATTTAGATTATTTGACATCTTTACCTCTCCTTAATATGTGTAACACATTTCGACGTATTGCTGTTGCTTTATTTTGAAGGGTCATCACCGGATATGTAGGCTACTTAAATGTTATTCGAATAGGAGCGACTGGCTGCTAACATTAATGAAGATTCCACAGACACTCCTTTTATATCCTTTAACATATTGGCAGTATATTACCGTATTGTTTAAATAAATAAGTCAAACTCACCCTGAATGATTCATTTCCAGTGTTTTCTTCTTCGTGTCCTTTG
Source organism: Cyprinodon tularosa (assembly GCF_016077235.1). Taxonomy (NCBI): domain Eukaryota; kingdom Metazoa; phylum Chordata; class Actinopteri; order Cyprinodontiformes; family Cyprinodontidae; genus Cyprinodon; species Cyprinodon tularosa. The sequence goes on from NW_024038707.1 coordinate 81,848, forward strand.
GAGGAGCTGAGCGATGCAACCTCTCACGCTGTTCGATTGGGAGACTCGTTTCCTTGACAACGCTGCATTATAGCCGTTGTCATGTGATTGCGTTTTCCGGGGTTCGATTTTAACAGGAACCCGTTACACATTTTGTGTAGTTAAATCATATGTGATTGTTTTGGTTTATTCAGACTATTTATTTGAATCCAAATTAAAACACAACTCCATCCTTTCCTACGTGCTTTTTTCTCTAAACTATGAAATTATGCGAAGTTAAAAACAAATGCTTTATGTGTAAATCAAATAAATTCAAGATCCAATCCTTTCTAAGACCAAGAAACACATAGAGGAGGATTTTTCTTTTTTTAAATGCTTTACAAGTTTGTTATACTAGAATAACAGGCAGATTTTATTATATTATTATTATTATTGTTATTATTATTAATATTATTAATATTACTATTATTATTATAAATCATTATTATTATTGATTACTATTATTATTTAATAATAATTATTAAATAATAATGATTAAATAATCATTATAATCATTTTTATTATTATTATTATTATTATTATTATTATTATTATTATTATTATTATTATTATTATTATTATTATTATTATTATGTAGCCTATTTCTAAATTCATACTTCAACTGACATGGAAAACCGGGACAACAGCATCACCATGTGGCTGGATTATAAAATTGCTGTTTCAAAAGATTCATTTAAAAACTGAATTAAATAAAGCAAAACAAAAGGGAAAATATAAAAATAAAATTTATATAATAAAAACACAACACACCACCTAGGCTATATGGATTAAATATACAAAGAATAATAATGATAACTGCTTAACCTTGTAAAGCCTGTAATTAACACACTTTTGGACGGTTGGTGAGTTGCTGTTGGCTTGAATGTCACATAATAAGAGTTGGATTCATAGGCGTTTTTTGACCAAACTTGGGGGTGCTGATGCACCATTAAATTAAATCAAAGCATTTTTTTTATAATGTATGCCTTTTTTACATTGGAAAAAAGAACAAAAACATAGTAAATATAAAAAAGTCTAAAAACTATACGGTACTTGGATAATAAAATATTATATAAAAAGTATACATACTCTCCTATTAAAGATGGAAAAAATCAGCTGCCAGTGAAAAAGCCAAAATTCAATGAAAATAGTGTTGAATTGTGGTTGAACAGAAATATTAATAATAAACAAACAAACAAAAACCAGGTAAATCAGAACGATGGAGCTCCTAAACTAAAATGTTGAGGGAATCACTGCCATCAGGTGTTTTCTTAAATGTTCGGTCAGATTTCTAGTCCTGTTGATGGTTTGTTGGTGAAATGTTCATGAGCAAAAAAGAGAGCAAGGAGCTCTAAAAATCCTTATTATTTTTAAAATCACAATTCAAAATCAATATTTTAATTGATCAAATCATAATTTGGCATAAATTAAGTAAAATATATATATTTTTTGTTAGTTTAAATATTTTGAATTACCTTTTGATCATCATATTAACTCCAACTAGAATGTTTGTATTACTTTGTTTATTTTATATTTTAATTGCTTATATAAATAATGTAATATTTAATATTTTATTTATTTAATTCTTTGAAATGATTTTGGTGGGTTAAGCTAATGTTGACCTCCAGGTGTTGCAGTAAAATCTGTGACCCCTCATATATTGTTGCCAAACTGGTCGCTACGTGTATTTCACTATAAACTTTTTTTAGGTATAGACATTCATTGTGTGAAATTAGGTGAAAATGTAAAGCCATAGTAGATAGAAGTTATTAGTCGACAGACTGATGAGAAGACTCCGCCTCAGCTCGCGCTTCACTAACAATATATTACGGGTCACGGATCGCGTTATAACACCTGTCCGCCATTACACACACGCAGCATCTAATGCGGGAACACACGCGACCGAGAGGCTGGAAACTGGTAAACCATGCATTTAGATACTAGAACAAAGGTGCTTATTATTTGATTGGTTTCGCTACAGCTTATTTTAAGTTCAAGTGAACTTTTTGTGGGTTCATTTTAGTGAAGAAGAGTCGAAAAAAAATCCGAAAAATCTGCCGCAGAAGGAACTAAAGAATTTCCTATGTAGCTAGCTAGCAGAACTCGGCTAACTTTCTTGTTTTTTTGAGCTAGCATAACAGCTGTTTAAGGCCTTACTTTTTTACTGTTGTTTTTCAATATAGTCATTCAAGTTAGTAAGTTTTTACAACAAGAAAGAAGCAAAGGTCGCATTATAGGAATTAATTTTGCGTCATCACTGATATAATTTAAAATAATAGGGCTCGGGATCCACGTTGCATTGTGGGACGTCGCAGCCATACTGACTGCTACGCAAACGTAAACTTAGCTCTGACACAACATTGTTGTTGAAAGAAGAGACAGAAGTAGAGAGAAAAAAGATGTTAAAATCCCGAAAAGGATCTGGAATTTACCGGGACACATTAAATAGAGAAGCCAGGGACCGGTACGGTGACAAAATCAGCATTATTAATCATTTGGATCCATATAAAGTTCCAAACAATGAGTGGAGCACCGATGAGTGAGCGCCTATACTTCAAAACAGTTCCCAAGCTACAAGTCCTTGGAGTCTCATGTGCAGTTCATGAATGGATGGGTTCAGGAGCTGCAGATCATAAAGCCAGCAAACAGTGGGAACACAGTAATCCGTACGAAGGTAAGCTGTGATCAGACGGGCTCTGGAACCTGCTAGTTTAGTAACTGCTAACCGCTAATGCTAACAACCACTCACGCATGTAATGTACTTTTAACTAGCTGCTATGTATTTCAAAGGTGTAGTTAGTAACGTTAACTGCCAACCCTCCGGGTTTCTCACGTATTTGAGCCTTTTCCCGCTGCCGTTTTTATTATTTTCCCGTAAAAGATCCCAACTTTGAAGGAAAGAAACAAAGTAGGCTATAAAATAAAACCGTGCATCTTTAACTTACCAGAATGAAAATGCAGGGAACACACTCTCAATGACATTGGAATACTGTGGAAAGTTATGTTCGGTCGTCTTACAGCCACGATCCAAGCTAGCCGACGACTCTTTATCTCTGACGCTTGGTCTCCATGGTTACGCCTCCAGTCAGGAAAGCGGTGGAAAGTTAACCCATTTTCTATGTTTCCATGGCGATCATGTGTTGAGCTGTTACAGCCCACAATACAGCAACGGTTTACCATGGTTGAAATCAAGTTAAGGTGAAATTAATCAAATTAAAACACGGCTGAGAGGGAGTACAGTACGCGGTATTCATAGGCAGTAGTCTGAGCCGCGGTAAAAGACGCATTCAACATGGCGGCGACGCGAAGTGCTTACGTCACGACGACCAAGCCCTATTACAATCCATTATTTTTTGGGGGATTTTTTCATTAATTTCATAAATTTTTATGGAATTTCGGTGTAACAATCAACATATACCGAATCGAACCGAACCGAAAACCGTGACCACGAAACCGTGAATCGAACCGAACCGTGGATTTTGTGAACCGTTCCACCCCTAATATATATATATATATATATATATATATATATATATATATATATATATATATATATATATATATATATATATATATATATATAGGCCTATATATATAGAGTTGGATTGGGCTGAAATTATTGTTTTGATTAATAATGGGCTCTATGCACAGCTCCACTACTTCCTGAATTTAAAGCAGCTCCTTTGTTTCCTGTCTTTCATTACTGGACGAACTGATTAATCCAGGTGTGTCTGGCCAGTTACTTAGGTCATACACACCTGGATTAATCAGAGCATCCAATCATGAAAGACAGGAAACAAAGGAGCTGCTTTAAATTCAGGAAGTAGTGGAGTTGTGCATAGAGCCTATTGATTATGAAAATCCTCATTAACTACTTTGTAATCAGATTGAGGCATTAACAGAATAATGGTTTACAGACTTTAAAACAGACCATTAATTACAGGGCCTGTAATTTCAGACCCCTCCATGACTTCTAAGTGGAAAAACTTGCAATATACCAGCGTGTTCAGATGCTTCTTTTCCTCTCTGTGGCATTTTTTTCTTCAATTTCAGTTAACTAAACTGCCATGTCTGGGTCATTCATATTATGATGTTGTCTTTCTGTTTCCTTTGATTGTTCATCGCATTTTTGTGGTTTTCTTCCTGTTTATTTTTTCTTTAAAATAAGCTCTTTGTGCTATTAATTTAACTTTAATAACTGCCTTCACTGCATCCAAAGGAATTGTTGAGTCCATTTCAACATTATAATTTTCCTCCCTATATCTTATATCTATTTTTATCTCTTCCACAATTTTTTTGTTATTCAGTATACGCACATTTAGCCATCATATTTATTTATTTTTCCTGTTATTTAAGTTAATTGTTTGATAGACTTCACTATGATCCGACAATAGAGCCCGACCGATATGGGATTTAAATGCTTATGTCGATATTGTCGGTTATCAGATTTAAGCCGATAACCGATATAAATTGGCCAGAATATTAAAATACAGAACATGGACGTACATCCGGTATGGACTGTCCGGTTTTTGTACAACTGAGGCAGCCCACACAGTCTCTGTGGCGCAATCGGTTAGCGCGTTCGGCTGTTAACCGAAAGGTTGGTGGTTCGAGCCCACCCAGGGACGACTTTCTATTGTCTTAATAGCTGTGATGTAAGATATTTCAAGCAACACCGCACTATTTCTGTTCTAATTCAGATCATGAGTGTCATAGTGGATGATAAACACCTAAACATGCTGTATATCTATCCATATTTGTTTAACGAAATTAAGCGCGGCTCCGTCCATCCATCCAATCCGTTTTCTGACATCCTTTATCCCAGTGGTTCTCAAACTTTTTCTGTCATTCCCCACTTTGGACAAGGGGGAATTTTCAAGCCCCGCCTGTCCCCATCGCCCCAACACAATGCTAATGAAATATGCAACAATCTTAAAATGTTCCAATTTTATTGAAGTAACAAGTAGTATCTAAATACAAACTATCTACATCAAATAACAGCAAGCTCAAAAATAAAGAAAATAAAAATGCAGCTGTGTCAAAATTTGTATCAAGCTCAAAGATAGAAAAAATTAAAGTGCCACTCTGCAATCTGTTAATAAAAGAAAAGAAGTGAAATCCATCTGGCAATACAGGTCTATTTATCCCTGCATTAGTGGCTGCAATGAGCCTGTTTTGCATTGCACAGTTTCTCAAAACGGGGTTGCAGGCTTGATACTGCCACTCTCAAGTCATGCTCAATGTTCAGCTGAGATCTGTATTTTGTTTTCAGTGAAGCAACAGTTGAAAAGCCCATCTCACAGAGATATGATGTGGCAAAGGGAAGAAGAATCCACACAGCTCTCTGCCCGATGAGTGGATACTCCCTCTCCACTCCAAACCAGAATTTACTATGAGTCTGAGCATTAAACCTGAGCCTCAGGGTGGAGTCAGACGTCATTTCAATAAACTGGTCCTATTTATTTAAGATAAAATATTTCAAATTCAGTTAATTATGATCAACCTGCGCCGCCAATCCCGGCGCATGTGCGCTTTATTTGCAGTCTGGACGCTGAGGGTAAACATGCTGTGTCTCTGTAGCGCTGAGAGGGACTCCTGCGATAGCGGGGGAGAACGGGGTTGGGAGGGAGGAGGCGCCCCACGGCAGCACCTGCCGCTGGAGGACAAGAAAAGGAACGATACGTGCTTTCACGTAAGAGTCTCCAAAAGTCGCTAATTTGTCACTAGTCGCTTTTTTGATAAAGAGTCGCTGGAGGGGTCTGAATATAGCGACAAAGTCGCTGAGTTGGCAACACTGGGGCGCGAAAGTTTATTCCGTTACAAATAATATGCCGACGTCACGTCAATCATTATTTTGGCACTTCAGTTCCAGGTGAAATTTTTCTCATATCTAATGTTCTTTTAATTAGACTGCATGTAGGCTAGTAATGATTACTTTGTGGGTTTGATTGGTCTAAAAAGCGGCAACATACAGCTATAAGGACAGTTTGCTCTCACACGTTCTACATTTATAGTCACACACACACACACACACACACCGGAACTTGGCGCGCCCCACCTGTCACGTCTCAATTCCCCACCAGTGGGTCGCGCCACACACTTTGAGAACCGCGGCTTTATCCGAGCTTGGATCGATAGGGCTGCTGCACCTTATCTCCAGCTGTCTACGGGCGAGAGGCCGTGGACAGGTCACCAGTCCATCTCGGGGCAACATAGAGACAAACAGGACAAACAACCATTCACGCACACACACACCTAAGGAGAAGTTAGAGAAGCCAATTAACCTAACAGTCATGTTTTTGGACTGTGAGAGAAAGCTGGAGTACCTGGAGATAAGTGAAGCATAAGTGAAGCTCCAATGCATTTAAATATTTTTCAGAGGGAACAACTGTCACCATGTCTGTTTTGTGATTAAATAATCGAAAACAAAATCCACATTGTTGAGCCTCGTCAAACATTTTCCCAAAATAAGCCCTGCAAGACAACGCGGAATACTTTTTAAAATATAGGTGGAAACTCAGACTTTCAGATCAACATCTTGATTATTACTGAAGTGAATATGAACTGAATCATGTGAAGCATATCTGTTCCACAATTGTTTTAGTGAAATATGATTTTCGGCAGCTTTGCTAAAATGGGCCTAAACTGCCAAATGTTTTCTTCCCGTCATAAATGGCAATTTGTATTGAGTATTGAGAAACAATCATTGTCTGCTGTCCGGGATCTGTTAGTGTTATGGTTGCAAGCAGTCGTTAAGGACACAGAGCCAGGCCCTCTGAAGTCCGTTTAAGTTGTTATATATGCTGCTGATCCTAGACTATAGTAAATGAAAGATCTACCATTTTCTTACACCTGTAACACGTTACATCATGGAAGTTAACACAACACAGTTGGATTTCAAATAAAACCACCCTATTGCCACTTTAACAAGGCATGTATTAGTCTAATGAATGGGGAAAAAGGATTTAACTATTAGAAATTGATTATATATAACTGATGGGTCTCCCTCTTTCCTTTACACTCAACCCTGCTAGACTTTCAAAGTAAGACTCCAGGGACTCTACAAAGTTAAAGACTCTTGTTACCATTTGCATGTTTCCAAGCGATACAAGGCTTTGTCTATATATAGACTCAAACTCACTGCGGATCCAGACATTTGAATTGAGAAAGCTTCCTGGAGAGGTGGCGCAACGTCTTCAAATCTTGGAAACCAAGTTCAGTGGATATTTTTTGAATTTTTACGGAATTAAAGACTCTCCTGTCATGATGGGTCTAATACTTTTTTCCCACATGCCGAAACACTCACAGAGAGATTGTCAAACTTTGAAAGCTTATTTTCTTTATCTTAAAACAAAGAGACAGAAACCGGGTTATCTCAGCTTGGGGGTTCTGCGGCCAGGAATCCAGGTCCGACTGCACAAAGGAGAGAGAGATTAGGTGGGTTTAAAGTTGGTGGGGAAAAATGCAGATGAATAATGCTCTGCTATAACTTGAAACTCACTGCTTGAGTTGGAGGGTGGTCTGAGGTTCCAGTTTGAGGTGGTTGAAGGTGGATGAGTCGTTGGAGGGCGGACAGGTACGTTTATGGTTGCACAGAGGAGCAGCGGAGCAGACTGTCTTGAGGTAGTTGGAGTTCAGAAGAGGTGAGTTGTGGAACTCTCAGCGTCTCGAGAGGTTTTTCTTCCAGGGCTGGAAGGACTTAAAAAACCCCAGAGGATCTGTAGGTTTCCTACTGAAGATTTACAAGGCAGAAGGGGTAAGAGCATGAGTTAACTCGAAAAGTTCAAAGATTGACTCAGCAAAAGCTCAGAGGGGCTAGAGTACACAAAACAGGCAAACACTCTAGCGAAGAGGGGATGACAGTCAGCTGCTCATATACTCCTCTGAGGTGATGAGAGATTCGGTGTGGGTAAGTGAGAAGTGTAGGCAAGCCCTCCAAGACAGAAGTAACCCAATGGCACCATCTGGTGGACGAATGGTGGAACTGAAAAAGAACACAAACTGGAACCACATCTACATTATACACAGATACTAATTTCAGCATATGGTTCAACATTGTGACCAAAACTCAACCGCTTTGTTTAGATTAGACTCTAGGGGGCTTTTCAAAACACACTGCCCTGCAAATTTCAAAATTAAATTCTCCCATTTATGCTGTAATAAATAATCTTTGAATCTTACATTCAAATAATCTTTGAATGTAAGACTCCAGGGACTACAAAATAAAAGCCTCTACATTATACACATGTATTAATTGCAGCATATTGCTCAACATTATGAGCCATAATTTTGTAGTGGCCTTTGCAAAACACCCATGACTGCAAATTTCAAAATAAAGCTCTACCATTTCCACTGTAATAATACATCAATTAAGATAAAAACAGAGGGGAAGCATGATTTAACATTTGGAAATGAATTCTACATCACTGATGGGCATGACCCTTTACCTGACACTAGGGCTGGGCGATATAGAAAAAAAGCTTATCGATAAAAAAAAATGCATATTGATCGATATCGATAATTATTGAAAAGATTTGAAACCATATTTTATGTGCAGCTCTGCCTGGACTTTTTCTAATATTGCCAAATGATTTAATTTTAATAAAAAACACAAACACAAACTTCGAATTAAATCTTTATTTAACCAACTTTTTTAACCATAACAGAATTGTTTTAAGGAAAAATAACTTAAGAGACCTGAGTTATGTTATTAAATACTGACAAAGAATAAACTAAAGTGACCAGAAAAGTGACCAAAATAAATATAACATAAATAAATGCCCCCCCACCGCCGCCGCCGCCCCCGTTTCCTGCTTTAACCTGAGTTATTACTTTGAAGTTTCTGGCCCCTCAGCATTTTTATCTCAATTGTTAGAACTACGTGGGAAACTGCCCAGAACTGAAAATATATATATATATTTCCCGAAGATTCCTCGGAGGAGAGCCGCGTCGGGGCCTACACAGCTCGTACTCCTGCGGGTGTGAGCGGCTGAGATGATAAAAACAAAAAAAAGTTGGTTGTGTTATCAGACTTCGTTTTCACTGGTTCCCGACACATTTTACAGATGACAAGGGTTTGTTTTTGGTCCGACTTGCCATGACCGAAATACTGCCAGACTGCCGAACTACAAAAACCCTTCTTTGAAACAATTTCCTCCGCCTCTCCTTGCTGCCTCTTCATGTGCTCTGTGTTGTGGTTTGAGAGGGCGGCGCTTGGTGACAGCATGCCTGGGTCCGCGATTGTGATTGGTTGGGAGAAAGCAGTGACTAGCATAAACCTACATGCTAGGCTACAATGAGAAGGAAGGAAAACTGTTTCTTTTTTATCGAACTTTTATCGACCCTCTTTTTTTTCTATTGCGCCACACGTCTATCGATCGATATATATCGTTATTGAATTATCGCCCAGCCCTACCTGACACACTACTCTAATAGACTTTCAAAATAAGACACCTTGGCATCTTCAGTGTTTCCAATTAATGAATGAGATGGCCCGCCACAGTCTCATTTGGGCCCGCCACAGTCTTACATAGTCACAGAGAGAGAGAAAACAAGATCTGTCAGTTTATCAGAACATTCCACAGCTGTACTTTCATACCACCCGTAACCCAGCGCCATAAAGAGACAAATTGTTTACGGCCGTAACCAAGCGACAGGAAGACTGTGCGCCACGCTCATAGATGGTCAGTGGCGGTTCTACTCCCCTGTCGGTTATATTCTTCTTTATACAATAGTAAATAAACACTTTTATCTGACCAGATTCCTATTTATGAGTGGAAAAACATTTGGCAGTTTTGGCCCATTTTAGCAGAACTGTGCCAAAAATCACATGTCCGCCTGGTGGCCATGGCCACTAAAGCCATTGTGGAACAGATATGCTTCAGATGATTCAGTTCAATTTGCTGCATTGATATTCAAGATGATTATCTAAACGTCTGATATTATATATTTCAAATATATATATATTTAAAATATATATATATATTTTAATAAAAAAAAAATATATATATATATTTTTTTGTTTTTGTTGCAGTTATTGTTTTGGAAAATTTGGGATTTCTTTTCCTTTGTTTATCACCTACAAAACGGACATATTCCCCCTGAGAGATATCAGGGGGACCATATTGAACATTCTTGATGTATCTCCACTTTATTGGTCAAATATATTGTTATATTACACTTTCTTTACATCGTCCAGCACTACATTAGAGCTACACTTGTTTTTATTAAATTAATTTAGATAGAAATAAAGCATGTTTAGGTGTTTGTAGATCACTGTCACCCTGCTGATTTGAATTAGAAAAGCAGAAGTATCTTGCATTACAGCTACAAGGACAAAAGAGTGACGTCCCTGGGTGGGCTCGAACCACCAACCTTTCGGTTAACAGCCGAACGCGCTAACCGATTGCGCCACAGAGACTGTGTGTGCACACTGGCTTAGGATGGAAACACATACTTTGTGAGCTATGAAGGGGTGACCTCTGGTGTTGTGTCAAGGCATACCTTGTCTAAAGACGATCCTGGCATATCTTACTCAAGCAAGAGTGGGACTACTTAAGCATATTTTTTTACCTAAGTAAAAGTAGAAAGTAGTCAATCAAGAAATTACTCAAGAAAGAGCAAAAGGTACTTTGTAAAGTACTTGGGGAGTTTGCCCAAATGGTATGCTTGTGAGGTAATGGGTGCAGCTGAAGTTTTATTGCACTAAACATGAGTTAAATCATTTCGCAAAATTAGTATTGTAATTTATTTGTGTTTGTTTTTAAGAAAATCATGCCATAGAAATGCGCCATGTTTATGTTATGATTTTTCAATATAATACCGCTGGTCTTATTTTACAACAGAAGAAATTCAGTGTTGCTTTAAATAAGTGGCATCTGAGAGATAAAAACAAGTCGTCCCTGGGTGGGCTTGAACCACCAACCTTTCGGTTAACAGCCGAACGCGCTAACCGATTGCGCCACAGAGACTGTGTGCATTTCTCTCTCACGGCATCGTATTAGACTTTGCAGTGAGTGGTGAAGGGGCAAGTTCTGTGTGTTCATCTCATTAGGCTGATACTGTGAGGTTGCCACACATGTTGAGAAAGGGGGACATCAGAGCATTATTTGCAGTTGTTTTCCCCACACTGATGCTTAAGCAATTAGCATGCCTACTACGACGTAGGGCATACCAAGGCACATTGAAATACTCGTCTGCCTTATTCAGCAGTCAACATTTCCTCATTAGTACATTGCTGAATATCCGCGGCAGTCCTGCAGGAGAACAGGGTCCGCTGTACAGACGGGGAGGAGTAAAGCTTGTTTCAACATTTGTGGGGGAGAGCATGGGACTGGAGGGGGAAGGGAGCTTTTACTAGTGTTCTGTGGTGGGGGAGGGTAAGTGGAAACACACCATGACAAAGTCTCTGTCCCTTGTAGGCAGATAGACACTGTCATAAAAACAGTCCCGTGTCTGCACATACTTATATGGACCAGTGAAATAGTCCAGTATCCACTGGGATTCAAGACTATGTGCTGATCCAAACCTGAGAGCTCCATATTGTCACTTAAAATATAATCAATATTTTCCATAATTTTCTTCACTTTTTAAAGAATGATCATGTGAAATTCAGCACAGAGTGCAAGCTGAAAACACCCAAAAAATCAGATTTTAGATCATATTTTACATTCTCATTACTAATTTTTATATTTTACTAATGCAGTATTAAAGCCTCTATTAACCTAATAATAGAGGAAAAGAGTGATTAACAATTGAAAATGGATTTCATATGACTGATGGGTCTTACTCTATCCTTAGACGAACCCATGCCAGACTTTCACAGTAAGGCTGTGAATACTGTACAAAATAAAATTCTTACCATTATACATGGCAATTTATTGCAGTATACTGGTTAACTCTATGACCCCATTTCAACTAGTTCTCAAAATGTGACTACCAAACCCCTTTCATAACAGACCAGACTGTAAATATCAAAATAAAAGCCTTCCATCTCCACAGATATAAAATATCTAAATCTAATGTAGGGATAAAAAAGTGATTTATAAATAGTTTCTATATGGTGGGTTTGACCCTATTTTTAAGACACAACCCTTCAGCACTTTCAGTATAAGACCTCCAACTCTACAAAATAAAAGCCCTTACATTATACACAGTATTTTTTTTGCAGCACATGGCTTAATATTATGATGCAAACTCCAAGTTTGGGAAATAAGCCTATCAAAGACTTCCACAACAGATCCTACTGTAATTTCAAAATAAAACAATCTGTAGTTCTAAAGATCTATCAATGGTTTAAATACTAGTGTCCCTCAGCTCGGCCACTCATGCATTGTTGACATATAGCCAAAACCAATCACAGTGAGCGTTTCAGTCACGTGTTGGGCACGGAGCTCCAGCCAATCACAAAGCTGGGATGAGAGCTCATTCATAAACTGATGCACGGGAGACCGGGGGAGCCCTCTGGAGCGTCCGGCTCCAGGCTGCACATGATACAAATGAGCCAATGAGCTGTCAGTCTGGGTTGCTGCTGCTGCTACTTTTAGACACAGCAGGCAAACCTGTAGCAAGCCGGGCGATGGGAAAGAAGGAGAAGACGATGAGAAAAAGAGAGCAGAGAAAGTGTGGACTGCTGGAAGAACTACGGTGAAATAGTGAAAGAAAAGTGAAATGGCGTGCACACCCTGCACAATTCAGTCAAAACTGGCTTCTCTATATGGAACATTGAGAATCTGTTAAGAGCAATGCACTTTGTTTTTCACAATGTCCCTGCAAGAAGAGAAGATTGTACCAAACATACTAGTTCAATTGTCTTTCCACTCCCATTCTGTGGAAACAAGATGGTTGGAAAATCATCCGGTGGCAGAGAGAGCCATTAAGGTATGAGCCAAAACTTATGGAGTATGTGAGGGCAGTACATAGAAAAGCCAAATTAAACCAAACCCAATCAGACACATTTTTTTCGGGCAAAAAAATGTAAATACAGTAACACACTCAACACCTATTTTACCCTCCACCCAGATAACTCTAGATTAAAAATCCTCGGTCAGGGATTAGGAAAATTGGCATAATTGTATGCCATGCGCACAGTGTAAATATGGCAGTCTTCTGTACAGTGATGCAGGTCATACATTACAAAAATATTCATTCATTTGTTTTCTCTTAGAAATTGGAGAGGTGCATTTAAATGTTATAGAGCTAAACATGTTAGATTGGTGACCTGTTATGTTATTATTATTGTGTTGTTGCTGCATTTATTTTGTCAGGGAAAACTAATCCTGAGTCGGTTAAAAGTCAGGGAATTCTGAAATGATGTCAGACTGTGGAAACCCTGAATAAAATAACTATGTATAATGATTCTCTAGAAAAGTCACATTATATTAATAGTATTATCTTGAATAAACATACCGTGACTCTAAAATAAAAGTTATTCATTTGTGACATTGACTTCTGTCTTGTGATTTATCTTAAGTTTTTAACCTGTCAAGTTTTTTTAGATTTTTAACATTACAATTTATATTTTTCCAAGCACACAACAGTTTAAAGCAAAGTTTAGTTTGAAAAGAATGTGCAGGAAGGACGTGCGGTGGAGTAGCGGAGGATGTGGAACAGCTCTCATTGATTTACATGACAGACAAGTAGCCTACTCCGCACGACGTACGTGAGCAGAGTGGAGCGCTGACGGAGTATGTGGAATCTGGGGGTAAAGGAAGACAAATACACGTCCAGCTGGATGCGACGCCGGACAGTGCAATGAAAAGCCGGACATCTGGCCACCCTACATTTTGGTCGTGTTGCTGTTAGCATAAACAAAACGTGTTTCACAATGCTTGCACACTGTTTTTATCCACAACTTTCTTTCCGCCGTCATCGTAGGTCACTCTAAATGCAAAGTGGTCCCATACAGCAGACCTATAAAGTGCTGCTGGCGCGTCTTCCAACTCCTGTTCTTTCCCACTCGCCATACCCACACAATTCTCCACAACAACTGATTTTTTTCTGCTACACCCGGCTACGCTGCTTCGCTTCTTCTTGTTTACTACTGGTGGTTGGCTTTGGTCGCAGCACTGCCACCTTCTGCTCTGGAGTGTTATCGCTTCGCCTATGAGGAAAAAGGAGCAGCGCATGAACCGAACGCAACACACGCGAATCGAACAGAGACAGTCGAACCGAACGGTTCTGGCGGTTTTCATAAACCGTTCCATCCCCAATATATATATATATATATATATATATATATATATATATATAGGTAATGTGAGAGCCATTGGTACTTGTTAATGACATTAAAATTATTTCTAAGAGCGTTAAAAGACCATTAAATTCACAGTGTTTCCCACAGGATTTTAGGAGACTGCGGTAGGAGAGTCTCTGACCGTTGGGGGTTTTCATATGTGCACATTTTTAAGCGTAGTGTATCCCACTTAAAGGGGAACTAAGTACTTGAACACCCTGGTATTTTGCAAGTTCTTCCACTTAGAAATCATGGAGGGTTCTGAAATTTCCATAATCAATTATTAATTGAAATAATCATTTCAGCCCAATCCAATTTTGATATATATATATATATATATCACTGCATGAAAAGTGGGATTTTCGTCAATATGCGGCACTGTAGATTGTCGTGTAACTTCAGGTTAGCGGCAGTTTACGACAATTTGCAGGCTTCGCCGAAAACTCCCGTAAATTGTCAGAAATTGACGTGGACTCTCTTAGGCAGTGTTCCCCCCATGCCTCCCCCCCATGGAATTCTAGGGGAGGCTTTAACATGTAAATGAACATGCTGTGAGCTATACAAATGCAAACCAGGGTTGCAGGGGGGGTTTTACCCCAAGTGACACCTTTCTGGGTAAGAAAATCTCTGATACAAAGAGATCAGGCTCAGTATAGCCTCTTACATTTTAGCTTGAATTGATTTATTTAATTAAAGTATAGAGACCAAAACAGATCTTTAGCTGACAGAGCAATACATTTAGAGCAGTAATTATAAAAAAAAAAAATTGCATTTAAGATAAAAAATAAAATGTTGTCTGTCAATATGCTCAATTCACAATTACTGAAGTGGAAAAGTTTCAAGAAATGAGTCTGAGATGATTTACTTTATAACATGGCGCATTATCCTGTTGGAAGTAGCCATGAGAAGATTGGTACACTGTGGTCATAAGGTCCGGCCAGGTCAAGATCCGCAATTGCAATCGCACCAAACAGGAAAAAGAACATCGACAAATTCCGGTTCGTCAAATTACAGTTAGGGCCAGAAATATTTGGACAGTGACACAAGTCTTGTTATTTTAGCTGTTTACAAAAACATGTTCAGAAATACAATTATAAATATAATATGGGCTGAAAGTGCACACTCCCAGCTGCAATATGAGAGTTTCCACATCCAAATCGGAGACAGGGTTTAGGAATCATAGCTCTGTAATGCATAGCCTCCTCTTTTTCAAGGGACCAAAAAGTAATTGGACAATGGACTCTAAGGGCTGCAATTAACTCAGAAGGCGTCTCCCTCGTTAACCTGTAATCAATTAAGTAGTTAAAAGGTCTGGGGTTGATTCCAGGTGTGTGGTTTTGCATTTGGAAGCTGTTGCTGTGACCAGACAACATGCGGTCAAAGGAACTCTCAATTGAGGTGAAGCAGAACATCCTGAGGCTGAAAAAAAAGAAAAAATCCATCAGAGAGATAGCAGAGATGCTTGGAGTAGCAAAATCAACAGTCGGGTACATTCTGAGAAAAACGGAATTCACTGGTGAGCTTGGGAACTCAAAAAGGCCTGGGCGTCCACGGAAGACAACGGCGGTGGATGATCGCCGCATACTCTCTTTGGTGAAGAAGAACCCGTTCACAACATCAACCGAAGTCCAGAACACCCTCAGGGAAGTAGGTGTATCCGTCTCTAAGTCAACAGTAAAGAGAAGACTCCATGAAAGTAAATACAAAGGGTTCACATCTAGATGCAAACCATTCATCAATTCCAAAAATAGACAGGCCAGAGTTAAATTTGCCGAAAAACACCTCAAGAAGCCAGCCCAGTTCTGGAAAAGTATTCTATGGACAGATGAGACAAAGATCAACCTGTACCAGAATGATGGGAAGAAAAAAGTTTGGAGAAGAAAGGGAACGGCACATGATCCAAGGCACACCACATCCTCTGTAAAACATGGTGGAGGCAACGTGATGGCATGGGCATGCATGGCTTTCAATGGCACTGGGTCACTTGTGTTTATTGATGACATAACAGCAGACAAGAGTAGCTGGATGAATTCTGAAGTGTACCGGGATATACTTTCAGCCCAGATTCAGCCAAATGCTGAATCTGGGCTGAACCCAGGAGTTCATGAGTGCAAAAAAGTGGAACATTCTGCAATGGCCAAGTCAATCACCAGATCTTAACCCAATTGAGCATGCATTTCACTTGCTCAAATCCAGACTTCAGACGGAAAGACCCACAAACAAGCAAGACCTGAAGACTGCGGCTGTAAAGGCCTGGCAAAGCATTAAGAAGGAGGAAACCCAGCGTTTGGTGATGTCCATGGGTTCCAGACTTAAGGCAGTGATTGCCTCCAAAGGATTCGCAACAAAATATTGAAAAAAAAATATTTTGTTTGGGTTATGTTCATTTGTCCAATTACTTTTGAGCTCCTAAAATGTTTGTAAAGAAATGTGTACAATTCCTACATTTTCTATCAGATATTTTTGTTCAACCCTTTAAATTAAACGTTACAATCTGCACTTGAATTCTGTGGTAAAGGTTTCATTTCAAATCCAATGCGGTGGCATGCAGAGCCCAACTCGCGAAAATTTTGTTACTGTCCAAATATTTCTGGCCCTAACTGTAAAATATAGCAGCAACAGATCGGTGACTAGGAATTATAGCACAATTCTTATATATATATATATAAAAAAAAAAAAAAACTAACACCGTTTATTTAAATGATTGGATCCAAACTATTGGTTATTCACCAACGAGGAAGCAGATTTCTCATCTCCATCAAAATATTTATTTTATACCGAGGGACTTAAACTTTAATCAAATCCATTCAAAAGAAACTTCTTATTACAGGAATGAAAAGAGATGCTGAGTTTGGAAGTAGTGAACAAGTTCATTAAAAAAAACGCAGTTTTGAATTATCCTTATCCCCGTTACAAAAATCTACAAAAATATATATATATATTTGGGCAGAAACTGAACATATGCTGGATGATGGTGGGATTTTTTTAATATGTCATATTAAATTAAGCGCTCACAGGGTTCATACAGGAATGAGTGACTCTAATTTAATGCTATTTTAATGCTATTTGAAATGATTTTAATGCCATCAACAAGAACGATGTACACAAGTTATTAGTGTACATGAAATATGAAGGAGCTGCAAGCAGAGTTCCATGACTCCTGTATGTATGTAAACACACACACACATATATATACGTATATATATATCCTCTAGCTTTTTCTCCGCCTGGAGCGATATAATATATCTGACGAAATTGTTTTTATAAGCATTTTTTATTAAAGAATTATAAATACTTTGATAAACATATTTAAATAAATTTAGTGCCAATTAAGGCCTTGATAAAAAAAAAAAAAAAGAATGATTTTTTAATTATTTTTATTGATCCGCGGACACCCTGGTTCATCTCGCGCATGCTCTGTACGATCTCCAAGAAACTCAGAGCGACGGGGCTGGATCCACAGTGGAGGATGTATGCTTTGCTTTGTGCAGGTGGTCTGGAGCGGAGTATGTGGGATTTCGGGGTAAAACTCCTCTTGGACGCGATGGCGACTCTGCATCGAACAAGACGAACTCAAAGAAGAGATGCTAGCAGTAAATATATGTTCGATTACTGCCTGCTAAGCTAAAAGCGGCCTAGCCTGAGCTACGGCTAATAGCGGCTAATAGTAGCCTTGCAAGAACAAGCTTTATTAAAGTGTATTTTTTGTGATTTACAGGAAGCAGTACGCCGTCTTCACAACTCGGAGACTAATTGCAGGCGCTATGAACCGGAGCAAGGGTAAGATTTAAAGAATATGCTTTCATTCTGCGGTAAAAGGCAATGGATACGGATAGATACCGATCATAGCTTTACATTTTGTTTTCACAGACCTCCTATTTGCTCTGAGCCATCTCGGCAAGTCCAGATTTGCACGATGTTGATAAAGACGACATTGTGTGTAAGTGACTTGTTTTAATGTTTTCTCCTTCCTTGTTACTGTGACTTGCGTTTGATTTTTTATTTATACCACTCTCATTTAATTGTTTTCCAGCTGCCTGTAAGACATATTTTCAGACGGTACGCAGGAGCTTCAGATATACGCAGCCAGCCAACACGCTGCGTGCGGAGGCTATCTGCTCGGAGTCGGGCCAGAAGAAAGAGGGTAAGACTTTATTTGGTGACTATTTTTCAGGTGCATTGATAGATGTGTTGTGTCCATACGCAGTGCGCTGATTCATTGTTTTTTTTTCAGCTGCTGAAAGTGAGGCAGAGTGTGCTAGCAGATGAGGAAGTGGAACTCTGGAAGTCCGCCTTCCTCGGCGGTGTCTCTGGATGGATTGTACGGTCGCCGCCATTTCGTAGGCCGGATCCCTCTGAACTCTGTGTTAAGCTGCAGTCCTGGTTAGAAGCGATGCCGAAGTACAGGGCCACGCACAGTAGGCGTCTGCACATCGGACCTGCCTCGGAGGGAATGCTGCCAGTTACCTCCAACCCCGAGGAAGCAAACGGACCGTTCACAGACTTTTAATTTTTAGAAACGCATGTGTTTGGATATGCGTTGTATATAGTTGTGTGTGTTTTAATAAAGCTCTCTTTGCATAAACAGCTTCCTGGCAAATATTCATTTCCTGTATAAATTCATTCATGTCCTTGATGGTAGCATAATAATTGTGTAGTAGTGTAGGATAACATAAATACACACCATATGAATGAATAAATATATGAATGAATAAATAAATATATATATATATATATATATATATATGAATAAATATATATATGTAAATTTATATGTAAATATATATAATAATAATAATAATAACTTTGATTTATATAGCGCCTTTCAGGAAACCCAAGGTCGCTTTTCAAGAGGTAAAGTAAGGGGGGTGGGGACAGGGAGGGGTTTAGGAAGGGTAGGCAAGAGAGAAAAGGTGTGTTTTAAGGTGCTTTTGGAACTGTGTCAGGGAAGTTGCGGAACGAATAGGAGGGGGGAGGGCATTCCAAAGAGCCGGGGCCACTGCACAGAAAGCCCTGTCGCCAAAGGTCTTTAGTCTGGTACGGGGGATGGAAAGTAAGTTCTTGCTGGTGGAGCGCAGGGACCGTGACTGAGTGAGCGGGTGAAGAAGGTCAGTGATGTACTTGGGTGCCAGAGAATGAAGTGCTTTGTAAGTGAGGAGGAGGATTTTGTAGCTGATGCGTTGTTTGATTGGCAGCCAATGGAGTTTCTTGAGGATGGGGGTGATGTGCTGCCAGGGCTTGGTGTGGGTTAACACCCTGGCAGCTGAGTTCTGGACGTACTGCAATCTGTCTAGGGCTTTGTTGGGCAGCCCAGACAGGACACCATTGCAGTAGTCCAGACGGGAGGTGACAAATGAATGAATGAGAGTTTCGGTGACTGAGTCGGTAAGTGACGGCCGGAGTCTTGAGATGTTACAGAGATGAAAGAAGGCAGATTTAGTGATGCTCTGGATGTGGAAACTGAGTGAGAGTGTGGAGTCCAAGATGACACCCAGGTTCCGCACTTTGGGCGATGGGGAGGTGGGACAGCCATCAATGACCAAAGTGAGGTCTCCAACCTTCCTGAGCAGCGGTGCTGGGGCCACCACCATGAGCTCGGTTTTGTGGGTGTTGAGTTTCAGAAGGTTGTTGGTCATCCAGGTTTTGATATCAAGGAGACAGTTGTTAAGTTGTATTTGTGGGAGTTGTGAGTATATATATGCCAACCAATCACGAGCGACTTTACTTGTTTAAAAAGAAGTGGTTCCGTCCAATACTCAGTAAGAAAATTAAAGCCTGGCGTGGCCACGTGTGGTTTTGCTGCCAATCACGAGTGATTTCATTTGTTTGAGAATAGTGGTTTCAGCCAATACTGAGAAGGTTATTCAAGCCAGACCTGGCCAGCCACGCGGGTTTGCTGTATTCATATGTTAATTAGGGCCATTAGTACAGCTGATCGCTCTCCACATACATCATGGTACGTTTCCGACAATTTGTGGCACGACAAACGCGGACAAGCACGGGTTGCAAATTGTCGGAAACTGACGAAAATCAGGCAGATCTGCGGGAGTTTACAGGGGTTTACGGGGACGAAAATCTCACTTTTCATGCAGTGTATATATATAATATATATATATATGTGTGTGTGTGTAATACATAATATATGTTTATGCTCTTAATTTGTATTCTAAATTTCTAAATAGGGTGCTGAGTGTACATTAATGAGAAATAAAATTAACTTTTTTGATTTTAGCAAAGCAACTTAATATTTTAGCTCCAATGTAGTTAGTTATATGACAGGCATTATTAAAGGGGAACGCCGGTTTTTTTAACATTGGCCCCTTGATTTTACGTTATTACATCATGTTCTACTCACCCATATGAGTTTTGTGTCATTTGGAGCCGTTCTGAAGATATTCCGTTAGGTTATATCCAAGTAACATCTTCCTATGGGCAACGACTTGAAGGCACAAACTAAACTGTTCATAATTTATCATGTATGGTACGCCAGCATTCAGAACGTAGGCGAATCCCTGTCCCCCAGACATCTGTGGTTATATTTTTTATATTTATATATTTTTTTTAAATCAAAGAGGAGTGTGTATGAGCTGCTGATAAGGGAATCAGAATCCTGAAAATCTTATCAATTCCCAACCCTACTTGTGACAGTGTAATGACAATAAAACGTTGGGGGGGGATAAATAATTCAGACCTTTTCCCTGCTACAAAATCTGTTACAGCTCAATTTCAAGTCTTGTTCAAAACTGGTTTCATAACAACCTGAAAATAAATATAAAAAAAAATCATGTCTTCCCTTTGGCACTGATAATAATTTACGTTCTTCTCCTGATTTACGTTTTCGGTTTGATAATGGTTCCACTGTTCGTAAAGCTGACTCAGTGAAATATCTTGGAATGTGGCTTGATGCTGAACTCACCTTTAAACCACATATAGATTATATTGTAAAACGAACATATACCACCTTAAATTCTCTTTTTGACGCAGCCAATTGCTTCACTTATTATGAGTTGAGAAAAAGTGATTACTCAGCTAGTTTTGGCCATCCTTGATTATGCTGATGCCATTTAACAACGGGTTTGCTTTCCTTGAAAATCTAAAACATGCTATAAATCAGTTTATGAGATTTACATATTTATATCAACACCTATAAAGAAAGCAATCTGGTATAAAAGTGTATACGTTTTTGCGTCATATTTAACATCTCACACAATAACAACAAAACACAATAAACTAAAAAAAATATAGCTTAGCCTTTATTTCCACCCTGATAAGTCAGAGTTTAAGACAAAGCTGTCAAATCTCCTTACTAGCATTCTTAAAGGTTGTTATTAAGGCTTGAAGAAGAAAAAAATCATGCAAACAAGATTATTTCAAATAATACAACATGAGTTAAAGTTTCTGCAAGTAATATAGAACATCAGAGAAACTCATACAGTGCACCAAAGCTGTTGGATCACTGCACAAAAATCAAAGTGAAAAAAAACAGAGATTAAAAACATTTAATGAAACACTGAAGGCAAAAAAGACCAACTCTCTTAAATGTGATATG
Source organism: Cyprinodon tularosa (assembly GCF_016077235.1). Taxonomy (NCBI): domain Eukaryota; kingdom Metazoa; phylum Chordata; class Actinopteri; order Cyprinodontiformes; family Cyprinodontidae; genus Cyprinodon; species Cyprinodon tularosa. The sequence goes on from NW_024038707.1 coordinate 103,648, forward strand.
CTCATTAAAATGTTAAGCCTTAGCCTAAAGGTTAGAATAGATTGTTGCAAGATAAAGCACAGCAGATTATGTCAAACAATATCAATATCATCTTTATGTTCAGAGATTTAAACTAAATTATTTTGGAAATATTTATCTTAAATTTATTTGCTTAAGCTGTATATCAATATATTCGTTTGAGTAACCCTGGCTTAAAGAATCATAATCTAAGCAAAGATGCTATTATAAATAAACTATTAAAATGTCTTAACTTATTCTGCACTCAACATGTGATCTTTGGCGTCAAAATTCAGATCTTTCATTTTCCGTTCTATCAAATTATTCTAGTCTCTTTTTTTCTTTAGTGTTTAAAACAGTTTATCATTTATTTTGGCAACTTTAACTACAGTGCAGTTGTGTTGCCAGTATCATACATCATATCATGGATATATTCAACAAACTGCAAGAATATTTAGTGTGTGTTATTTAAGAAATCTTATAAAGTTTATACTCAGCATTTTTTTTCCTCCTCCTTTTTCTTTAGTCTCAAATTGTTAAGATGAGCAACAATGCATATTATTCATTCTGGTAAAAGTCATAAAGAAAAGAAAAGCACCATTTCAAAAGTCTACGATGGCAAAGTACTTATTTAAAGTTGGATTATTGCAGTTAATTATGTTTGAAGTGATTTATTATGGAAACTATGTTGTTTCTTAGATCTGTATCTTCTGTAAATGATGTAGAGTAATAGAAGACAGCTACCGGTTAAATATGGAGCGACCCGCTTTCCTGCACAACGATCCATGTGCACAGAAATCTATTTCATCCTTTTTAAGATTGCTTGTAGCTCTGACCATGGAAAAAGTGTTCCTTCTCTCTCGACCAGTTCTGTGACATGAACTGTCCTGCTCATTTGTCAAGAAGTTTAACAAGACTCTGTCGAAGGTCATTAAGGTCAAAGATCTTAATGTCAAGAATTTCTATAGCCCTCTGGATCTCAGTATCGATACGATCCCGATCCTCCAGGGAGTTATTGAGGTTCTGCTCTGCATTTTGGATTCGACGCTCCAACTCTGAGCTCCTCATCTCCATTTCCTACAAGAAGACAAAATGATATGTTAGGACCGTTTAATTGTCAAAAAGAGAAGCACAAGCAATTCATATTATTGCATAATTGTAATATTTCTATTCTGCATATAATTATGTAGATACTACTAGTATGTAGAAATTAGGGATGGAACGGTTTATGAAAACCGTCCGAACCGTTCGGTTCGACTGTCTCGGTTCGGTTCGCGTGTTTTGCGTTCGGTTCATGCGCTGCTCCTTTTTCTCATAGGTGAAGCGTTTACACTCCAGAGCAGAAGGTGGCGGTACTGTGACCAAAGCCAACCACCAGTAGTAAACAAGAAGAACAAGAAGCGAAGCAGCGTAGCCGGGTGTAGCAGAAAAAAATCAGTTGTGGAGAATTGTGTGGGTATGGTGAGTGGGAAAGAACAGGAGTTGGAAGACGCGCCAGCAGCACTTTATAGGTCGGCTGTATGGGAGCGCTTTGCAATTAGAGTGACCTACGATGACGGCGGAAAGAAAGTTGTGGATAAAAACAGTGTGCAAGCATTGTGCAACACGTTTTGTTTATGCCAACAGCAACACGAACATGTCAGGCTAACAATCAACATATACCGAACAAACCGAAAACTGTGACCACGAAACCGTGAACTGAACCGAAACGTGGATTTTGTGAACCGTTCCACCCCTAGTAGAAATGTATAAACGTGAATGAGTAAGGATGCTTTAATATTTTGTAAATACCAAAAGCATGTTGATTAGTCATTTTTAATGGAAAACGATATGATTCTTAGTAAACTAATCATTATGGACTAGTTAAACGTTAAAGCTTTTCTTCCTAGAAGCATTTTACAAAAAGCTAATGTTCAAATGTCGTCCTCCTACCCTTAGTCTGAGAATGGCTTGATCCCGCTCATGTTCCATCGCATGGTACTCAGCCTTCTTGCTCTGTAAGATGTGAATCTCCTGAAAATCACATGAAATAAAAAAACAAAACAAAAACATCATATTACTGATTATGGTGCAGTCTTGACTGAATATTTAGGGCAGCTGATTTCCACCGTAAGAAAACAATAGGAGACATTGTCCAACCTCATCTTTGGCCTTCAGTAAGGCTTCCAGCTCCTCCAGGGACTGGGTAAGCTCATCCTTCAGAAGGTCACTGGGTCCTTGGCTTCCATGGATTTCCAATTCTGCCACCTCACAAAACATAATAGATACAGTTTTAAGCCTCTGTCACATCTTAGCAATTTAGCCAGCGTATGCCTGACGTCCCAGAATCTTCTAAAACGCTGCCATACTATGAATTTTCTATGTATATTTCAATTTTGGGCGTATATATATATATATATATAGAGTATTCATTATGAGTCCAGAACTTATGTCCAACAACAGCCTAACTTATACATAACGCACGACAGCCTAATGCCCATTAATTGTCACAAGCCAGTATCCTGTAACCTGACTCCGCCAGATGGATTTGCTCCACATATCCATCTGGAAACCTTCCGTAGAAGTAATTTTGGGAAGTGGTGAAAATGCTGGTTAGCTGATTGGCCTATGTTGGTGATAGACGGCCCAAATAAACCAATCAGATCAACGAAGCATATGACGTACTAAGAGAGCGACGACGAAAACACAAGCCAGGCTACTCTTGCCGAAACCAGTCGGGAGAAGAGGAAAAACATCTTTTCCTCTGAGAAAAGCCTCCAGAGCAGTGTTTTGCTCTTCTTTCAATGAAGAGATACTCTGTAATCCAATAAAACTTGCTCGATAGCCACGCTAACGCTAGTTTCATCGGCTGAAGCCGCCATGTTCTTTAGACTGAACTGTCGCACTTCTCGTTGCGTCACACCTCAACCCGCCTCAAAGCCAACACTGATTGGACGTTCGTTTGGGGAACGGCACGTAAAGGTGTGAAAGGTTTTTACCGACTCATGTTTTCAAGCGCATATAGAGTGATTCTCAAGTATTCACAATAAATAAACTACAAAAAGGGCCTAAAATGTTGAACGTGTCCTCTCAAAATTGCAGGTCTCTCCCTTTTTTCAGTTGCCAAGTGGCAAAAAAGGAACATTAGTTAACACACAAGTTAAATTTAGAAGCTAACTTTACAAAATTTTGTTAAAAAGGCCTTGTTAAAAAGGCCTTAAAATTTAAATTATCAAGTGGAATAAAAATAGAAGGCAACACAGAACACCAGCTAACCTTACTTTACAATCTAACTTTACAAGATTAGAAACATGAAAGCAGAGATAGGCCTAAAATGGTTGAAGTCAGGTTCTGATTGATTGAATAATTATCTAGGGGCATAATAATGAAAAGTAAAATTGTAAACAAGCTAACTTAAAAAAAGAGAAAATAAGCTAAGCCTTAAAATCTTGAAAGAATCCTCTTAGCTATGAAGGTAGATTTGTTTCTTTATTATTCAATCAAAAAAAAAAGGTTGCTTCAATCAAAAAAATATATTTTCAATTAAAAAAATCTTCACTTCAATGAAAAAAAAAACTGCAAAAATATGAATGCAAAAATATATTTGAGACTCAAAAAAAATACATTTGAACACTGCTTTTCTTTGATTGAAAATGTTTTATTTGATAGAAGTGCAGTCTTTTTTGTTTAAAGCAACTTTTTAAATTGAAGTAACATTGTTTTTTGATTAGACCATATAATGGGTAGGACATTTGTCTTTTTTATTCAATCAAAAAATAAGTTGCTTCAAACAAACAAACAGAATCAAAAAAAAAGTAACTTCAATGAAAAGATAAACCTTTTCAATCATAAAAAATAGTTTTTGAATGCAAATCAAATATTTGAGACTCAAAAAATTGCATTTGAACACTTTTGTTTTATTGTTGAAAATGTTCTCTTTGGGTGAAGGGATCTATTTAGTGTGGCCATACATGGGTAGGACATTTGTGTCTTAATCATTCAATTCCCAAAAAGTTTTTTCAATTAAAAAATCAAATAAAAAAATCAAATAAAAAACTGTGCAAATAGAAAAAAAAAAAAAAATTACCCCATGAATAACTTGTTTTTTTGTTTTTTTTTTTAAAGTGAAAAAACAATTAGAGTTCAAATTGTTTTATTTAAATCAAAATTATTTTTTTTGAAGTGCAAAAAGTTTTGAAGTTCAAATTTTTTTGATTGAATAATTTTGACACAAACATTCCACAGTGGGCGGGTGCTTCTCTATTGGTCAGACATGTTTGATTGACAGAGTAGAGTATCGGTCATGCATCCTGATGATATCTACACCGCGTCAGTTCCATCCATCCATCCATCCATCCATCCATCCCGATTTCTCCCTTTCTCCATATAGGCTAACATATGATCCTTCACTCTCTCCGTAGTTCCCCTGTGGCGCGAGCACAGGGTGGCAGTTACGTGCCTTAAGTGAGAATGCACGTTTCCTGTCGCTTGCTCGATGAATCGTGCCGCCTGCTCTGTGCGGAGATGCAGGGGAAACCGTATCTGATGGGGAAACGCAGCTCAACGTAATACTGCGCTCACATCACATGCAGCAGGAGCAGCAAAAAGGCGCGTCATACCCATTATATGGGCCAATCAAAAAAACAATGTTACTTCAATTAAAAAAAGTTGCTTTAAACAAAAAAGACTGGACTTCTATCAAATAAAACATTTTCAATCAAAGAAAAGCAGTCTTCAAATGTATTTTTTGAGTCTCAAATATATTTTTGCATTTTTTTTTTATTGAAAAGTTTTTTTTTCATTGAAGTGAAGATTTATTTAATTGAAAATATATTTTTTGATTGAAGCAACCTTTTTTTTGATTGAATAATAAAGAAACAAATCTACCTTCATACTTAGCTTGGCAGGTTCTTCTCATTCATCATTTAGTTATCAAATGGCAAAGACACGTGGACAAATTTGTAGGTAACCCGCTTTATGAAAGAAAAGAACAATGATCTCAAAACTTGAATCAGACAAAAGGAATAATAAAGAAAAGATCTATCAAAATGAACAAATGTAACCCAGGCATCTCTTCAAAAATGCTTCAATGGAAATTATTTTAAAACATAAACATATGAAGCAGGCTTGGAAAAATCTGATGGTTCCTTTACTTTAATATTTTGCCGTGCTACCTTTGAGGCAATCACTGCAATTCCTGTAACTGTCAGTGATACTTCTGCTCCTCTCAGCAGGTATATCGCTCCTCTCCTTATCAGCAAACTGCTCCAGTTGTCTCAGGTTTGAAAGCTGCCTTCCTAGATGGCATGTTTCAGCTCCTTCCAAAGATGCTCAGTAGGATTTAAAGGAAAAGTCCGGTCAGTAAGGAATAATCAATGGATCATTATCTATACCTAAAACTAATACCTTTGTGCTGATTTAATGAATTTAGCGTTTAATTAGTAAAAAAATAAAAATAACTTTCTCTTTGATTTAACAGTTTTTATATCCATACCTATCTAACAATAAAAACCTTAGCCTAAATGCTGAGTCTTTTGCACCAAAACCTGCTTTTAATTTATTTATTAAAGTGGGCTAAATACAGCAAGCATTACTGAAGAAAAACTGACATTTTATCTATTGCTGAAAAATCAAGAATGTTTTACATTTACTAACTGTATGATAATTTTTTTATATGGCAAATATATTAAAAGATGGTTTAAACCACCTCCCCTAATCTGACTAATTTAAATGTGGTTCAACAGGTAAAGCAAAATACTTTTAATTTGACAATTTTGGCAGTTTTATATGGAAGAGGATTAGGGCCACTGGAAAAAAAAAAAAAAAAGTTAACTGATTTTTAAATCTTATTTCAGTTTAACATGGGAAAAAAGTCAGAATTCTGAGATTAAAGTCAGAATTCTGAGATTAAAGTCAGAATTCTGACTTTTTTCTCATAATTCTGACTTTAATCTCAGAATTCTGACTTTTTTTATTGTCAGAATTCAGTTAGAATTCTGATATTAAAGTCAGAATTCTGACTTTTTTCTTAGAATTCCGACTTTAATCTCAGAATTCCGACTTTAATCTCAGAATTCCGACATTTTTATTGTCAGAATTCAGTTAGAATTCTGAGATTAAAGTCAGAATTCTGACTTTTTTCTCATAATTCTGACTTTAATCTCAGAATTCTGACTTTTTTTTATTGTCAGAATTCAGTTAGAATTCTGATATTAAAGTCAGAATTCTGACTTTTTTCTTAGAATTCCGACTTTAATCTCAGAATTCCGACTTTAATCTCAGAATTCCGACATTTTTATTGTCAGAATTCAGTTAGAATTCTGAGATTAAAGTCAGAATTCTGACTTTTTTCTTAGAATTCCGACTTTAATCTCAGAATTCCGACTTTAATCTCAGAATTCCGACTTTAATCTCAGAATTCTGACTTTAATCTCAGAATTCCGACTTTAATCTCAGAATTCCGACTTTAATCTCAGAATTCTGACTTTAATCTCAGAATTCTGACTTTTTTATTGTCAGAATTCAGTTAGAATTCTGAGAAAAAAGTCAGAATTCTGACTTTTTTATTGTCAGAATTCAGTTAGAATTCTGAGAAAAAAGTCAGAATTCTGACTTTTTTATTGTCAGAATTCAGTTAGAATTCTGAGAAAAAAGTCAGAATTCTGACTTTTTTATTGTCAGAATTCAGTTAGAATTCTGAGAAAAAAGTCAGAATTCTGACTTTTTTATTGTCAGAATTCAGTTAGAATTCTGAGAAAAAAGTCAGAATTCTGACTTTTTTCCCATACTAAACTGAAATAAAATTTAAACATCAGTTAACTTTTTTTTTTTCCCACTGGCCCTAATCCTCTTCCGTAGTTTTACACCCGGCTTTAGAGTAATTTATATGGTTTAGTAATTTGAATGGTTTAGTTAGATGGGCAAAAGTAATATAAATGTTGTCCCTTTTTTATTACATAGACTAAAATCTGTAAAATAACTGCTTTAATTGAGATAAAGGTGAATGGTTTGAGGTTAATTCAAGGTCTATAAAGTATTGAGTGTCACATCTGTGTCATTTGAGCCTGTCAGAGAGAACAAGGAGAAAGGCAGCAAACGGCTCAGCAGCCTGCTACAGACTAACTGTTTTAACAGTATATTGCAGAGATAAGTCACAGCTATATGAACAAAAATAAAAGGAACACGAGCTCCCACTGGTGATTTTTCATTTTTTCCTAACTGGGCCACTGAAAGTAGATTGCTGTCCTACAAACTCCTCTCTCTCCTCAACTATCCACCCTGGAGACTTGAACTATATTCAGCCACCTGGTCCCCTCGCACACAGTGGAGAACTAGCTGTGTCCAAAAGATGTAGGTCCTCACTGGTATCATTTTGTTGAGGGACATTTCTTTTTCTCTTCCTCCACACAAAATAAGAATACTACAGGGGGGGGGTTTTGTCATTCAGTTCAGAAAGAAAAAAACTCAGACTCATTATACACCATGTGAACAATTTTAGGGTTTTATTTGTTAATTTTAGAGATTGGAGCGATGTCATACATGTCAGACTTAATAATACTACTTCAGCGATAGTTTCGAGGTGTTGCTTTATTGTATGTCTCGTACAATGTCTTTAGGTTGTGCTGTTCTTTTTTCATCTCGTTACAGGTGATGAAGCAGACTGAAAATGTTTTGTCATTGTCTCCTTTCTATCTCCTCTTTCTTTCATCTTTTTTCCTTTTTCTTCTGTTTTTCTGCTCTATTTACATTGCAGTGTCCATACAAACTGTAAAACTTCCTGCATAATAATAATAAAGCAATTTTTATGCATGAAACAAGTGGGTGGAGCTATATGGCAATTGCCATACTGCTCCACTTGTGGAAGTAAAATCTGTTGGGCTCTTTTTGGCATCAAGACAATTATTCTTATTGCCACATTGCCAGACAGGACACTGTAAAAAAAAAAGAAAAAAAGATTGGGGCGAAAAGATAATTAAACCCCAGAATTTTATGTCTTGAATAATGTTGGTATATTGTAAAAAAGGCAGGTTGATCAGCTGATTAACTCAAAACACCAAGTTTTGCAGAGGTCTAATCACTAGTATATGCATCTCCTGTTCGACGAGGGGAGCAGGAAAGTAGATTATTTGTAGCCTCCAACAGGCACAGATTAACCACACCAACATAGGTGAACATCCAAGCAGATGTTTACCTGGAAAATAAAAAAAAACACTGCTGCTCATGCTGTTAGGCATATATATGAATAATAGGAAACTATTATTCATGTATATGCCTGTTAAACCCTAATAATACCTGCCTGTTAGGTTTAAAGGCTCATGTTTTCCCAAGCAGTTTATCCAATTAGGAAAAGCTTTAGGAAGGTTTGGGTAATACTTGGCCCATAAACCACTATAGTAATTTTGGACAATGAATACCAATGTCCATGTTTCATCTTAACATGTTCACTTGAGTAGAAGTTGCAGTTCTGCTCCCCAGAAAAGCTATCCTCTCAAAGCTCCGGCAAACCTTCCACCAACCTAAGGGCTGGTTATCCTCCTACAGCAGTGTGTCGCAGGTATGACGCAGATTCTGTAAAAGTTCCAAAAAAAAATCCACTGGACTTTGTTTCCAAGGTTTGAAGACGTATCGCCACCTCTCCAGGAAGTTTTCTCAATTCAAATGTCTGGATCCGCAGTGAGTTTGAGACTTTATATAGACAAAGCCTTGTATGATTCTGAAGGTCGGTCGTTTCAGAATCATAGACAGGTTTCAGATATTACAGGCTAACAATGGAACCAAACGACCCACTAATCGGTTTTCATTTGCATGTTTCCAAGCGATACAAGGCGTTGTCTATATAAAGACTTAAACTCACTGCGGATCCAGACATTTGAAGTGAGAAAGCTTCCTGGAGAGGTGGCGAAACGTCTTCAAACCTTGGAAACCAAGTCCAGTGGATTGTTTTTTAAACTTTCACAGAATGACTAGGACCTGGATGACTGTGAATCTTTATCAGTGTATGACGCAGATATTTTTGATCTATGTCCAATTTTGAAGCCCAATATTCCTCGCTGCACTGAACAGCATATACCACTCCACTCATATTCGGTCTGGGGGTTTTATCTTTAGGATGCACTAGCGTCTGTTTAAGGGTTTTGTTTGGTTTGAAATATACAGGGATTTTGTGTTTGGAGAAAATCCTCTTGAAAAACTCAAGAGGTAAAGACGCATGGCCCAGCACATCTGGTCGGCTGGTGTCTCAACACACCCTCCTCTGGAAAAGACTCCGCAGTACATCTACACCTTGTGGACAAAGGACATTCTTTTAAGGACCAGAATGTTCACATTTTGGATAAAGAAACAAGGTGGTTTAGAGGGGCGTGAAGGAAGCCATCTATGTTAAGAGAGAAAAAACAACTTTAAACAGAGGTGCTGGACTCAGATTCCAGCTTCCAAAAAATTACAATTCAGTTATTGAGTTGATTCCTTCCAGGTATCACCACAACCTCCACCCCATCCCAGAGGAACAAAGCACCTCCTCCCTTCAGCCAGGTGAACAATCCCCCTCCTTTAACGACCGACCTTCAGAATCATAGAGAGGTTTTAGATATTACAGGCTAACAATGTAACCAAACGACCCACTCAACTGTTTCCATTTGCATGTTTCCAAGCGATACAAGGCCTTGTCTATATAAAGACTCAAACTCACTGCGGATCCAGATATTTGAATTGAGCAAGCTTCCTGGAGAGGTGGCGAAACGTCTTCAAACCTTGGAAACTAAGTCCAATTAATTGTTTTTTTTTTCTTAAACTTTTATGAATGATTGAACATCTCTTTCCTCATCTGTAAGAGAAACAAGCCTGTATGTGTTTCTGGTGCTTTGACTTTTTCTTAGGAGCGAATCCCAAAGTGAGGCTGTTGACAACTTTCTGGGCTGCCCAGACTCAACCCAGTCTCATTTTTTTTTCGTCTCCCAGCTGGAATCTTGAAAGTCACGTGACTAGGACGTAAAACAATAGAAAGCGTATAGGCAGAAGAAATGTAACAGTACCACAAAAAAAGGCCATTAATGTACCTCCACTACGTTTTACAGTTTGGACCAACGTAGTGGGGGTACGTTTTCCCATGACTACAGTGGCCATATTGTGCTCAAGGTACAAAGCACCAATTAGTTCATACCTTTGTCTTTTCACATATGCATAAATGTGTGTAAATTATTGTCTCGATGATGTTTGTTCTGGCAGAGAGCTCTCCTCGCAAAGCATTATGGGATTTGCTGTCACATCGGCCCACTGTCGGGTAGCGACAGCAGGTTGCTGTCGACTAATAAAGACGGCGTAGGCACAGCGCAGTGGAGGAGGAGTTACGGTACCAACGGGGAGCAAAAAGTAGTGATCATCTGTCCGAACGGCAAGTTAACCCTTTAAAGCCCGATCCAAGAATAAAACAAAACAGAAAATGTCTTTTTTTTGGTTTGAAGTCCTTTTTTGGCCTTTTAACAAAATATGTAAAAAGAAAAAAAAAGAGATACATTTTTGATATTAATAATTTATTACTATGCGATAGGTCAAGATTATTTTTTGTGTAGTCTTCTGCCCTCTGTTATCAGGTATATCTGATTGTGTTCAATAGGATTTTGAGCAAAGTTTTTACCATTAAATTATGCAAAAGGTGTCAGACGCAAAACATTTCAGAAACCGTATGTATCAAATATCATATATTTGGCATTACAGGGTTAACTAAGTCCATTATATAGTCCCCACTCAATAGTGATTGAGGGATTTAGGAGTTAGGACAAGCGTCCGGGCACAGTAAGCTTGTATGAGCTATATTCTAAACAGACAGGAGAAATGGGCTTGTGCACGCTCTCGCAGCGTTTAAAAGGCGTTCCCTCTGGGGAGCGGGTAAAGGGTTGTGCATTTGTTCTTTTTTAAGCTACAAGCTGAAAAGAGTTAGCAATGTCTCTCTAAAGCAGAAGTTTACCTGTTCTCTAAGCCTTTCAGTCTCCGCTTGATACGCCGCCAGCTGTTTCTTCCATTGCTCCACATTAGCATTAGCCTCATGCAAAGCTGCCACCAACTTGGAGTTGCTGTCCTGTAGAGTGAAAAGCTCAGCTTCCAGATTGAGCTCACAAATAGATCTGCAAGACACAAACCAGTTTACTATAATTAAATGAGATGTTGAGGTTAAAAAAAATACAATGCCATTCTTCATAAATCTGTCAAAGTTTTAGTATTAAATTTAGATAATTTAATCCTTCTACCTTTTGTTGTGTTACAGATATGAACGCCTGATATAAAATAAACCATTTGAAAAACTGAACTAATCTGTTGAAAGTATTCAGATGATTAATATTATCCAGTGAAGATAAAGTGTTTCCTAATTATTCTGCACAACCAATTCTGCTGTGGTTAGATGTAGTTCAGAATTAAGACGTCAAAATGAGGAGACATCTTTCAGGAAACATGCAAATACTGTTTGAAATCGTATTCATTCGTGTTATGAATTCAAAAGGTCCAAACTTTCAGCTTTGATCCGAAAGTGAAATAAACTGAATAGGCAAAAGTGATTTCACTATTATGCCCTGTTTGCACTCTGATCACTGATGCTTTGGTTCCTTCTCATCTCAAAGCTTAAAGTTGTTTCCCTGGAAACTGGTTTCCATGGTAACCATTCATGACAGATTCACAGCCTTGGTTATTTGACTGTGGGTCTTACAAGCTTTGTGGTTCTGAAAGTGTTGCCTAAGAAGATATTTTTGGTCATGGTTAGATGTATTAATCAATACCTTAATGGTCTCCCCTCCTTGTCTTGAAAATAATTGTGAGCTAATTAAATAATAGTTCATTTCAAATTCAAGCACAAGTAACAGCAATTCAATTCAGTTTATTATAGACTCACATATGTGTATATAAGAGGAAAAAAGTTTTAGTGCCCATCGTTTAATGAGAGAAAAACCAACAATGGTCCCCAGGATTAACTTGAATGTGCCAAAAATGATAAATAAAAATTCTGGAAAATTGAGACATCGCTATTCAACAATAAAAAAAAATGATTTAGAAAAATAAAGTTATACACATAGAAAAAAAAAAATTATAATTTTTTCAGGGCTCGATGTTAACCATTGCCCGATCGCCCGGGGCAAGTAGTTTTTATTGTCAGGAGAGTACAAATTTCATTGCATTTGCCCGCCGGGCAAGATCGCAAAAAAAAATTATTTATCATTTAAAATCACAGACATTCGCTTAAAACGACCCACAAGCGTTGCCAGCGCCATTTTTGTTGTTTTGTACACATTCTCGCGTGATTTGAAAAAGCTGCGAGATTTTCCTTCAGCTCTTGGGGAGAGAATTCTGCAGAGCAGCAGCTGGATGATGAATTTAATCTATACTATAATACACGCTAGATTAAAAATGATCAGTCAGGGATTAGGAAAATAATAATTGTATGCGCACAGTGTAATATTTCTATCATATGGCAGTCTTCTGTACAGTGATGCAGGTCATACATTAAAAAATGTTCATTAAATTTTTTTCTCTTAGACATTGGAGTGGTGCATTTAAATGTTATAGAGCAAAACATGTTAAATTGGTGAGTAGTAGTAGTGTAAGTTTTTAACCTGTCAAGATTTTTTTAGATTTTTAACATTGCAATTTATATTTTTCCAAGCAGACAACAGTTTAAAGCAAAGTTTAGTTTGAAAAGAATGTGCAGGAAGGATTGAAAAGCATGTCAACACGGTAATGTAGGCTTGAGTTCCTTATCTGACGCATGCAGATACACACCAGGAACCTGGAAACTTACTGAATTACAAAAAAACATTTAAGAAACAAACATGTTTCATTGATATATATATACAAAAATGAATATTAGGAACTATATTGATCAAACATTATACTGGGTAAGTAAGGATTGTTTCTGGGCAAATGAAATGTGAAATTTAAACCAGTGTCAAATGTGAATAGAATATCTTAGAATCCATTACCCTTCTGAAAGCATCTTCTTAATCCTCTCCTTCTCAGAGGCCAGTGTGATATCTGCACTCTGGCTGCGGAACAGCTTGTCCTCTGGTCCATTCACGCACATCACTGGCGGAGACTGGAGTTCATCCGAGAGGTCCTGAGAGACACGTCAGTAAATGGACTCTCCTGATGCCACATGGCATTTTCAGAAACAAAAAAATAACTCCTTATGGAGCGGAGAATCTCTTAAAAGTGTTAAGGAATCATTTTAAAGCAACATTTGAACTAAATGAAAAAGAAACCATTCAAGATGCAGTTTTTAGCTTAATAATTTAAACATGTACAATTGAATTGTTTCCAACAGTTTCTACACAGAGCATAAATAAACTCACCTGCGAGAACTAGATGAGATCCAGGAAGTGGAAGAAATACAAAAAACAAATTCATTAATAATAAATACACCCTGCTTATTGTCATTAAAATAAAACAGCAGTCAAGTGGCAACCTTAAAGGAATAGTACACCCAAAACATGATTAGCCTTCATTTTCTACTCACCCCCATGCTGAACAACACTCTGGAGTACTTTTTTGATATCTCAAATGCATCTGGAGATCTGGGAGGCTTCTTGCTGTCTGCTGACATTCAAATAATGGAGGTCTATGGTGCCCGAGGCAGAAAGGTCCATAAAAGTCCACAAAAAACGTGTCAATATTCCTCCATACTGCTCGTCCAATGTATTCCAAGTGTCCTGAGTGGGTAGCGTCCATAATTTACTCGAAACAAAGTCATTTAGAATGTTTTTAGAGCATAAACAGTAGTGTATAGGATTTCCTGAAAGCGCGTGCCTGCGGGTTCACGAGTCTACGGAAACCGCGGCAGACCAAACCAGATGAAAGTGCGCATTCAGCTCGGCAAAGAACTCATGCTCTTCCTCAACACTGAAGTCCTCAGACATTTTTCTTTCGTTGTTTCTTTCTTTGCACAGGTAAACAGCACATTTCTTCTTCTACGCTTGCATTATCGGCAGAGCAGACGCTGAATGCGCACTTTCATCTGGTTTGGGCTGCCGCGGTTTCCGTAGACTCGTGAACTTGCAGGCGCGCGCTTTTAGGAAAATCCTATACACTACTGTTTATGCTCTAAAAACATTCTAAATGACTTCGTTTCGAGTAAATTCTGGATGCTACCCACTCAGGACACTTGGAATACATTGGACGAGCAGTATGGAGGAATATTGACACGTTTTTTGTGGACTTTTATGGACCTTTCTGTCTCGGGCGCCATAGACCTCCATTATTTGAATGTCAGCAGACAGCAAGAAGCCTCCCAGATCTCCAGATGCATTTGAGATATCAAAAAAGTACTCCAGAGTGTTGTTCAGCATGGGGGTGAGTAGAAAATGAAGGCTAATTATGTTTTGGGTGTACTATTCCTTTAACATTAAAAATGATCTTTTTATTAATAATTTAAATACATTCAGATGACACAAGTCAGTCTGCAACAGCCTGGAGACCCCCTACAAATATTTATATATATTAGTTCATCATGTATTTAGGAATATAAAGTGAAGTAATTCATTTTTAAATGCATACATGTATTAGTAACAGTATTTTTTTATCATGTAATGAGACTAAATAAGATTAAAATGTAATGGCGCTTCCCACAGTTTAATGGCATATTCAGTATTTGAATTATCTATTAGATGAATAAATAAATGTTACATCAACTTTTATCTATTTGAGGATCTCACAAACATTTCGACCAATGATCTAAAAAAAAAAACCTTTTACACTATATTTAAATATGAAGAGAGACAATTATTTGTATTTGTTTTTGTACATTTTTTATATAGCCTTTCTGTTTATATTTACCATTATAACTTCATGTAACAGGGATTATTTGCATACAATTATTGGATGGTTTATATGCATACAATTGGTCAACAAGCCGAAGCAACGGAGTCAATTGGATGTGGAATTCGGGTTGGTTGCGAAAAAAAGAAAAGTACAAACTCAAGCATAAAAAGTTACAAAAAGATATTTGATTCAAGGAAGGAAAAAACTTGAGTTGTACTTGAAAAACAGTCTGAGTGTTTCCACAGTAGCATCTGGGTTTGTTTAGTTCAGTAATTGTCATAATCTTGGCACCTTAGGTTGGGTTTGACTCTTTTTTTTCTCTCACCTGCTTTGCTCTGCCCTGTGCTCATCAGCTCTAATCAGATCCACCTGTTCCTGCTTCTATTTAAGCCACGTGTTCCTAGCCATTGCTGCAGACTATTTGAGATTCTAACGAGACTAATTTAGCGTACTCTGTTGTGTTTAGTTCTGCCTGTTCCTGACCTGTTTCTTCCCCCCGGACTTCTGGGTTTTGGCCGCCCCTGTTCTGCTCCGTTTGCCTGTCCTGTTTTCCAGACTGTTACCTGGATTCCGCTTGTTGTCAACCTTGGACTCCTGACCACAGCTGGGATTTATTCCTCTGGATCCTTTGGTTCCTCTGGATGTTGTTGTTGCTGCTGCTGGTTGCTGCTCCTCTTCTCTCTTGGATCTCTGGTTCTGGTTTAGTAACAAGCTACGGAGTTCCGCTCCTCTGGACTTCACACCTTCTTCTGGGCTCACACTGATCTTTGCCAGGTGGGTGACTTTCATGCACATTGACCTTCCCCGTTTCAGTTCTGAAGTCACTGACCTGAGTCTCCGTTTCTGCCAGGGAGCCCGCCCATGATGACCAGCAACACGTTGTTTTTTAATAAATGCATGTATCAAACTATTGTGTCTGCTTGAATTCTAGGTCCAACTTTCTAAGTCCTCTGACAGTCATACTGCCAGCAGATGGTGCCACATCCGTAATGAGGTTCTATTTAGGCCCAAGAAGAACTATAAGGAGTATATAGGGTGTCTTTGATTGCAGAGGCTGCAGGACCCCGTCGACCTGGACTGGGTCCTTCTAGGTCCGTGAAAATAAGGAGGCTGGAAGAGTTTTGGCTATGGATTCAAACAGGTCTAGCCTTCTCCGGCTTTCACCGCCCATACGCTATGTTGCCTAGCAACTGTAACAGTTGACACACTAAGCAGACAAAGATTGGATAACGGACTTCTCACTACTGTTCTGGGTGCTTATAACATTTTCACGGCACTTCAGTAGCAGTACCATCATCTCTAATATCAGATTTAAAGTCCCCACACTGCAGAGCTATTAGAACCTGAGCTTAAATGTCAAATCATCTATTTACTCAGAGACGGATAAAACCTTTTAATAAACCAAACATTACCCCCCCAATCTGGCTCAATCATTTAAAACAACATTAATTTCAGATGGAGTTATTCACATATTTGTATTATATTAAACTGCAATTATAAATGTAAATCCCTTTATTGTCCTACATTGGGGAAATTCACTGTCTACATTTGACCCATCCCCTTAGGGAGTAGTGAGGTGCCATCGTGTGGCACCTGGGGAGCAGTGTGGGTTTAAGGATTATGGTCAGGAGCCCAGAGTGGAGCCTGTGGGGATTGAACCTGGTCTTTGCAACCTTCTCATAACACCAGCGTACTGCTCTAACCACTAGGCAAACACTCCTCCATAATATTCACCACTGTTCGGCACCATTTACCTTTTTCCTCTGAGCACAGATCAGCTGGCTTGCTTGGACTAGCAATGAATCACAAGATACCCAAGGCTACGTAGGAAACACCGGACCCGTCCTTCAAAACAGGCCTAAAGAATGCTACGTTTGTCGGCCGCATAACGAGTCTTCCAATCCGAACAGGCCCCAGCGCTGCGCTATGACATAATCGAACAACCAATCTGTCCTTCAGAGGACACAGCCAATTAATTCGAACTCCGCACTAGCCTTACTTTATCATAATCAAATGGATATTGGTCTTTTTGGCAAATAATGTGACTATATGAGCAATGGAGCATAAAGCTAAAGCTTGCTTCTGATATAAAAAGATGATGGGGTGGGGGGTGGGGGTTTGTTTTTAAATACAAACTGCTGGAATTAAACAGAAATACCTAATTTGAAAATATATTAATATAATTTAAAAAATCAATACTTGAATAATTCATTTATGAAATACTATGAAATATAATAATTATAATGAGCTGACAATTTTATATACCGTAATTTTCAGACTATAAGCCGCAACTTTTTCCCAATTTTTCGACCTTGCGGCTTATCAATGGGCTTTTACAGCTAACGGCCACTAGCGTAACACCTAAATCTATGGATTTTACCGTCCACCATGTTGACGTCACATTTGCTTTAACACACAAGTACGGTAGCCGCGCGCGGGGGAATGCGGAGGTCCTCCGGAAGCAGACTTCTACCGCGAGTGGTACGAGACAGAACGACAGCGAGAAAGACGGACATTAAACATAAAAGACCTGCGGCTTATAGTCCGGTACGGCTAATAGCCCGAAAATTACGGTACATTCAGTTATTTTACAGCTTTATAGTTACAATAACTATTTATGTATTATTTATTCAAGTAGATATTTAGTTTTCCAATTACATTTATTTACTTAATTTTGAACACTTTGGGTTCCTTAAAAAAATGTCTCTTTGGATTGTAAGGGTTTAAGACCTCAGCTCTGCTCTAGATAATGGATACTAGAGTAAACCCCAAACCATACCTTCGTCAAAGATGCCCAATATGGGAATCAGTGAATATGTGAAGAGCCAAAGTTTTATGCTTTTTGTGTCCAAAATAACATGACCCTCTGAAACCTTGACAACATACACTATATTGCCAAAAGTATTTGCTCACCTGCCTTGACTCACATATGAGCTTAAGTGACATCCCGTTCCTAATCCATAGGGTTCAATATGACGTCGGTCCACCCTTTGCAGCTAGAACAGCTTCAACTCTTCTGGGAAGGCTGTCCACAAGGTTTAGGAGTGTGTTTATGGGAATTTTTGACCATTCTTCCAGAAGCGCATTTGTGAGGTCGCACACTGATGTTGGACGAGAAGGCCTGGCTCTCAGTCTCCGCTCTAATTCATCCCAAAGGTGTTCTATCGGGTTGAGGTCAGGACTCTGTGCAGGCCAGTCAAGTTCATCCACACCAGACTCTGTCATCCATGTCTTTATGGACCTTGCTTTGTGCACTGGTGCACAGTCATGTTGGAAGAGGAAGGGGCCAGCTCCAAACTGTTCCCACAAAGTTGGGAGCATGGAATTGTCCAAAATGTCTTGGTATGCTGAAGCATTCAGAGTTCCTTTCACTGGAACTAAGGGGCCAAGCCCAGCTCCTGAAAAACAACCCCACACCATAATCCCCCCTCCACCAAACTTTACACTTGGCACAATGCAGTCAGACAAGTACCGTTCTCCTGGCAACCGCCAAACCCAGACCCGTCCATCAGATTGCCAGATGGAGAAGCGCGATTCGTCACTCCAGAGAACACGTCTCCACTGCTCTAGAGTCCAGTGGCGGCGTGCTTTACACCACCGCATCCGACGCTTTGCATTGCACTTGGTGATGTATGGCTTGGATGCAGCTGCTCGACCATGGAAACCCATTCCATGAAGCTCTCTGCGCACTGTTCTTGAGCTAATCTGAAGGCCACATGAAGTTTGGAGGTCTGTAGTGATTGACTCTGCAGAAAGTTGGCGACCTCTTCGCACTATGCGCGTCAGCATCCGCTGACCCCGCTCCGTCAGTTTACGTGGCCTACCACTTCGTGGCTGAGTTGCTGTCGTTCCCAAACACTTCCATTTTCTTATAATACAGCTGACAGTTGACTGTGGAATATTTAGGAGCGAGGAAATTTCACGACTGGATTTGTTGCACAGGTGGCATCCTATCACAGTTCCACGCTGGAATTCACTGAGCTCCTGAGAGCGACCCATTCTTTCACAAATGTTTGTAAAAACAGTCTGCATGCCTAGGTGCTTGAATTTATACACCTGTGGCCATGGAAGTGATTGGAACACCTGATTCCAATAATTTGGATGGGTGAGCAAATACTTTTGGCAATATAGTGTATGTAGGTGCCCTCATTTATTGAATCTATTTATACTATTACCTAAGCAATTAGTGGTCTATAAATCTCTTTATCAAAAGTCGGATGTAACCAACCTTTTCTTTGGTGGTTTTACTCATGGGCAGTTGCAAATGTGGTGTCGTACTGAGCAGCAGACGATAATTTTAACATCGTCCTAGTTTTCCTCACTCTGGCTTCCCTTTGAGGCCAGTGACCCAGCTTATTTTTCTTTAGTTGTTTCTTTTTTCTTTCAGTTCTTTCTCCATCCATCCTTTGGTACAATTACAGAAGGCTTGTGCACAATCCGAATCCGGATAGATCAGAGGAGATTTAATGCTCTCATACCTTTTGCATTCTTATGTTTTTGTTAAAGGGCAGCACTCACCTGAGGAGCAGCGATTGTTAGTGCAGTGTTGGCTAGTTCTTTGTCCTGAGATTTCTCCCGAGCCAGACGAGCAGCATCTTTAACCTCTTTGAACTTCTCTGAAAACTATTTAAAAAAAAGCCCAAAACTATAAATGGTGAAATATCTCAAGAAGAAGACAGGCCAGTCTTTCTTTTCTTGTTTAGTTTACCTGATGCAGCTGCTGTTCAGTAGCAAAACCCAGTCCATAGACAGTGTTTGCTCTGCTGTCAGCCCACTGACCAAACTTCTGAGATGTCTTAGTGAATGTCATGCTTGGTGTAACGGTGCAGTTGATAATTGCCTGTGGATGTAGAGGTAATATAAATGAATAACCTGAAACGCCAATAACAAAATAGAAAAATACTAAGGGTGAATCGTTCCTTATGTTCCTAACAGAGCACTTCGCTCTCAATCTACAGGTTTACTAGTGGATCCTAGAATTTCTAAAAGTAGAATGGGAGGCAGATCTTTTAGTTATCAGGCTCCTCTCCTGTGGAACCAGTTTTAGTCCGTGAGGCAGACACCCTGTCTACTTTTAAGGCTAGGCTTAAAACTTTCCTTTTTGATAAAGCTTATAGTTAGAGTGGCTCAGGTTATCCTGAGCTATCTCTATAGTTATGCTGCTATAGGCTTAGACTGCTGGAGGACATAGGGACCCCTTTTTCATCATTCTGCTTCATTCTATCTCTATTCTTCAACTCTGCAGAACCTGTTAGTTCAATCTCTAACCTTCTGCTCTCTCTGCTTTTTCTCATAGTAGCTTCATCTGGTCTGTTCCTGTTTGGCTGTGACTACATCCTGGAGAGAAATATCAGCTGTGCTGCTTCCATCAACACCTTTTTTATAGATGTTGGAGATCGGCCTGTTTTCCAGTATAGTCCTGTTTCTCTGACTGTAACTAACTGGATGTGCTCTCTTCATCCTCTGACATGGGAGCTGGCTCGGAGCTTGTCTGCCTGGCTGTGTGTTTCCTGGACGGGGCCGCCTTTTGCAGCTGCTTTTTTTATCTCTGCTTCTGTCTCCTTGAACCCCATACGGCCTCAGCAGATGGCCGCTCACACTGAGCCTGGTTCTCTCCACTGTCGCTACAAGCATGCTTAGTGTGAGTGATTGCATTCGACTCAATTAGTCAATGAAATCAACTGGTTTTCCTTAGATAGAAAACTTTGAATCAATTTGGCTGCATGATCTGGTGAACTGTAAAGTGCATTGAGATGACGTGTTGTGAATTGGCGCTATAGAAATAAACTGATTTGAATTCAATCGAATCGTATATTAATAACACGTTCATGTGCAATGATTCTAATTTGGTACTGAGCAGCACTGTAAGTTGTAAATACTGCTGATTGTATATACTGAGAAATGCAGCAGTATACGCTGTGGGACGGTTTATATGCTGGCTGAGGCACTAAGAGATGATTATCATAGAGAGATCACTAAAGTTTGTTGAAGTTTTGTGTTTTGGATTGAAGCTAACGTTTGTGTCTGAAGGCTTTTTAAATCAAAACTATTTGTGCTTTGCAGAGAAGTTGCAGATAAAGTTACATTATAGGCAACTTCAAATTCACACTTGCAAAGCACAAATAGTTTTGATTTAAAAAGCCTTCAGACACAAACATTAGCTTCAATCCAAAACAATTAAGTCATAATAATAATAATTGAACTCTATTAATCTCAGACTAGAGTAATTAACTCTATGCATTTAACCCATGTCCTTGCGGAGCAGTGGGCTGCCATTGTATGGCGCCCGGGGAGCGGTGTGCGGTTAAGGGTATTGCTCAGGGACCCAGAGGGGCAGTCTGTGTGGTTCAAACCAGGTACCTGCAAATTCTAAGAGCACAAGCGCACTGTTCTTACACTAGGCCAACACTTCCCTAAACAAGACGTCCTTGGATGGGCTTGAACCGCTAACCTTTCAGTTAACAGCCAAACATGCTAACCGATTGCATCACAGAGACTACGTAATTAATGTCCAGCTCTTACGTTTGCGGCTTTGTCATAGACAGTTGGCATCGATTCACTCTTTGATTCAAGGTCTGTGGAAAAGCAGGCTTTGAAATCAATCCTCTTTCAAATTCTCAGCACACCGAAGCAAAACCTCTAGAAGTTTTGCAGGTAGATTTCCATCAAAATTAAAATCAATCCACTGAGACTTAGGCCCCGTCCACACGAAGTCAAAACAAACACGAAACGCTAATATTTTCCAGAACGTTTGTCGTAAAGACGGAGACGTAAAATAAATGTGATCGTCCACACAAATGCATGAAAACGCTGCAAAATGTATGCCAGGCCTGTAAGTGGCGCTGTGGTGCCAAAGCAAAAATAGGCGACGAAATGTTGGCCATGCGCACTAATATTTATACATGGTTGCCCTGCGGGTCCATTTTCGTGGTTCAGTCAAATTCAGGTGCTGAACTATGTCGTCGATATTGCTCTGTTCTTCCTGGAGATATTCCAGAAGAAGAAGATTCTGTTGTAAGCCCGACAGCAGGGTGAGTAGCATGAGCAGGCAACCATTCAACACAGTACGGCGCCATTGTTGTTGTGATACTGTCGCGCATGCGTGTTTAGAGGCGACGCTATGACGCATGCGTGTAAGAAAAAAAAATGCGGTTAGAGCTTAAGGATGGAAACGCGAAAACGGCGTTTCAGAATCTTCCCACTCTGAAGGCTGAATAAAAAAAAGATCGTTTACAGACCCCCGAAACGCCGGCTTCGTATGGATGAGAGGCTGGTTTGGTGAAATATTTGTGCGTTTAGGCCAGGGTTTGACTTTGTGTGGACGGGGCCTTAAAGGAACACCCAAAACATGATTAGCCTTCATTTTCTACTCACCCTCATGCTGAACAACACTCTGGAGTACTTTTTTGATATCTCAAATGCATCTGGAGATCTGGGAGGCTTCTTGCTGTCTGCTGACATTCAAATAATGGAGGTCTATGGCGCCCGAGGCAGAAAGGTCCATAAAAGTCCACAAAAAACGTGTCAATATTCCTCCATACTGCTCGTCCAATGTATTCCAAGTGTCCTGAGTTGGTAGCGTCCATAATTTACTCGAAACAAAGTCATTTAGAATGTTTTTAGAGCGTAAACAGTAGTGGATAGGATTTTTTGTGGACTTTTATGGACCTTTCTGCCTCGGGCACCATAGACCTCCATTATTTGAATGTCAGCAGACAGCAAGAAGCCTCCCAGATCTCCAGATGCATTTGAGATATCAAGAAAGTACTCCAGAGTGTTGTTCAGCATGGGGGTGAGTAGAAAATGAAGGCTAATCATGTTTTGGGCGTACTATTCCTTTAAGGGCCTGGATGGAGGCAGTAAAAGAGACGATGCAGTCATTAACAGAGCCGCCGCGGTGCTCGGCTCTTAACTTAGCCCATGTCTGTTTGAATGCTCCATGTCGGTGAGCAGAGCTCCTGCTAGAGGGAGGGCTCAGATAGCCGGGGGAGTAGTTATTTCCCCACATTACCTCATTAAGGGCATGATTTTCACCAGAACTTTTATAGCACGCATGAATTAAGAGGTGGTGCAAGGCAGTGAGAGAGGAGAATGTTTTATTTTATTTATTTGTGTACCTCATGCACAGGCTTCAATACACATACGACGTACAAATCGTTTATAAAGTGAACTCTGGATAACACGGGACCTTTAAGTTCTTAGGAAAACTTACAACATATTTCGGCTAACATGTTCCACCAGTCGTGGATCCTTTAACAGGGTTCCTACAGCATAAGGAAAGTTAAATATAAGACCTTTTAAGACTTTTTAATGCCACTTGAAATAAAAATTTAAAACCAAAGCACAAAGAACAAAACAAATCAGTTTTAAAGCCACAACATAACCAGTGCCAAATCTTTTTTACAGCTATTTTTCTTTGTATCGTTTTTAGTATGTTTGATTTGGTGATAAGTGGAGGCGTTGCAGAGAAATACCGGCTGTTTCTCGGTAACTCCATTTTGACGCTTTGTGTTTCGTGCTTCGCATGTGCGACTCCACTGCCTTAATTCCCATCGTTCTGAGCTTGAATGACTTCTTGCACTAAATCCACTGAGCCTCATGTATGTTCCCTGGTTTTAGCCATGGAGAAAACTCTTGGCTGGAGACAATTTTGGTTACATTTACACTTGCTCATATTTTCCAGACAAAAAGTTAATGGTGCATCTCCCAAATGTCCCGGCAGCAACAACGCTATTGGTTCGGCTATCGGGACTGTAGGAGCCATTTATCCTTTGGTGTTTGTTGCCACCAGGGGGCGTATTTAATTTTGAGTTCGGAGTGTCTTATGGCGGATGGGTTATTTAAGGTCAACCATCAATTCTGTTCGGGTGTTGTTAATAGGCTGAGGCAAACAGTTTTCTACTGTGCTTGGTTTGGATTTATGGCGAATTTATGTGGATCTTAAGGGAAACATTAAGACAATGGACATTGTACTGAAAATAAATGACTTTATTTTATGTCAAACGGAAGATCGGCATTCTGAATATTAATTGAGCGCACGTAAAACCAATGCCTTCCAACAACAACCACCAGTAGCCTAAAATATAGGATTTTAGCCGCTACAGGGACGGAACCAATAATGGCGAGCCGTTATTTTTTTTAAATAAAAAAAAAATGTCAATTATGTTTTGTTCAGATTACAAAAATAAATCGTAATAAAAATTATCCTATTTATGATGTTTTAAAAATTAAGACCTACGAAAGACTGATTTAAGACATTTTAAAACCAATTAAGGCCATAGTTTTATTTTGAAGAATTCAATTCCTTTCAAGACTTTTTAAGGACCCCTGTTTAACGTCACAATCCTGAATCTAATTTAAAGTGGAAGACCTTTGTTTTTTTCTTTTCTTACCCCTCCAAGAAATTATTATGTCAAATCTAAACTCTGCATTTGAGCTGTGACACGTTTGGCACAACATGCTGGACAGAGCAACACTGAAGATTACTGTGGAAACCGACATGAGTGTTGGCCGCTGATCATTATCCCACGCTGCCCTCTCTGTGAGGCAGAAATATGGGTCATAGTAGGTGCTAAGAAGCCCCCTTCCCCCAGGCCTTGATGTGGCCTCCTCCTCATAATCCAAATCCCTGAAGAAAAGGGAATGTTGAAGCATATCTGCTGAGAAGCCACCCATGCCCCCACAAGAAACCTCTTAAATCCAGTTTACACCTCATTATGGGAATGGTGAAAGTTGTTTTTTTAGTACTTACTTTGGTTCCACCCACACTAATGATACGGTAGACATTGCGGTTGGCATCATAGAAGAAGGACACGGTGACGGCGTGCTTGCTCGCAGGTATCCAGTTCCTCTTGGTGGTGGGATCGATCTGGAAAACATGGGCGCGAGTGCTGAATATCGGCTGCTCCCTGGAGAGAGAACGACAAAAAGGATTCTAAAAAACTGGAAGCTTTGCTAACCCTTGGGAAAAGCTTAGAAAAATAAAATGAAACCCACAGCATGCCGTGTTGGTAAGAAAAGTTATACAGTTAGAGAGAGCAGAGAGCTCAGGATATCCGAGGTCATTTTACCTCATTTAATCAGCTGATTTTTCCCATTTTGTTGGAGATATTATGATTTCTGTTGTTTTTATCATTTTATTCATTTATATTGCTTTTAATCATTTATATGTTCTATATGTTACTCTCATCATTGGAAATAGTGTTTGAAGGCCATAAGACGGTCAAATGTTTTGTAAGAATGCTTTCCTGTTTTTCATTTGAGAAGCACAGAAGTGAAAAGTTCATAACCCCGACACCTTGTGTAAAGCGTATACTTCAACCAGGCAATTTCCCTATCTTAAAAGTTCATGTTATGTCTAAGAGATTGCGTAATCGAAACTAACGCTGTTTATTGTAATGTATTGACTGCTCAATAAAAAGCCTGGCAAGTGTTGAGCCAAGCGGAGATGCAGAGATTGATACTGTTCTCCCCTTTGCAAAGCATTTCAGGAAAAATCTTACACTGTCTTTGTTTCATTTGTTATAGGTTAAAGTTGGGGAAACTTAACAACCCTAACACATTTACTGCTTTTATTTTCAGCTTAAAAACGTAAAGAAGATGTTCATCACTTTTACCATGATTGATAATCTCTGGGGTTTATCAATTCATGGCATTTGTTCCTTATTTTTATTTGTAAACTCAAAACAAAAAGGACTTTTTTGGTCAAGAAAATTGAAAAAGTCATAAAAGCAGCAGCGTTAAAGATGTTCTTCATCCATCTTTGTTGAGTTTAAATGTAAAATTACTCAAACCAGGACACTTCTGTATAGCACAGTTTGAGTGATTGGGCGTCTCCCAGCAGAACTAGATTATTTCTGCCTGTCAGTGTGCATTTATAGCTGATCCTATTAGTGACAGTTATCCAAAAATATTGTCAGTAGATTAGTCATCTTAAACTCAGAAGTTCCTAGTTTGATTCCTGCTTCATTCTGTCGTATATCAATGTAATCTCATTACAATCAGAACTTTTCTAGACAGACTTTTTTTTATTAAATCAACATAAATCACAGCACAGGATACATTTACACTGTTATGGCTAATTTATACTTCTAACGCATAGTCTCTGCAACCGTAAAATCTGTCTCTGTGCACGACCACGACCCCAGCGCAGAGGTTCTGCAACCATCATCACGCACCTCAAAAAAATCCTGACTACACATCCGATGGTCGCAAACCCACGCAGACCTCAAGCGGAAGTGCGCAGACAAAAAGCAGCTGTGAGTGGTCCTTGGTATGCCTTTCCAGCTGTCTGTGTGGTCGTCCTTCTCGATTCGCTGCCGGGGCGCGCCATTTTTAAAAAGAGAGGAGTAATAACACCAATGGATAATCACGACGAAAGGTTGATCAAGGAGGTTCAGAAGTACAACCACTCGTACGATGCAGATGTTGCAGAAGCATACCAGCAAAACTGGTTCGCGACCAGACCCGAGCGACATTTGATGTGTGCGGTTGCAGAAGTATAATCTGCCCTTAAATGTACCGACCTAAAAGCCTCCCTCCCCTCACCCCCTCACACTCATTCACATTCACCCACATTGGATGAATTCGTTCATCCACAAATTACCTTTTGCAGAGTAAACATTTGAGAACTTCCTATCTGTTTTATGTTTTCTGGCTTTATTATCAGTTTCAACATTCATTTAACTTTTTAAAGTTAAAAGTGCTGAATAAATGTTTTGAAGAAATGAATACCAAGTGAGAATCTACTTTTGGCTTTAAAAATAAACCTTTTACCGAGTACAATGATTAAATTAACTAAATTCTCGTAATATTACAACTAGTGTTGCGCCAATGCCATTTTTTGGCCCCGATACCGAAACCCGATACCTGGCTGTGCAGTATCGGCGATACCATAATAATGTAAAATTATTGCCATCATGGCTTTGTCAAGCTGCTGCCTACCTTTGTGAAGCTAAAAAATCTAATACAAAGTGAATCCAGTAGAACTTTTTATTGCCTACCAGGAATGGGGTACAATAGTTGAATAAACTTATGGTACTCGCCGATACCGATACCACCATTTTACGGTTTATCGGGGCCCCGTCCGATACTGGTATTGGTATAACACTAATTACAACTTTATTCTCATAAAATTACGACTTATTTTCTCTTCTAGACATAGCTATGGGCTCAACTTTTACTGTGAGAAAGTATATGTGATCTCTTTCATCCTAGACAAAGGCAGCCAGGAAGCTAGATTGCTGTTAGCTTTTCTAGCATAGGAAGAGCTTATGGATCGGTGCTTCTATGTTCCTCAGCTCAACCAAATTTTAATTAAATTTTATGCCCTTCATTTCTGTCAATTCTATCTATATTGTTCCAATCAACAGTCCAGATAATCAGATCATTCACTCAACTATTATAAACTCATTGCAGCTTGGTCAGTGCTTTTTAGTCTCATATTGGTATTCATTGAGATTTTTTTTAAGTAATATAATAAATTTGTATTAATTATTATTTATTATTTCAGTTGTTTGCAATTATTAACCCAGGAGATTGCGATTATTTCAATTGTCGCACGGACCTACAGCTCACAATGTACGAAAAAACCGCGTGGTTTTATCGTACAGTCTGAGTTTACAACTGTATGATGTATGATGACATTAACGTAATATTAAAACTTTATTCTCGTAAAATTAAAACTTAATTCTCGTAATATTACGACTTTATTCTTGTAATTTAACGACTTTATTCTCGTAATTTTACGACTTTATTCACGTAATTTTATGACTTTATTCACGTAATTTTACGTCTTTATTCTTGTCATTTTATGACTTTATTCTCGTAATTTTACGACTTTATTCTTGTCATTTTATGACTTTATTCTCGTAATTTTACGACTTTATTAATGTAATTTTACGTCTTTATTGTCATTTTATGACTTTATTCTCGTAATTTTACGACTTTATTCTTGTAATTTTACGACTTTATTCTTGTAATGTAACGACTTATTTCTCGTAATTTTACGACTTTATTCACGTAATTTTACTTCTTTATTCTTGTCATTTTATGACTTTATTCTCGTAATTTTACGACTTTATTCTTTTAATGTAACAACTTTATTCTCATAATTTTACGACTTTATTCTCGTAATTTTACGACTTTATTCTCGTAATTTTACGACTTTATTCACGTAATTTTACGTCTTTATTCTTGTCATTTTATGACTTTATTCTCGTAATGTTAGGATTTTTTTCTCGAAATAGAAAAAACAATTTTTTGCTTGGCCCTAATACTCCAATGTCACAAATAATAATGAAAAAAAAAACTTAAATTCAGAATCAAAGTCCGTACATATTTCCATTTCCTCACCATCACATTCCCCTACCCAGTGATCAAATGTGCGAGTCACACCACAGATCAATAAATAAATTAAACTAATTGTGAGGAATTCAGATGAGTTGCTAGAAACATTTTAAAACCACAGAACCGCCCGTGAGTAATGGTGGGTGAAGAATGATTTAACTATTGTGGAGACCTTAGAAATGGCAGAATTAGAAGGGACTGCATTTTCAGGAATTATTAATGTTTCCTTACCCAGTATCTAAAATATATTAATCTCACATATATACATATATAAATAATTTACAAGGTCAAATTCTGCAGTTAGTCAATGAAAAAATGTTTTTAAACCTGTCAAATGCTAGGAAACAACTTAAAGAAATACGTTTTAGCCCAAACACGACCATTCTTGTCCATATTAAACCTTTTATTATTAATTCCTGTTGTTAAACGCTCTGATTCCAGTCAACACTTGCCAGTGCGAGTTGCTATTAAACACAAACACCAATTATTTGAAATTCTGCCTGAAACCGCTTTTAGAAACAAAGTTATTCTGTGAATTAATAAATAAATATGACATATCAAAGTGAGGGATAACCGCAGTGTTGCCTGAATGTCCTTGTTTATCAGATGCTTAAGGATATTAATAGTTCCTTTTATTTACAGTGGCTAACAAATCCTTTTATCTTACTTTCCAGCTCATATACCAGCACCTCCGGTTAAAGGGATAGTTCGGTATTTTTGACATGAATCTGTATGGCATCCCCATCACCAGTGGCATGCAATCACACTGACTTACCCCTGGCAGCGTCCTGTGAGCAGAGTTATCGTCCAGTTTTGGTCAAGCCGAAAGTAGTCCGGCAGGTTTTTAGGACCAGCGAAATAAAACTTTTCTCTTCCCAAAACATTATGTGTTCAAAAGAGTGATATTTTTGCATCCCAAAAACATTGTAGTGGAAAAAGTCACACGTCGTTATCAATTGGTCCTATTTTCTCTCTGTTCGTATCACTGCGCGCCGTCATTCAGACAGCGAGCTCAACAACAGCCAGATGCATGTCTCCCTCCGCCTAGCTCCTAGCTGGGCGGACCGAAACAAAGATTTGAGAGAGAAGAGAAAATATTTTAGAGAGAGTGCATGTTTGGAGTGTGAGCATTATAAGTTTTGAGTGCAAGAAGATGAAATTCTTTTTCTCAAATTGAAATGATGTGCTCTTGCATTATGGCAGGATAAGTCTCCCATATGTGCCACTAAGATACTCTAATTAGAGAGCAGTAGTGAAACTTCGATATTGTATTTTCATGGCCTAGTTTACCTGACAGGATGTTTACATAAATCTGTTTTTAGGCTTTGCACATATAAGATTTTTTAGGTATGGAGGAACAGCTCTACCGTATATAAAATAAATAAATAAATGCTCAATAAATAAATAAGCATTCAATTAATTACCCCCAAAAATACAATGAATAAATATGTAGGTAGAAATTAAATTATATGGTGAGACATAAATATATGTATCACTTAATTAGCTTCTTTATTTTTTCACCTTTTTTGTAAACAGTTTCATTTGTTGCTTGAATCGACTGTTTAATTGAGGTCTGAAGAAGTTTTCTCTAAGGGAGACCCTAAAGAAATAAGATGCCTTTTGTAGGGTTTTGTTTTCCCTAGAGATGTCCATTGAATGCAAACTCATAGCCATGTCTCCATGTGTAGAACACTACACAGTACCTTTAATTTG
This sequence comes from Cyprinodon tularosa, assembly GCF_016077235.1. Classification (NCBI taxonomy): domain Eukaryota; kingdom Metazoa; phylum Chordata; class Actinopteri; order Cyprinodontiformes; family Cyprinodontidae; genus Cyprinodon; species Cyprinodon tularosa. Next base: position 133,483 of record NW_024038707.1, read on the forward strand.
GTTCTAATAACAGCAGATTGTTTACTAGTTTGTCTACTAGTAATTAATTCAGTTTTTATTTTAATATGCTGATCATAAAGCAATGTTTACACTGTGTTATGTCATTGGCTGATCTTTAATAAATGTTTTAACCAGTGCATCAGACTCATTTTGAATTGATATTAGGTTGGTACAACGTTAAGTAGCTTCTGATGTAGTTAAGCTACTTTTAACACATTAGTGTAGCTTAGCTTGCTATAATTCTTTAGGTGGTAGCTTTGGTGTAGTGAAGCTTAATTTATTGTTGAGTAACTGATAGCTTAGCTCACTACACTGGACAAGTAGCTTGCCCAACACTGTAAGATACAGCTGTGATCTATCAAGGAAAATGTCTTGGTTTGATGTGTGCATGGTTTCACAAATCTAATTTTTTTTTGCATACTTTCACCTTTGGGGTTTGCAGACATTTTAAGTATGGATCCCACGCAATCCTTGATAAATGAGACCCTTAGTCCGAGCTTTAGACTAGGCCGCTCCCAGATCTTAACTTGCTGGTGTGGTTTAGATCATTATCCTCCTGCAGAACTTGCTTTCAGCCTGAGGTCACCAGCAGATGGAATTCCTGGTTCCATTTAACACAGCAGGTCTTTCATGCACCAAAACATCCCAGAATTTCAAACTACCAACCGCTATATTTTACTGTTGGTATGTTTACTTGAGCTGTGAAATGGGACATACACGCTCTAAAAAGTTCCACCTCATGTCTCATTGTCAAAGAAATAGAATTGTACAGATGTGTTTTGGAAAAAAATGAAATATGACTTTGTTTTTTGTTTGTTGTTGTTTTTTCCTCTTGGATTTCTGCCATGTTTCCATTTTTGCCCCATTACTCTGTGTGGGCATTAAGTGAAGTTCTTTGGATGATGTGGTGGGATCTTTGATACTTCTTAAATACATCATTGTCGCACTCTTGGGTTAATTTTGTGCAGCCAACCGCTCTTGGGAAGGTTTCACACAATTCCATTTCATCAACTTTTCTGGATAATGCCTCTCACTGAGCTTTGCTGGAGTTCTGACGCTTTAGAATAGGCCTTGCAGCTCTTATTACTTTCCTCCTCATTCCTTTCTGATTTTTTTTTTTGGATCATGGCATGTCTGGCTTTAGAGGTTATTTTGGTTTATTTCTCTTTGTCAAGTCATAATTAGGTGATTTCTTCATTAAAAACATGTGCTATTTCAATCAGGCCTGGGTGTGGCTAGAGAAAGTGAATAAAAAAAAAGTGATAAAACAAGTAAGTCAGGGCTCGATGTTAACAATCGCCCGATTGCCCGGGGCAAGTAGTTTTTATTGTTGGGAGAGGCAGGCAAGTGTAATGATCGCAAAACAAAATTATTTATCACTCAAAATTACTTTGAAATCACCGACATTCGCTGAAAACGACCCACAAGCGTTAGCGGCGCCATTTTTGTTGTTTTGTACACATTCTCGCGTGATTTGAAAAAGCCGCATGATTTTCCGCCAGATGGTGTGGTTTTTGTCCACCTAGCGTTTAATTTTGATGTAGTTACCAAAACGACAAACAAGCTAGCAAGCGCTATCATATGGCAGTCTTCCGTACAGTGATGCAGGTCATACATTAAAAATGTTCATTACATTTTTTTCTCTTAGACATTGGAGAGGTGCATTTAAATGTTATAGAGCTAAACATGTTAGATTGGTGACCTGTTATGTTATTATTATTGTCTTGTTGCTGCATTTATTTTGTCAGGGAAAACTAATCCTGAGTCAGTTAAAAGTCAGGGAATTTTGAAATTATGTAAGACTGCGGAAACCCTGAATAAAATAACTATGTATAATGATTCTCTAGAAAAGTCACATTATATTAATAGTATTATCTTGTATCAACAGACCGTGACTCTAAAATAAAAGTTATTAATTTATGACATTGACTTCTGTCTTGTGATTTATCTTAAGTTTTTAACCTGTCAAGTTTTTTTTTGATTTTTAACATTACAATTTATATTTTTCCAAGCAGACAACAGTTTAAAGCAAAGTTTAGTTTGAAAAGAATGTGCAGGAAGGATTGAAAAGCATGTTAACACGGTAATGTAGGCTTGAGTTCATTATCTGACGCATACAGATACACACCAGGAACCTGGAAACTTAAAAAATACAGAATTACAAAAAACATTTAAAAAACAAACATGTTTCACTGATATATATATACAAAAATGAATATTAGGAACTATATTTATCAAACATTATACTGGGCAAGTAAAAATTGTTTCTGGGTAACTGAAATGTGAAAGTCACTTGCCCAAAGGGCAAGAAGCCTCCCAGATCTCCAGATGCATTTGAGATATCAAAAAAGTACTCCAGAGTGTTGTTCAGCATGGGGGTGAGTAGAAAATGAAGGCTAATCATGTTTTGGGTGTACTATTCCTTTAAGTGGCAGTGGGAACAGCTCACTGACTCGAGTCTAACCGGGTCAAACGACTCGACAAGTGACCCCTGTTAAAAAGGCCTCGGCTCCGATCAACATGCTGTGGGAAAACCAGAGCAGGGTTGACCCGCTAATCTACGTAATACCATTGAACGCAACGTACAGAAGTCAACACACTGCGCCAGTTGTGTCTGATCTAACAAGCAGAAACAACTTTGTTTACATTCGATCTAATGATAGGGATTCAGAGGGACAAAGGAATGGAACAATAAATCACACTGACTGTGTTCTGCTGGAGATTTCTTCCTGTTAAAAGGGAGGTTTTCCTCTCCACTGTCGCTACAAGCATGCTTAGTGTGAGGGATTGCATTCCAATCAATGAGTGGATGCAATCAACCCGTTTTCCTTAGATGTTTGAATTGTAAAGTGACTTGAGATGACATGTGTTTAGAAATAAACTGAATTAATTTGATACTTTTTGTTTCATTTAGAAAAAGTTAAAAAAGTATCCTATAGTCGATTCTGATCAGGAATATCCTTAAGATTATGGGATTAGAAAAGAGAAAACCATGTAGACTAATGTCAGACTAATTATATCTGAATAAAGGGAGTGTTGGAAGTATTTTGTTGTTTAGGTATTATATCACAGAGGGAGAAAAAATTAGAGTCAAAAGATACCAAAGAATCGGGTCACTGATCCAAGGACTTCTTTTTTTACCTTTCTCTGTGGTGAGGAAACATCTTAGAAGGTGACCGGAACTCCTTTGCTGGAATAACAGAACAGATGAGATTTAGAACCGAGGAAAGGAGCAGACTATTTTAACTGTCCTCCTCCATCTAAACTTACCCCATTTCCTTTGGTAAACCTTGTTGAATGTTATTAAATAACTAAAGCCGGCCGCTGTCTCGGTAGGTCTCCGTTTTTCCCTCCAAACCAGCAGATAACTTTAATCCCGCTTTATTCTCGGCGCTGCTCCCAGTCCGCCTCTCAGGAGGCAGCAGCTGACCTCAGTGACGAACCAGGACCGGATCAGCCGTCAGGTCAAACAACACGCATCCGCTCCTGTTTTTCCCTCTTTTTTCTGATTCCTCGCTGGAAGCTGGAGCTCTCAGGGTTCCTGCAGTTTCCCAGCGCTTCTCTCAGCCCGGCGGTGGAGCAGCATGCGGCCGTCAGCGAGCAGAGAGCCGATCCAGCTGCATGTGGCAGGCGGTGAGGTGAAGCACGAAAGTGTGTCACCCTGCCTGCCTGCAGCCGGGCGCAGCGCGCCCCCGGTGCGCGCGCGCTAGGCTGAAGGTTTTAACGGGTGACCGATGCGGCGCGCGGGGAAAAGTCACGCCTTCATAAAAATAAAAAAATATCCACTGCAGCCCAACTCCTCCTCTGGAAATAATTAGTTCATTCAAAGCAATAAACCAAATAAATTTAATATGATACAAACAGATTAAAATGCAGCAAAAACAAAACTGGCAGAAATATGACAGAAAAAAAAAAAAAATTCTAGGAAAAATAAAATAAAAAATACACTAAATTCAAAAGGTGATTTTTTTTTAACATTTATTGCCTTTTCATCACTGACTTACTTAACTGTACTTTTAGAGATTTTTTATTTGTTTAATTTTAATTTTTTGTTTTGAGAATTATATTATGAGAATAAAGTTGGCAAATTACGAAAATAAAGTCATCATACCACAACCCGTTTCAGAAAGAAAGCCTGGAGCTCCGACCAGCTCCACCAATCAGCAACCAGAGTCCACTTTGACTTCCGGTTCAGTTTGACGCTGCTGTTCTGCCAAAGTATAACTTCACGTGATGCTCTACATTCTTTATTTTAGGGAAGAAAGTGCTTCTTTTAAGAGTTGTCATCAACTTTATTCTCTAATGTTACGACTTTATTCTCGTAATTTTACGACTTTATTCTCGTAATTTTACGACTTTATTCTTTTAATTTTATGACTAAAAAACCATTGATTTCTGTTTATTTGAATGGAGTGAATAGTTGAATACTTTTTACACTCATAAAGGTCTTCTCCATCTACTGTGCTAACTGCAAGCATGTCTTTTTCTGTCATGTTAGGAACCTTCTTCTCTGGCATCCAGCCACTCTGGCTTTGCTTTTATCAGTGAGGTTCAGCTTAAGAAAGAACAGCAGCACACTCTGCTGGACGTTAGTAATATTACAACCCTGAAAGATATTCCTCTTAAACAGATATGATCAGTTAATAGGATGGAGCAGATTTTAATAGCATCACTGAATAACAAGGAAAACAAAAATAAAAAATGATCTCTATACATTGATAACACCTGACAGACAGAGAAAGAGTCATTTTGTTGAAGCATAAGCAAACACAACATGTTATTCTAACATCTTCAAATATGTATTTGGTCTTTATCTCCATAAATGAGCACCTCCAGACCTATTCAGATGGGATGTTCCAGAGCTGGGAGTCTCCTCTTGGCCTTGGGTGACATAGAAGAACCCGGGCGTATCAGGCTGTGGCCACTGGAAGCTGAAGCCGTTCTTCACCTGGTCGGCTGCAAAGAGAGCAAATAACCACAGTTATCGTCCATCCTCAGAGATCTACAGTTAGTCTCTCATCTTTAATCTGTTATGAAAGTTCCTTTTACTTTGGCTGAGTTATTGGACTGTTTACCAAGTTAAAAGGCAGGTCCCAAATAATCAAGAACACAACTGAGCTTGTGTGTTTTAGATAAATTTAATCTCTGGAACATTTGCATTTCTAAACAGTCTAAAGGTTTTCCTTTATCCTCCCAGATAAACATTAACATGAATGATGAGAATGACGGTTTCGATATCCTGTTTTGCTCAGTTGCACTTAAATAGAGATTTTTGTTTTAGCTCTCTGCATAAAGTACGGGTCAGCACCAGGTTCTAATGATATTACGACCTTATGGTTGTAATACTAACATCATGGATTATTTTATATGTATCAAATTTCAAAACGTGAAAGAAAAAGTAATAAGATGTACTGCACATAATGGATGCATGATTCATGTCTTTTTTTAAATTATTTTTACTTAAGATCCACTTCCAATACTTTATATTTAAAACCAGTTAGGGTAACGGGGCTAAAGCTAAATTGTTTCACTCATAAATCACTGACTTTAAAAAACCAAACAGTTTTACAAACAGAATAGAATCAAAAAAAGTTTTTAAACAGCAAAGTTAAAGAGAGGTATAAAGAGTAAAGATTTCTACAAGGTAAACATAAACAAATAGGTGACTGTATTTAAAGAAATATGCGAACAAGTAAACGAACAAGATTAAACTACAACATGTCTTTATATCTATGCATGAACCAATAAGTTAAAAAAAGTTAATAAATTGTTTTAAACTCTTTTTGCTATGGGGTTCCGTTGGTGCCAAAAATATGTTTATGTGTCTTCTGGTGTGTCCATGTATAGTGCTTATGTAATGGAAGCTGTATATGTAGTGGTTTAAAGTCTATATGTCAGATGCATATGTTTTGTCGATATGCTGTGAGCGTATGTATTGTGTCTACATGAGGGATAACGTGCATTGCATTATTCTTCACTTTATGTTGTTTGACCATGTTGTTGAACCCGTCAGCATGTGATCTCGTATTGCTGTCGTTTCCTTTGTTGTTACAGCCTGTCGTTCTCCCCTGTCGTCTCCCTCTGCTGTTATACCTGTCGTTGTCCCTTCATCTCCCGCTGCTGGTACAACCTGGCGTTACAACCTGTCGATGTCCCCTGTCCTCTTCTGTGTTGTTACAACTTGTCGTCACCTCTGTCGTCTGCTGTGTCGTTACAACTGGTCTCCATTATACTTGTCATTGTCCCCGTTAACGGGGCGTTGCACTGCTTTTACAATGGTGGGTTGCTGCTGCCGTCTTGTGCCGTTACCTGGTTTCATTTGCGAGCGGTTGGCTATTTTATCTATATTGTTTTAATCTTTAATGTCACAACAGTAATAACTCCCTTCAAATCTGACTTTTCACACATATTAGCTCTGGTAAATGCCTTAGTTTTTCACTTATTGACCAATGCGGTCATGATAAAATAATGTACACACTTCCGGTTTAACGGAGATTTCAAAATAAGAGTCAATGACACAAACGCCTCTGCTGTAAAATTGAGCTTCAATGAGCATTACCATGGACAGGCTGTAACAGCAGAGGAGACAACAGGTTGTAACGCCAGGTTGTACCAGCAGAGGGAGATGACGGGACAACGACAGGTATAAGAGCAGAGGGAGACGACTGGGGAGAACGACAGGCTGTAACAACAAAGGAAACGACAGCAAAACGAGATCACATGCTGACGGGTTCAACAACATGGTCAAACAACATAAAGTGAAGAATAATGCAATGCACGTTATCCCTCATGTAGACACAATACATACGCTCACAGCATATAGACACAACATATGAATCTGACATATAGACTTTAAACCACTACATATACAGCTTCCATTACATAAGCACAATACATGCACACCTTACATAGACACATGGACACACCAGAAGACACATGGACACACCAGAAGACACATGGACACACCAGAAGACACATGGACACACCAGAAGACACATAAACATATTTTTGGCACTAACGGAACCCCATATTTTTCCAGTTTCATCGTTTCTTTTTTTATGTTTAGAACTTTTCATTCAGTTTCAATGTTGTCGTGGGGGGGGGGGGGGGGGGGGGCAATATAATTAATCAGGTTCAGTTATTTCCCTTTGAACAAATTTTATGACCCCCATTTAGCTGCATAAACATGTAGGTTAAAATGAATAAGTAACTAATTATTTTGGTTGGTTTATTGTCCTTTTTTTCGCAGCTTTTTAATGGTTTTCCAATGTGATTCAAAATCTGTAATTTTGAAATTATACAAGGAAGGTATGTCTTTGTTTTCTTTTTCCAAATCATTTTAAATTTAATTGAACCAATTCTATTTTATCATTGGCTGTTACGTAAGTAATTTCCTCACAAAGATATATTTTCTTTTAATGTTTTGTGAAGCATATCTTTGTAAAATGAAGCAAAAAGAAGCAATTTGGACACAAACAGTGTTTACTCAATAATTTTACCTTCGCTTCCACAAACTATACAAATGTTGCTCACATTATTTGGGAAGAATCATATGAATATTTGCTTTTAAAGGGGGATAGCAACTTACAATTCTGTAGAGATTCTCTTTGACATTGTCAGCAATTATTACTAACAATTGTTATTTTTATTATTACAACAATTTTTAATTATATATTGATAAGGTATATTAGGAATATTAGGTTCATCAGTTTCTTGTCCATGAGAGTCCATCGGTGTTTACCAGACAGAAATGCATACAGAAATGTAAAAAGGGTAGGCAGAAATAAATAGCGCCGAAGAAATAACTAAGGTAAAAAAAAAATACAAAGGAAGAATAAAACAGACAAAAATATTATAACATGCACATAAATAAATACTTAAAAATGTAAGTAATTAAAAAATAAAGTTGAAGATTATAAAGGACAAAAAAATAAATAAGGTAAATATTACAAAGGCAAATAAATAAAGAAGCTAATTAAAAGAGTTATATACATTTATGTCTCACTGTATAATTTATTTTCTACTTACATTTATTTGTTAATTGTATTTTTGTTGGCAATTAATTGTATGCTTATATATTTATTGAGCATTTATTTATTTCTGTATTCATTTTTAAATATGGCAGAGTTGGTCCTCCATACAGAACAAGCTGGTTTCTGATAAAAATATTGTTCCATCCCTTATCTGCAACTGGGATGCCAGTAATAGTAGAAGAACCGATTGTACGGGTACTTCTTGAGAAGCATCAATACCAAAGTATTCCATAAAGTACTACTTCATTTTAGTAAGATTCATCCTTTGCATAGATTTTTATTTTTATTTTGTTAAAATTGTTGTTTATTATTATGTATCTATTTGCACATAAAGCAGTGTAAAAAAAAAAAAAAAGGATGGGTTGGGTTTTTGCAGCCCCTTAAGACCAACCCAACCCTTTTTAATGGTTGAACAAAACAAATCAACTTTAGTAAATCACATATTACATTAAAATAAACAACAATCTCCTTTAAAACAATAAAATGAAACATTTTATATTTATTTATAAGCTCAGACATTTATTTTACTGTGTAACAAAATTCAACATTAAACTAACCCTCTAAATGAGTCATTTAATGACCACGCCTTCCCTGCATCCCCCACTAGGGGGCACACCACCTACTTTTGGAGCAACTGTGTTAAAATATGACCTTGTACATGGTTTACTACTTTGGCTTATCTGAACTTCTCTCTTTCTTAGTGCAGAATCAGGGCATGTTTTTCTGACTTCTTACCTCTTTTGTTGTCAGTGGATTAGGAGCCTGATTAGCGTCTCAGCAACATTTAGTAACAGTATCATCTGAGGATGGGGCTCTCTGTGCGTTACCAGAAAACTGGGGTGTTGATGATGCAGAAGAAAGGAGTCTGAAGTAAAGTCTAAAGATATTTTGACTGTCTAACCTTACATCTATCTCACACTGTCTCTGATTGGTCGGTCTGCCCTCCTATCCTTGAAGGAGGCTGATGTAAGATGACCGTTTTGTTCTTAGTCACACATGTATGGAGTGAATTTTATTTCATTATTAACAGAAAGAACAATTTTTGCAAATAGAAAAATATTAAATTCCATCCGGAAATTAACCTTTAAACTCTTCTTAATTAATAAAAAGGTTTTAAAATTAACTTTGCAGTTTTGTCAGGTTTTACTTTTACCACTTTTAATTTTGTCGGGGGAAAAAAATCTAATTATATTTTTCAAATAATAATGATATTGTTTTATAAATTTTTGTGCAGATCTTATATTTTTGATTTTTCTTTCTTGATTTTCTTTCTTTTCTTATTTTTTTATCTTTTGTTTTTCAAATTTAATTTTACAAATTGCATTTTTTTGTTTTCAATTGATCACACTCTCCTTACTCCAAGCCCAATGCAATAATCCACATTGATCTATACAATGTTCTTTTTAACGTCCATGTAGACCAATAGAAACTTTGAGAAAACAGCAAAGTTTTCAAATTTTCAAAACTATTTCTCGATGAGATTTTATTTCTGGATTCATTTTTTTTTTCTCCAAATTTTAATATGCAAAACTAATTTTTTGCTTGCAAGAATATGGAACAAAATTCATGCCATATATCTCTCATATCTAATGGTTGTGCACTTTAAAAAAATATGCAAAAGCAAATCATTACGAGCCATTCATGTATAACCAATCCTTTATTATTTTCTATAAATGTTGGAAATGTAATGGTTGTGTTTGGCGTTATAGTTGATGACTGCAGAGTTTCTTGTCTTTTTGCTCCTCTTCAGTGTAATCAGCCTCCAGCCAGTTCAGCATTTCCTTGACAACAGCCTGAAGACCTCTGCCCAGCTCAGTCTTGCTGTAGGGTCCTCCTAATGGCGGCACATGGACAAAGGCGGAGCGACCGTGGCCCTGGTGCAGCGACGTGTAGTAGGTGTAATCACAGAGATACCTATTGGGTCCAAAGCACGGTGGTTAGATGTAAAGTCGGGTTCGGCTTCTTCGTTTTCCACCAAGCAGCTAAACTGAAAACGTTCTGCACGAGTAAGATGAGTCACTTGCCTCCCTGCGTCCTCAGAGACGGACACGGTTACTCCGATGTTTGACTCGTTGACCTTTTTGCATACCGTGTGCATGTCTATGACCGACTTTATGCTGTCGGCTCCGTTCTCCATGCAGCAGTGAGAGGCTGGGCAGAAGCTGCGGTTGTCCAGACGTTCGTAGCCCTTGTTGTGTCCAAACTGCTCTAGAGTGACGGAGGTCGCCAACCCGGAAACGCCCACATGGACAGCCAGCTGCTCACAGGACAACAATCACTAATTATAGCCCTTTGTTGCCAGCATTATTAGTGAGTCCTGATAAGACATTATTATCACCTATTTAAATGGTGTTAGAGTCAGTTTTGGACTCAAAAGTGATTAGAAAGTTTATTTTTACAGGATGGACAAAAGCATGGCACTACGGATTTATGAAACAACGTCTGGGTGACTGAGTTTGTATTTATTGCAGATTTTAACAAATCCCCGCTTACTTTAATATATTCCCACAGGCTAAAACATAATCAAACCCCCACTAATATGCGATTAGACATCTCTGCAAACAAAGAAACCAAAATGCTGCGAGAACATTTGACCACTCTTCTGATTGGAGAGGGAAGATATCCTGCAGGTAAATCAGTTTCCTGCTATGAATTCACATGAACCTAGCCTCGTGAGACCATCCTGATCTCGCGAGCTTTCAAGGTTTCACTCGCAGATCAGTCTGGAGACTCTCCGTTAAATAAAATTTGGAGCCGTTCACCAAACGAACGTCCAATCAGCGTTGGCTTTGAGGCGGGTTGAGGTGTGACGCAACGAGAAGCGCGACAGTTCAGTCTAAAGAACATGGCGGCTTCAGCAGATGAAACTATCGTTAGCGTGGCTATCGAGCAAGTTTTATCGGAATTACAGAGTATTTCTTCACTGAAAGAAGAGCAAAACACTGCTCTGGAGGCTTTTCTCAGAGGAAAAGATGTTTTTGCTCTTCTCCCCACTGGTTTCGGCAAGAGTAGCCTGGCTTGTGGTTGTGTTTTCGTCGTCGCTCTGTTAGTACGTCATATGCTTCGTTGATCTGATTGGTTTATTTGGCCCGTCTATCACCAACATAGGCCAATCAGCTAACCAGTATTTTCGCCCCTTCCCAAAATTACTTCAATGGAAGGTTTCCAGATGGATATGCGGAGCAAATCCATCTGGATTTGATCCATTAAAATATCCCAATATCTTCATATGCTGATATATTGCCATTTAAAAACACCATATCAATCTCTTTTACTAACGAAATATTGCTATATGTCATCGTTATGCTACGAAATCCCCCGAAAATTCACGAAGTTTTGCCATATTTTTATATGTTGATATATTGACGCGGTATCGATCTATTTTACTAACAAAATCTCACAAGAATTTGCAAAATATCAGGAGAGTTTGTAACAGAACGATGAAATTTCACCAGATTTTGAAAGTAAAATAGATCGATACCACGTTTTTAAAAATCTATTTGATGTCAGCATATGAAAATATATTTGAGTGTATTATCTTTCAAAGTGTCAGAAATGGATAACAAAACTGCTATTTTCAATGACTACTTATTTTTGTCCAGCTTAAACATCAGTATCGATATCGGTTATCGGCTACATGAGTTTTAAAATATCGGATATCGGCCAAAATCCCAATATCGTGCATCCCTAGATCGAATGTTGTATAAAAACACAAATAACTCTAATAAAACATGGTAATAATGAGTGTCTGTTGCTGGCTGAATCTATGCTAGGTTAGATACCTGAGGCTGGTGCTGTTTCCACAGAGAGGGCAGAATGCTCTGAACAGCCAGATAATCGACAGGTAGCTCACACACATGAAGCTCTGCTGCCTCTCCCAGTCCTAATCGCTCCAGTTCCTTTGAGAGAACAAACAGTTAAGCAGAATTAATTGGAAATTATAATGTTTGTTTGTAGTCCAGCAGTTTTTCCCCCTGGCTTCTTGGGCCCTCTTACACCTAACATTCGATCATCAGTAAAAAATCTTGGTGTAATATTTGATGACAGGTTGAAATTTGATCGCCAGGTTATTTCGGTCGTAAAAAATAGCTTTTATCAGTTAAGAATTTTATCAAAAGGGAAAGGGTACCTGCCTCAAAAAGATCTGGAGACCGTAATCCATACTTTTATCAATACGAGATTGGATTACTGCAGCTCTTTATATGCTGGCTTGGACCGCTCACTTTTACATCGTCTGCAGTTGGTACAAAATGCAGCTGCCCGTCTCCTAACTGGCACACGGAAACGTGACAACATCTCCTGTTCTAGCCTCACTGCACTGGCTCCCGGTTGTTTTTAGGATAGATTTTAAAATTTTATTGTTTGTTTTTAAAGTTCTTAAAGGAATAGTACACCCAAAACATGATTAGCCTTCATTTTCTACTCACCCCCATGCTGAACAACACTCTGGAGTACTTTTTTGATATCTCAAATGCATCTGGAGATCTGGGAGGCTTCTTGCTGTCTGCTGACATTCAAATAATGGAGGTCTATGGCGCCCGAGGCAGAAAGGTCCATAAAAGTCCACAAAAAACGTGTCAATATTCCTCCATACTGCTCGTCCAATGTATTCCAAGTGTCCTGAGTGGGTAGCGTCCATAATTTACTCGAAACGAAGTCATTCAGAATGTTTTTAGAGCATAAACAGTAGTGTATAGGATTTCCTGAAAGCGCGCACCTGCGCGTTCATGACGCTATGGAAGCCGCGGCAGACCAAACCAGATGAAAGTGCGCATTCAGCGTCTGCTCTGCCAATAATGCAAGCGTAGAAGAAGAAATGTGCTGTTTACCTGTGCAAAGAAAGAAACAACGAAAGAAAAATGTCTGAGGACTTCAGTGTTGAGGAAGAGCATGAGTTCTTTGCCGAGCTGAATGCGCACTTTCATCTGGTTTGGTCTGCCGCGGTTTCCGTAGACTCGTGAACGCGCTTTTAGGAAATCCTATACACTACTGTTTATGCTCTAAAAACATTCTAAATGACTTCGTTTTGAGTAAATTATGGACGCTACCCACTCAGGACACTTGGAATACATTGGACGAGCAGTATGGAGGAATATTGACACGTTTTTTGTGGACTTTTATGGACCTTTCTGCCTCGGGCGCCATAGACCTCCATTATTTGAATGTCAGCAGACAGCAAGAAGCCTCCCAGATCTCCAGATGCATTTGAGATATCAAAAAAGTACTCCAGAGTGTTGTTCAGCATGGGGGTGAGTAGAAAATGAAGGCTAATCATGTTTTGGGTGTACTATTCCTTTAATGGTCTAGCCCCCCAGTATTTGACTGAGCTTCTCCAAATCCATGCCCCGGGCAGAACACTGAGATCCTCTAATCAGATGCTACTGGCGATGCCTAAAACCAGACTTAAAACCAAAGGTGATCGTGTCTTTATGGCAGCGGAATAACTTGCCTTGGTATGTTAGATCAGCAGGCTCCTTTGAGGTTTTTAAATCCTCTTTAAAATCACATTTCTTCTCCCTGGCTTTTAATCATGTCTAAGTGGACATTTGGCAAAATTTTATTTTAAATTTTATTTTATTCTAAAATGTATTTTAATTGAAACATTTATCCTTTTCTATTTTTATGTGTTTATGTATTTTAGCCTTCAGCTTTTATCTTATGTTCCTTAACTGTGATTCCTGTACAGCACTTTGTTCAACCCCGGTTGTTTTAAATGTGCTTTATAAATAAAGTTTGAGTTGAGTTGAGAATTCTGCAGCCAGAAACACCTACAGACCTCGGTACACCCATTATTTCATCATTTGAAGCTGCAGACGTGGTTGCCTGTTTGCATTTTTAAATACGTTATATGTGAAATATAAAACTCTTCAGTCTGAATTTTTGCTGCCATTACTGTCATCTTTGCAAACATTTGTACATTGACAGAAATGTTGTCCTGCAGGTTTTGGAGCTTCCTTGCTTTGCAGGGAGAAAATACACATTGCTTTAATATTAGTGATTAGTGAAGAAATATTGATTTGCTTGGAAGTTTGCAAAATAAAATAAAAAAAAAGTTTTATTTCTGCTCTGAAAGAAATAATCCATCTAAGACAATTCTGTCAATTTGGGTCTGAAAATGATCATGTGTTTAAAATCATATTTGTCCTGTTAAGACTTCCCTGCATAAAAGTGTTGCCATCAAAATAGCCTGAAATTTAAAACTAAACTAAGCTAAAGAATCCACTTCTGTCCATGAGAAAAACTGACCAGAGGCTGCAGGGATCACAGAGCAACGGTGTCAGCATGGAAAACTGCATATGATACAATAAAGACATTCTAAACATACATTTCTATCTGCAAATAAAAAACTAAAGCAGATTTAAAATAGATATTGTGAGTATTTTTGGCATTTAAATCTAGAACTATCTAAAAAAAAAGAATGATCTCTGCCTCTATTTGCCTTAAGCCCTATTTTAAAATGTACACTGATTTTAAAAAAAACACGTCAGTTAAATAATCACAGGCGACCAGGAGACAAAAAGGCAGAAAAAGAAATGTATTTTAACATTAATTTTTTTTTTTTACACACTGTCCCTGCAGGATTGGCTGCAGGTGCATCAATAATACTACCTGCACTGCCACCCAGCTGGAGTTTACTGCGTGCTCACCGAAGGGCTCAAAACCTGCAGGAAGAAGGAAACAGAACATGAGGGAGAAGCAGGAGTTATGGGGGGAAATTTGATCCAGGAAAAAAAAAATTATAAATATAAATTTGAAAAAGAAAGAAATTTAAAAGTTAATTTGCTGTTTTCTCAGTGGTCTTGAACTTTCTTTTTAAATTTATTTTCATATTTTGCTTTTCTGAGTTACACAATTTTCACTCTTTTTAATTGCATTATATGCATCAAATTCTCTTCCCATCTGGGGGCGGGCTTTGTTCTGGTCACCATAGAAACACATTTTTATTGGCCATATTTGGCTTGAAGGGAAGAGAATGTGGTCTGTAAAATGCAATATGAAGAGAATGTAATTTGTAAAACTCAGGCTAAGATTTAAAATATAAAATCAGTTCATAAAATAAAAAACAAAAAGTAAAAGTAAAAAAAAAAATTGTTTTAATAGGAAACAGCAAATTTTCTCTGAAATATCTTAATGATTAAGAAGTTTTTCAGTTCCATTTATGGGTTTTTGTTTTTCAAATGTGTTCAAAAGTATTTTTTTTTTTAATTCCCACTTTAAATTGGATTTTTGCTTTCACCAATAATAAAACAAACTTCACTCCATATACACATGCAGACCTGTTTCAGATGTCGCCTTAGAGTTTTTACAGAGTCTAAAGTTTACATCAAGTTAAACATTAATTGCAGCAGAGCAAAAATACAAATTTATTCCTTAAAGTTTCGTATTTACAACAGAAAATTACTTTAATGTTTATCAGTGTTTGATAGACATTGAAAAATTGTGCATTAAGTTTCCAAGACAACAGTTAAATGTCTTTTCATAGGCATGACAATTTGACAGCATGCAGTGGTTAAATAAAAACATATAGAAACATTTGACTCCATGTTGCACCAATCAGACCATCTTACCTGTCACCAGTACTTTTTTCTTATTGGCCATTATCCTTCTATCCTGTGATCAGAAATGTCATAAATGAATAACAGAGAGAAAAAGAGCAGCAGGAATCACAGGGCAACTTATATTTACTGCCGTCTTCTTCTAGTTTACTGTGAATGGACGTTAAAAACTAAACGTTAGTAGACCGCACTGCCATCTGGTGACTGAGGATGAGGATGTTAACTAGTTCATTATGTGAATTTAAAAGAAATTGGTTAAATGACATTGTGGGAGATAAAAGAAATGGGAATGAGGCAAGAAATGAAAACCAAAAGCGACAAAATGAAATAAAAGTAAAAGTCAAGCTTCAACTTTATGTAACACTTTTATTCAGAAAGTAAAATTAGAAAAATAATGGAACCATAATTGCTGATGGTAATGTCGATAGCTACAAGTTTAACTCCTCTCTGCCAGTAAGTGGCGCTCTGGAACTGGTGGCAGCTGGCTCGCAGCTCCTTCGCCTGGCTGTGTGTTTCCTGGACAGGAGCTGCTTCTTTTTCTATCTCTGCTTCTGTCTCCTTGAACCCCAGTCAGCCTCGGCAGATGGCCGCTCCGAAGGGAGTTTTTCCTCTCCACTGTCGCTACAAGCATGCTTAGTGTGAGGAATTGCCTTCGATTCAATTAGTCGATGCAATCAGCTGGTTTTCCTTAAATAAAAAACTTTGAATCAATCTGACTGGATGATCCGGTGAACTGGAAAGTGCCTTAAGATGACATGATGTGAATTGGCTCTATAGAAACAAACTGAATTGAATTGAATTGAACTCTCCCACCTACTTCTCTAACATTTGCCAGTTGGTTGCCAGGTCTGCTAATGCTATTGCTAATTATCAGCCCTGGAAACCAAACCAAACATTTAACTTACCAGTTCAGAAGAAAAGCAGCATCTTCTGTGTAGCTTCTGAGCTGCTTTGTTTTCTTGGTGCAGAATCTCTTCACTTTATTGTTGGCATTATTGGTCACCATAGCAACACTGTAAAGTGACCTTGGTGTCAAGAAAGGCGCTGTTAAATAAAATTTATTATTATTATTATACATTTTTATTGGCCGTGTTGTATTTGGCTTGAAGGGAAGAGAAGGTGGTCTGTAAAACACAATATGAAGAGAATGTAATTTGTAAAACTCAGGCTAAGATTTAAAATATTAAATCAGTTTATAAAATTGAAAAAAGAAAAAATTTTGTAAAAAGAGAATAAGAAAAAATAACCCTTAGAAACCCACCCAGCCACCCAGCTGGAGTTTACAGCGTGCTCACTGAAGGGCTCAAAACTTGCAGGAAGAAGGAAACAGAACACGAGAGAGATGTAGGAGTTATGGGGGGAAATTTGATCCAGGAAAAAAAGAAAAAAATATATAAATGTAAATTTGAAAAAGAAATAAATTTAAAAGTTAATTTGCTGTTTTCTCAGTGGTCTTGAACTTTCTTTTTAAATTTATTTTTCATATTTTACTTTTCTGAGTTACACAATTTTCACTCTTTTTAATTGCATTATATGCATCAAATTCTCTTCCCATCTGGGGGCGGGCTTTGTTCTGGTCACCATAGAAACACATTTTTATTGGCCGTTGTATTTGGCTTGAAGGGAAGAGAAGGTAGTCTGTAAAACACAATATGAAGAGAATGTAATTTGTAAAACTCAGGCTAAGATTTAAAATATTAAATCAGTTCATAAAATTGAAAAAAGAAAACATTTAGTAAAAAGAGAATAAGAAAAAATAACCCTTAGAAAACAACAAAGTTTCTCTAGAAGATCTTCATGATTAAGAAGTTTTTCAGTTTCATTTATGGGTTTTTGTTTTGTTTACCAAAGTAATTATTTTTTTTTTGATTCCCATTTTAAAATGTCATTTTTGCTTTCACCAATAATGAACCAAAGATAAATATCTACATATTCTGAATTGGTCCATGATTGTTGAAAGCAAAGAACATCGTTTGTTAATGGAAAATTGGAAAAGATGGATTCCTGAAATGAAAATTTGAAAAATGTTTTAATAAAAAAAAAAAGTAACTTTTCTCAAATTTTATCATTTTGTTTAAGATTTTTTAAATGTTTATTTCATACCTAATTTTTTTCACTCTTTTTCACCGATTTCATATTTTTAGATTTTTTTGTTGTTGCTCTTTGTCATACTGCTTTTCACAGATCACCATCTCTTCACTGTCTCTACATGCAAATGCTCACATATTAACTAATAAAAATGCTGCCAACGTTCCAAAAGGCCATTAAAAATATTCACTACTCCTCCAGAAGAAAGACTGAACTAGAAGTCTGGTGAATGCAATTCACCAGACTCAATCTGAAGACAAATTTGAAGAAATTAAATCTAAAATTTTCAAATCTGTAAAAAAAAATAGAAAAAACAACAAAATTATATATAAATTCTGAGATTATTGCAGTTAATTAATACATTTTTTCAAAGCTTAATTTCTAGATTCCATTTTTCCAAACTTCTACTTACAAAAATCCCTCTTTGCTTGCAACTATAATGGACTAAAAGTCACTCCGTATAGTTGGGCTCTTCAGCCACCTCTTCTGACGGACGCCGTACAACAATTTCTATGTGTGCCTGATACGCCCGGTACTAAAATTATTTTCTGGCTAAAACAGGACGAAGTAAGTACTATCAGGATGAATGCTTGGCTTTTATTTGGAGGTAAATATGCAAGTTTTTTGTGTTTTTCTTAAAGTCATAGTACACAACTAGACCCCTTTAACGTAAAGTGTCATTTTATGATGGATATATTCGTACTAAATATCACCTCTATGTCAATAACATGTTGTTGTGGCAACTCAGCAGCTAACATTTAACACCACACCAGCTTTCCATGTGAGTATTTGAGTAGTTTCAGTGTTAGAGGGCGTGAGTGTGAGCGAGGGCGTTGCTGCACATGCTCAGCCAGCAAGTTTGTTCTCTCCAGAGAGGGAGAGTAGAAATCAAAGGACAGATCTCTGGCTAAGAACAGTAAACATGATTTACAGTCCATTCCCTGGGTGTAAAGGCCAACTATTCTTTGCACCTTGCTGTTATCAAGTCGCAGGTAACCTGATATAATCCTGACAGAAACAGCTCACCCTCTATCCTCGGTGTGTGGAGGTCCACACCCTCAGGCTGGAAAATGACTAATTCTGGACAAATGAAGGGAACAATTCATATAAAACCTGCATGAGACTTTAGAGAATTTCTATCATTCATGTGGCAGAAATTAATGGACGCCAAATGACAGCTTCTCTGCTCGCGTATTTTAACCTGTTGCTAATGGCCCCTCCTGCCCAAACCCATTCACCTTCCTTATGCTGTCACTGTTTCCATGGAAACTAATGATGCCCTCTCTACTCCTTGGTGCTGATGCAGACAGTCTGCTGACGTCTCCACCGTGTATGGGCGGAATAATAATTGTTCTGCCACAGTTTTCCACCGCAGTCAGACCCACTTAGGTGATCCTGGTTATTATTCAGTCCTTTCATTATGTCTGGGCTTGACTAAGTAAAAAAAAAAAAAAAAAAGATGAATTCAACCTGCAGGTACACTACTGTTCAAAAGTTTGGGGTCACATTGAAATGTCCTTATTTTTGAGGGAAAAGCACTGCACTTTTCAATGAAGATAACTTTAAACTAGTCTTAACTTTAAAGAAATACACTCTATACAAACAGGCTCTAAACAGAGTAGAAAAAGAAGTGGGAGGCCGCGTTGCACAACTGAGCAAGAAGATAAGTACATTAGAGTCTCTAGTTTGAGAAACAGACGCCTCACAGGTCCCCAACTGGCATCTTCATTAAATAGTACCCGCAGTAGCCTGTTTGTGCTGTCCTCTGAAGACAGTAGTACACACCGTTGTGAGAAATCTTCAATTTCTTAGCAATTTCTCGCATGGAATAGCCTTCATTTCTAAGAACAAGAACAGACTGTCGAGTTTCAGATGAAAGTTCTCTTTTTCTGGCCATTTTGAGCGTTTAATTGACCCCACAAATGTGATGCTCCAGAAACCCAATCTGCTCAAAGGAAGGTCAGTTTTGTAGCTTCTGTAACAAGCTAAACTGTTTTCAGATGTGTGAACACGATTGCACAAGGGTTTTCTAATAATCAATTAGCCTTCTGAGCCAATGAGCAAACACATTGTACCATTAGAACACTGGAGTGATAGTTGCTGGAAATGGGCCTCTATACATCTATGTAGATATTGCACCAAAGACCAGACATTTGCAGCTAGAATAGTCATTTACCACATTAGCAATGTATAGAGTGTATTTCTTTAAAGTTAAGACTAGTTTAAAGTTATCTTCATTGAAAAGTACAGTGCTTTGCCTTCAAAAAAAAAGGACATTTCAATGTGACCCCAAACTTTTGAACGTTAGTGTAAACCAGCAAAACGTGTGTTGCTTTGTGTTAAATGCAGGAGAAGACTACTAGAATTGTAGTGAAGATTTAATAAGCCTAGTAAAAAAAAAAAGGTATTTTCTATCATAAATTTCCATCATTTACTTCAGATTAAAATCATGCCAGAATAAAGTGTTACAGTTTCCTCTTTATGTGGAATAAAACAGTTTTTCTTCCTAAAAATATGTTATGATAGAAAAATCCTTCAAATTAGGCTGATAAAATGGACTAAATTTAGCAGCTGTCTACAGATGCGATGCTCTGCAGCTCAACGGCACCGGCTGCAGCTCTGTTCCAAGGAAAAGTTGGCTTCTAGCATTACAAAGGAAGCAGATAAAAAGTAAAGAGAAGTCTCCTCTAAACACAGAGAATCGGACGAAGTCGACTTGAGCAAACTTTGCACCTAAGCTTCGAGGAGTGTGGCTGGCTAATATTCAGAGAAAACAAGAATCATCTAATTTAGCACAGATTTGATCAACTCCACGCTGCTTTTTCAATGTTTCAGAAGTTGTAGCTTTAAAAACGTAACCTTTTTTTTTCTTTTTTAAATAAAAACATAATCTTACATCAGTGTGAACAATGGAAAGTAGAACAGAAACACCTCATTGTTACATTCTCACAAAAACATTCCCATCAAGTTGAACTTCATTTCTTTCATTTACATTGCTACTTACCCTAAACCGTGTTTAAGTACCGTGCACTTTGTCTTCTCCACTTCTTATAGATCTATACCAGGGGTCACCAACCGTTTTAAGGCTGAGGGCCACTTAAAGGGTACCAAGACGTAGGAAGGGCGACCATTACTGACCCATGAGCTGCATGGGTTAGTGTTAGCCTCAGCTTTGTTCATTATCAACATATTTTTATTGTTTCTGTTAATTTCTAAGTTTATTTTAGACATTGTCATTTTGAAATCTCTATAAATGATTAAAAAGAAGAGCAACAGAATAAAATAAACTTTCAAACTTAGCCCACAGGTGGGTTGTTCTTTATTTAGAAGACTCTGAGGGCACCCCATGTGGTCCTTGAGGGCACCGCGTTGGTGACCCCTGATCTATACCATAGCCACCATCTTTGATTTGAACACATCATGACACACATCAGCATTTGACTAAACCACACCTCATGTAAAAAAAATCAATGGATAAATAATAAAAGCCTCAACATTGCAGCCAGTAAAGTTGGTCATATGTAATGCCATCAACTGGTAGCCTAGCAACCATAAACAGCTCTAGACAAGAGCCAAAAGGGACCAACATATTTATTTTACAGCTGTTTTCTATGTCTGCTTCTGTCTCCTTGAACTCCAGTCGGCCTCAGCAGATGGCCGCTCACACTGAGCCTGGTTCTGCTGGAGGTTTCATCCTGTTAAAAGAGAGTTTTTCCTCTCCACTGTCGCTACAAGCATGCTTAGTGTGAGGGATTGCCTTTGAGTCAATGAGTCGATGCAATCAACTGGTTTTCCTTAGATAGAAAACTTTGAATCAATCTGACTGGATGATCTGTTGAACTGTAAAGTGCCTTAAGATGACATGTGTTGTGAAATGGCGCTATAGAAATAAACTGTTGTAATGACATAGAAGGTTTCACCTCTTTGCTTAAATCAAACCACTGGTTTTTGACGTCACGGGTTGAAAAGCGAAAAGTTTTGGAACCCCTGGTATGTTTGGTCTGTTGCTCTGTGTTTTTTTTTTAATTTCTGAACATGTCTAGATTTATTTTTTTATTAGTAATGTCTTTCCATATTTAGTTGTATTCTATATTATTCTGTATTATTGTTAGGGTGTTATTGTGGTTTCATTCCTATGAGTTTGACTCCATTGGATTTTTTTTTGTCTGATTGTTTTGATTTGCTTTTGGTATTTTCGTTTAGATTTATGCTTCTTTTTTTATCCTTTTCGTCCTTATCTGTGTTGATTTCACTGTTCGGTTAATCTGTTTTCTCCTAAATAGACTCACCAGGTTTTCATGTCAGTAATCTCTCCATTTTCTGTATTTAATCTCCCCTGTTTTGATTGTTCCTTGATGGATTCTTCTGTTCTGCTTTTTTAAGCGTATATCATAGCCTTTCAGTCAGGGTGTGGACTTTGACTAAACATTTGGAACAAACAATGTGTTTTCTTTTGTTAGCCTCTAGGAAAAAAAAGATTTCCTCTCCTGTTTTTGTTCCATTGAGCAGTGTGTATTAGGTTTACAGAATAGTTTAGGCTTAACTCAACTGATGCAAGGTTACTAAATCCAGTATCAGAAAACCAGTTCAAACTACCAGCTCTCCCCATCGATGAGTCACAGTTGGTTTGAGCTGCTTGTATTACATAACGCAGGCGTACTGAAAGCTCTTGACCTTTTCCTCATTTATTCGTCCACAAAGTTTAATTCTACTGTGATGTTTACCAGATAGCTAAGCTAACCGCTGCTAGGTAGAAGATACATAGTTTTAAAAGCCCTCTAATAATCAGAAACAACCTCTGGGTAGTTTAGGCGTTGTACAGTGGCGGTTCTAGACCAAATGTACCAGGGGGCCAGGAGGGGGCCAGCGTGTTTTCATGGGGGCCCAGAACAGCATGAAATAAAAAACATGGCAAGGAATTCACATATATTAAGAGAGCTGCATGAAGTAAATTTTTTTTTTTTAATAAAATTCTATGCCTTATTAGGTCAATATGCATTCATAATTTAGGAATTTAACATATTTTTGTCATAATTTAAGGTAAAATTACAGTTTTCTATAAAATCTGAATTAGAACTCAAGAAAAACTGATAAATTCAGCTGTAAAAAAATTCAGCAATTTGATTTGAAAAAAAGCATTTGGCAGAAGAAAACTGGGATCCTATCTCAATACCAGTGAAGCTATCAGCTTATTGCTTTTAAATAATTAGAAAAAACTGAATTTGTAAAGAAAAAAAAATTAAATCGATCCAAAGGACCTATCAGTAACTATATTTGTTCCAGCGCATATCATAATTTCAATTTCTTTGAGTATCATGTCATCAGTACAGGGGCCAGGACATGAGCCCCCGTCTAGAACCGCCTATGGCGTTGTATTAATTCAGATATCCCCTTGCTGCAGCCAGGTTTCTGTAAGACAACATAAATTAGTTTGATTATCACAGATCAAGTCATTAACTAAACAAATGTTTAAAGAGAGTTATCTTATTTTCCCTGGGCCCTCAGGGTTTTTATTGAATTTAGCCAGATGTAACAAGTAAATTTCTCCACAGTGAAATCAATCAATCAATCAATCAATCAATCAGATTACTAGAAAGTAGAGCTAAACCGTCAAAATTGGGATGGATACTGTCTTTCTGAATCAAACCACGCTTCCTCCCAATACTTAAGGCCAATATTCAAGGTAACCCACATCATTTTAGGACAGCGCTTAGACAGCCAGCAGTTAAATGACAACATTCACCTAAACTTCTCACCACTGGTCAGATCAGGGAGGGGACCAGAGAAAGTTACTGAGGCGTAGTTACTGACTACGATTCGATTGAATTCAATTCAGTCATCTCAAGGCACTTTACAGTTCACCAGATCATCCAGTCAAATTGATTAAAAGTTTTCTGTCTAAGGAACACCAGTTGATTGCATCGACTCATTGACTCGAATGCAAGTCACAGTCAGAGAAACAGGACTACACTGGAAAAACAGGCCGATCTCCAACATCTAGAAACAAAGGTGTTGATGGCAGCAGCACAGCTGATATTTCTCTCCAGGATGGAGTCACAGCCAAACAGGAACAGACCAGATGAAGCTACTGTGAGAAAAAGCAGAGAGAGCAGAACGTTAGAGAATGAACTAATAGATTCTACAGAGTGGGAGAATAGAGATAGAATGAAGCAGAATGATGAAAAAGGGGTCCCTATGTCCTCCAGCAGTCTAAGCCTATAGCAGCAGAACTATAGAGATAGCTCAGGATAACCTGAGCCACTCTAACTAGAAGCTTTATCAAAAAGGAAAGTTTTAAGCCTAGCCTTAAAAGTAGACAGGGTGTCTGCCTCACGGACTAAAACTGGTACTTGGTTCCACAGGAGAGGAGCCTGATAACTAAAAGATCTGCCTCCCATTCTACTTTTAGAAATTCTAAGAACCTCTAATAAACCTGTAGCCTAGTAAACTAGCCCCACCTGCCAGCGGTCAAAGTCATTTTTGCCTGCGACTGGTTCTAGCCTCGATCGATGCCCCAGGCCCTAGAACTGGCCGGCCAATCACAACGCAGAGATGTGTTTTGAGGGCGTGACGACAAAGTTGCGCGACGTTTGAGAAAGCACAACAAGGAAGATGGCGACAACTATTGAACAGTTCTCGTTTGACTCGGGTTTGGAATCGTTTGTGGAGGATTAGACTTTGGGTTTTTTGTTGAAACGTGAGCAGGAAGAGGCTCTACGCTCATTTTTAAGAAGGACATATTTGCCGTTTTACCGACAGGCTGTTAGTTTCCAATACCCTCACCAGCTTCCTGTCGTGCTACGTAACAGTCAGTTGCGCTCATTGGTCAGAGCGTTGGCCAATAGGCACAGACATGGTTTAAAAAACAACGGGTTGTTCTCATCAACAATCTTCCGACTAAATTAAACATTTAATCTCACATTTAGTCTGGTTTATCACCTGCAGATTGAGAGCAAAATGCTGTTAGGAACATAAGAAACAATCAGATCTCTGATATTAAACAAACACGCTGAGTCTTTGAACAGATTTTTTTCTTTATTTTAATAGATTTCAGTTTATGGCGAAACAAATTGTGTAACAGATAAAAAGCCTTATGGTCAGACTATCCTCCAGACGCGTGAAAGCTGTGGGTGTTTGTGGCACATGGCAGAGCAGAAGCCTTTCCGCTGACTGCTTTCCTCATCTCGCTGTCAAAGTTTCCTTCCTCTTTTAACTCCAACTTCTACAACCACCTCCTTTTTGTTAAACACTGTTTATTGGATCCATTTTAGTGTATCCTGAATGAGTGACAGGAGATATGGGCAACATCTAGTACATTTAGTCCTGTTTTATGAATATTATTGTTAGAAGTAATGAAACTAGAAAGCAGAAAGTGTCTTTTTCTTTTCTGTTCTGTCAGGAGAACATTTTAGATTTTTTCTTTCTTCTTTCTTTCCAAGGCCTTTGGCTCTCACACCTTCCCCGCCCAGTTCTCCTCCAGGCCACCCTGCGTTTTTTTAACGATATGACATCAAACCACAATGCATTGCACTGTTTGTAGTTTATACAGCGGTCTCCATGGCAACAGAAACCGGCTCGGCCCCTTATTCAAATGAAAGCGGAAACCCGGATCGTTTCGGGCCAATCTGCGCGCGCTGCGGTGACATAATGGAATTTTTGGGGGTAGAACCGAGGCCAGTTCTGGCGCTGCGCATAGCAGACGTGCCACAGGGAGAAGACAATGTCACGGGTACGCGGAGGAGACGCACCAGACCCGCAGAGGCGCCACACCTGAGCATCCCCGCCGTTTCCTGTTTGGGATGACGCGCCCCGCAGCCCCTCATGTGAGGCTGTAGAATGGAAGCGAGCCTCTACCCGGTCCCAGCGGCGAACAAGATGATGAAAAAGGAGATCAGCCTGAATCCGGAGGAGCAGAGCGCGGAGCTGAAGGCGAACCCACTCCGGGACGCGGGGATTATAAACTCGCAGGATTTGGGACTTTTAAAACTGGCCTCTCCGGACCTGGAGCGTCTGATCATCCAGTCCCACCCCAACTCCCACTTCATGTTTCCCAAGTCGGCCAGTGAGGAGCAGGAATTCGCGGAAGGCTTCGTCAAGGCGCTGGAGGATCTCCACAAGCAGAACCAGCTGAGCGACGCGTCCCAGGAGCGGCTGGAGCTCCTCGGACCGCCCGGCGCCGCGGGGATCCAACCCTCCGACCTGCCCGTCTACACCACCCTGAACGGCTATGGGGCTCCGCTGGGCGCCGCCGTCCACTTCCCCACGGACACGCTCCCCTTCCCGCCGCCGACCCACGCGGCCGCGCTGTCGCGGCTCCAGCAGTCCGGCGGCGGCATGAAGGACGAGCCTCAGACGGTGCCGGACATGCAGAGCTGCGGGGACAGCCCCCCGCTGTCTCCCATCGACATGGACAACCAGGAGCGCATCAAGGCGGAGCGCAAGAAGCTGCGCAACAGGATCGCCGCGTCCAAGTGCCGCAAGAGGAAGCTGGAGCGGATCTCCCGGCTGGAGGAGAAGGTGAAAACCCTGAAGACGCAGAACACCGAGCTGGCCTCCACGGCCAGCGTGCTGAGGGAGCAGGTGGCCCAGCTCAAGCAGAAGGTGATGAGCCATGTGAGCAGCGGCTGCCAGCTTCTCCCGAACCAGGTCCAGGCGTACTGACCTGGGATCAGCTCTATTACCCACATCACAGACTCCTACTGCGCATGCGCGCTCATCCTGACCTTATCTCCTGGAAATATCAGCCTGGATTCACCAGGAAATGACTTTTTTTATTTACTAAACTATCAAAAAAAAAAGCCATGTAGCAAGCCTCTACGGAAGCCGGACAGTTTCAAGATATAGCGCAAACCATGGGCGGTTCTAGACAGGGGCCAACGGGGGCCAGTGCCCCTGTAGATCATATCCGGCCCCCGTTATGGCCCCTATATTGAAAACATAATACTCAAAGAAATTCTAATGATGATATGCCCTGGAACAGACATGGTTACTGATAGGTCCTTTGGATCTATTTCATTTTTTTCTTTACAAATTCTGATTTACCAATTATTTAAAACAAGGAGGTGATAGCTTCAGTGGCCTTGAGATAGGATCCCAGTTTTTATCTGCTAAATGTTTTTTTTTCCAAAACAAATAAAAAAAAAAAAAATTATCATTTTTTTTTCTGGAGTTCTAATTCAGAATTTATATAAAAAAAAAAATAAATTAAGTCAAAAATATGTAAAATTCCTAAATTATGAATGTCTATTGATCTAATAAGACATAATTTTATTTAAACCTAATTAAAGAATAGAAATTTCACTTCATGCAGCTATCTTAATATATTTAAATCGCTAACCCTGTTTTTTTTAATTGATGCTTTTCTGGGCCCCCATGAAAACAACGTTGGCCCCCTGGCATATTTGGTCTAGAACCGCCACTGGCGCGAACAGATCCCAGGGTTTCAACAAAACTACAAGCCGATCAAGAAGTAGAAAGTCAGCTGGACTTTGTATTTGCTGCCCTCTGCTGGCTGCAGCAATTATTGCCTTCTGGAAATATCTGCCTGGATTCACCAGGAAATGACTTTTTATGTTTACTAAACTTTTAAAAAAAAAGCCATGTAGCAAGCCTCTACAGAAGCCGGATAGTCTCAAGCTATAGCGCGAACAGATCCCAGCGTTTCACCAAGTGCTGCCATCTACAATGTAAAATATCTTGTTTACAAGCACTTAACAAATAAGTATATTTTATTTACTGAAACATGTAGTCTTATTTCTTGTCTTCTTTATCAGGTAAAACGAAAACCTGTCGAGTGTTTAATGTTGACAGTAATCCTTGTATCCTTCAGTGTTGGGACTGCTGCTCAGATCTCCATACTTTTATGAATGTGTATAAACTGAAAGCCTGTCTACATTTGTATTGGACTACAGTGACCTTCTGACATCTATTAAATTCACTACATTATTTAACCTTCTGCGTCCTGCGAGTCAGTAAAGTTAGATTTTAGTAGCAGTGTTTCACTTCTGCTGACCAAAACTACAGCTGATCAAGAAGAAAAGTCAGCTGGACTTTGTATTTGCTGCCCTCTGCTGGCTGCAGCAATAATTGCCTTTATTGACACACTGGTCTTCCAAGTTTAATATGGAGTGACTTTTGTTGCATTATTGTTGCAGGCGTAGAATGTGTTTTAAATGGGAAAAAAAAAGCAAGTAAAGAGACTTAAAACAAGCTCTTATTAAAAAAATTGTACTGAGAGTGATTTTAAATGTATGGTTTGAAACTTTAATTATAATAATTTAATATTTTCAAAATAGCTTATTATTCTTTACAAGATTGAGGTTTACAAATTTCACCCTTTTCAAAGTGGATTTCACAGTCACCTTCTCTTTGCTCGGTCTTGACCGATAAAAATGTTGCAAACGTCCATGGAGACTGAAAGAAATGCATCTTAAAACTTTAAAGGTACACTATGCAACCGGTGTTGATTTTCCAGTGAGGCTCCCTCCAGAGGGCGAAAGTAAAAGTGCACTGTCGTAAATATGCACAGCTGTTCTCCTGGTTTCTCCGTCAAGCCAGGCGCGGTTGTTTTGAGCTTAGCAGCGAATGACTAACGCTGCGTTCACACTGGACGTAGCTGGCGCGACAGAAGCAGCGAGTTTACATGCAAAGTCAATGGTTGACGCGCGTCAAGGCGCAACAAAAGGTCCCGCGGCGCGTTTTGAGCACCAGGCGCAGCACGTCTGAGCAGCTGAAGCAGCGCGTCGGGTGCGTTTAACGCAGGGAGAGAGACACAGCGCTGATGATCTCTCCTCTTATACAGTTTATTGACGCCTAAATTAACTTAAAATGCAGAAATCTGCCGGCAGAATATGCAGTTTGGATTATTTAGATGAAAAACACCTACCAGCTGCCGCGGTGAACCGAGGCTGCTGATTAAGGGATCCATACTGTCGCGCACCGCTGGTATGTGGGGGTCTGAGCGGCTCCGACAGAAAAAATATTGAAGGCAGGATAATAATCTGAATGAACTGACTGCACTGATTACGTTTTCAGGTGTATTTTCTCACTTAAACACATATTAAAACTACTTTATTCCCACTGATCACAGCAAATATAGCTGCAAGGCAGAGAAAGGATAGTGAAGCTCCGCCCAACGCGCCTCAGACACAGCCGGAGCAGCAAAGCTGCTTCAGCCACGAGTCAGAACTAACTGGTACAAGCAGCAAAAAGGAAGCAGCAGACGCGATTTTGCTGCTTTTGCTGCGTGAACGTAGCATAACTGCACAAAGATCGCCACTGTGCTAGCAACGAGAATGCTTTTAACTGGGGGGTGTAGCAGTTCTCGCCGTAAAGCAAGACTGACTCTCACGAGACTTCTGAGCCTGTGGGTGCGGGTCGGTGCTCCTGCAGTATTTCCCCCACAGACCACCAGGGCGGCCGAGAATACCTTTGTTCAACCTGAAATGACTCATTTAATCATCCAAAACGTTATGGAACACATTCATTAACTGAAAAATGTTGCATAGTGTCCCTTTAAAAGAATTCAACATGTAAAAATCAATCCAAAGATATAAATTAAAACTGAACTTTTTTTTATTTTTATTTCCATCTGCAAATTATATTCTTTGCAGCAATAATGGAACATAATTCACTTCATATAATTTATCAAATGAGTTTTACATCATGTTTTGACGAACAGTTTAGATCAGTAAAGCATGTTATTTTACTAAAATCATTCAGACACACATTGGATAATGATATTTTAAAGAAATGTTTATTTCCCAAAGTTCCTCATCATAAAAGTGGGGGGAATATTTTGCCCAGGCACCTAAGCTGTCAGTCTATGTTTTACATCCCATGTAAATTAAGTCCCGCCCCCAGATGGAGGGGTCAGTAGTTTGAAAAAACAAAAAACAAATCCTAAACTAAAATGGTTAAAAACATTTTTTAGTTTCAAATCACTTTTGATTCAATTTTTTTTTTTATCTAAATATTTTTTGCTTAGAAACAAACTGAGGCTCTAATTTAGCTCCATACTGTTTAAGCTGTTATTTAGTTTTGCATCAGCTGTCTCTTTTTACTCCCCCACCAGATTAAACAATCTTAAAGAAAAAAAAAAAAGAACAAAGCTCAGCCATCCCTGTAAGTGATGACATAAGCAGCACAGAAGTCCAGCTTTTAGAACATTTTATTGATTCCTTATTTGAGTAAGCCTGGTATTACAGAATTACAGCACAATTCACACAACTAATATCTGACAGGAAGGATGTTCCTATTTACAGTTGGGAATGCTGCCATGAAAGGAGGGAAGAGGAGGAAATTATTGTAGCAAAATAACATAAATTAACAAAAAAAAAAAAAACTAAACAACAGTAAACAAGTGAGAAGGGAACCAAAACAGAGAAAATCCCTTTTGGACGAAGAGTTTAGAGTATTCCGTTAACCTGACAGATTAAAAAAATAATCCTCCTGAAAACATTGATTTATTCAGTTGCTTTCTGCTCCTTGGTTCTTGTGTTACAGTCATATGCAGAGTAAAAAACATAAATAAATAAAAGTTGTAGCAAAGCTGATATCAAAGACAAACAAACTCCTCACTGCAGCTACGTGACCGAGATAAGGAGTCCTCACCCTGGAATGTTTTAACGGATTCATCCCACACTTCACTCTGGGTACTGAATACTGACAAACAGCTTTTATAAAAATATACAGAAAAAAGGTAAATAAATACTACAAATAATAACTTAAGTCATAAATAACACAAAAATAAATAATTCAGCTCAGTTTTTGTACACAAGTTGGAAAAGGTTGGTACTGAAAACAAGCGCAGATCTTAAAACGAGCAACAGAAACGACGAGTTGCGATGTGACATTTAACATGTTCAGAAAAATGAACCAGACCCAGATGGAGCGGATCCAACCTGGAGGTAGAGGGAGGCGACAGCTATGGGCTCCAGTAGTGCCGACTGAAAACACTCCGTGGGTCAGGGCGCCCCTTCACCCATGCATTCACTCAGTCATCAGCAGCCATGATCACATGAAGCGCATGCAATGCAGCCTCCCTTAACTCTTAATGTTTTCTTTTTCATTTGCAAATAACTTTATTTTTTGTTTACATTTAGACTAGTGAAACATTTATCATTGTCATTTTTGAAATGGAAATGGAGGAGATTGACCGCCCAATCAGAATTCTGACAGCTAACAAACATGTTAGCATTTAGCCGTAGCCATGCCTGTTTTAGAGACTAAACTAGCTCTCTTGTTTTAATCACCTTCTGCTCTTACATTAATTAAACAGCATTACCGGTGACACGTCGGGCACGTAAAAAGGCGCCTAATTCCGTCATTTTCCACCAATGTGTTACTGGCCCTCCTTAACAACTCACATCTTTGTCAGTGAAGCTGAAGCTTCCTAGATCTCTTCCTTCATGGTGCCCATCTGCGTTAAGATCCAAAATTCTGAGATTAAAGTCAGAATTCTGAGATTAAAGTCAGAATTCTGAGATTAAAGTCAGAATTCTGAGAAACTTTTTTTCCCATATTAAACTGAAATAATATTTAAAAATCAGTAAACTTTTTTTATTTTTTCAATGGCCCTATTCCTCTTCCATACAAAAAAATAAAATCGACATCAACTTAAAAAAAGAAAAACTTGTACAGGTCAATCTCCATTTCAGATCCACTTATTTAACCATTGCTCATCACTCTGTCTCTCAGTCAGGGGTTCCCCAGTTATTCAGCCTGTGACCCGACAGAAAACAGCAGCGATATAGAAAGACCACCCTTAAAATACTTAGTTATTTCACTCTATATTCATTTATAAATACAGATCCATGTTTTATCATTTTATATGTCAGTTTCATTATGGTATATATATTTACTTCATATACCACATGGATTGGGGAATCGGACCTTCACTTTGGGAACCCCGGCTAATACCGATAATACCGATTTATTAAGATAATTAAAATGAATAAAGCTCACATTTGACATCCAGACAAATTCATCTGAAGTTAAGAGGCCCAATCTGCTGCGATCCTTTTCCTAAAAACGAGGCTGGGGTGGTGAAGGGGAGACATGACCAACGCTCGCTTCCCTGCAATCGGTAAAAATTATCGACATGATGGGCGTCATGAAGAAAACATCAGTAACCTTTGACCCCATTCAAGAGTTTCTCTAAAGAAGAATGGGACTGATGAGTGTTAAAATCAATTTAAAAAAAAGACAAAATCTCATACAAATAACAAAACCAGTCAATCAAGTTAAGCTTCAAAACATCCACAACATGCAGCTCTTACTACAGCACAGGCAGGAATCCAAATAACTTCATTAGCATTAATTCCTCTGAATTATTTTACACGTATATACTGATAAATACCAGCATTTATTGACATTTAGATATTTGTACACCTTTGATCAGATGGTTAGATTGAATCCTCTCTTACTGTGATGTATGACTTGTAACTAATACCAACCAAGTAAAAAAAAAAAAAAAAAAGATGTATAAAACATCCAAGTCGTTATGCAGGACCAACCGAGACGCGGCTTTTGTTTTGGTTACCATTTAGCGCCTACACTGGTTTAGAAAAGTGAACACGCATCTGTTGAGGTACTAGATGACGACCCGCCGTTATAAATCAGCTCAGATCTCATGCGACCTGCATCCGGAATGATCTAATAAACAGAAAAGAAATGCTCTGACATCCTGAAACCAACACCCCAGCATTCAGTCTCAGTGTTTATTAAAGTTACCGTAAATTTCGGACTATAAGCCCCTACTTTTTTTCCCACAGTTTGAACACTGTGGCCTATTATACAGTGTGGCTAATACATGTTTTTTTTCTTAATGCGTGGAGCCGTGTGAAAACATCCAGCATCACCGGTGGGTTTCGAAAGGCTGAGCTGCTGCGGGATGAAGAGGACCGCGAGAGCGACAAGGATGAGACTGAAGTCAGTGATGGCATCCTGAAGCTGTTCCATTCAGACACCGAGGAAGAGGACTTTGAGGGTTTTAGTGCGCAGGAGGAAGAAGAAAGTGATTAATGACTTTTCCTGGTCAGCTGCAATGTTCTGTGCGTTGTTTAATTAAAAGTACCGGTATATGCAGCGTTATTTGCGTGTTACCGACAGATACGTATATTTAAATGTGTTACAGGTAGTTTGAAAAAAAAAAAAAGCATTCATAATATGTACCGTATTTGTTTGTTTTATTATACGGATTAAATCAAACATTAAAATGCTCACGTGTAATATCTTTATTTGTAAATATCTCATACAACGTGGGAAACCTGCGGCTTAAAATCCAGTGCGCTCTATAGTCCGGAATTTACGGTAATCTGAACATATTTCAAGGATTTCCTGCCGTCCTTAGGGAATGTTTTTTTTTCCCTCTGTTTGCAGAGAAGGTATGAAGGATGCAGTGTTTCATTTAAACTGTGGATCAGTGGAAAAGTCGACTGTATGACACTGAACCACAGTGATGCTTCATAAACTGCTTATTCTTTCAAAAACAGGTAAAAACGGTGGGTTTTTACCTGTCTTTGAAAGGTAAAAAGGTAAAAAAGGAGGGGTTTTCTGCCTGTTTTTCATTATCTGGTTTGCTCAGATGAAAGTGAGGGCCAATCAAAGATCCAACACGTTTCGACTCTTTATCTTATCACAGGTCGTGACGACCAACTGAAGCATGCAGTTTGAAAATCTGATCTTCTGCAGCTCGGCCAGGGACATCGACCAATCAGAGAAGCTGATCTGATCAAGTGCAGAAACAGGCTAATGATTCTCACTGTAGAGGAGAGGATTCTGCACCTGGTGCGCAAGTCTGGGTTTACAGTCCAGAACGGAAAACCGGACTGCCCCCCGAGATGATGAGCCAATGGTTTGGCCCCTAAGCTTTCCTAAAGAGACCATCAGACGTCATCTACCGGGTACAACTGACCAAGCGGAGCTGGATGGCGGGGCTTCATAGAGACCGACTAGCACCTTATTAACCCTTTGTCACAGCTGATGGGGAGTCAACGGCTCAGGACCAGTCAGGGACCCTTACCCCCAGATTCCACATACTCTGTCAGCGCTCCGCTCACGTACGTCGTGCTTGTCTGTCATGTTAATCAATGACAGCCGTTTCACATCCTCCACACGGAATCGTCCACGTACGTCTTCGCCGTTGGTCAACGTCAAAATACGGAGCGATGTGTGGGTTTTCAAATAAAACTAATTCATTTCTTAGAATGTTCATTTTAAAATCTTGCCATGTGAACCAACCATAAAGTCGTAGGGATTCTCCCGAGTGGTGCACGACTTTACACGAGTGAATAAAGTGAGGGTGATTGGTCGTTTATCAAGAGGGTTATGGAAAGTTCACAAGCAAGTTTGATTGTAGCCGGTTTATCAGAAGCATCTTGCTAACCAGTTAGCAACTTAGTGCTAGCAGGTTCCCAATGGGAAATTCCATTGGGACCAAGTAGAACTAAATTGGTGACTTAGAAACGACGCTGTCAAGGAACGCTATGGACAGAGGAAACATGCAAGAGGAGGAGAGTTTAGTGTCGGAGGTCGTGGATGAGTCTCCTCCGTCATCCATTTTTTATTTGGAGGAGGAAAGCGGGGATGAAGATGTTGTGGAAGAGGACGCCAGGGCGGCAGAAGCTTGGTTTGGTGTAGAAGGCTTCCAGCCGTACATGTTTGAGCCCTTGCCTCGCAACGCTGTTTAATGATCCTTATGATTAACAGCCCAGATCGTCTCGTTATCAGTAAATCAGATGGGGGAAAAAAAAAATGGTGGTTTAATAAACCATCAATGGACATTAATCATAAATCAATTGTTTGTTTGCATCCCTAGTTTTAAACACCTGGAACAGTAGCGTGAACACTTTTCACATCTGTAAATTGACTTTTTATATTTCAAAGGCTCCTAGATTAAGTAGAAAGGAACATTTCTATAGAATATAGAACATTTCTATAGAATATAGAACATTTCTATAGAATAAGCCTGCAGGGACATCAAACCAAACATCTGTAACCACGAAACACGGAAAGGAGGATTTTAGATCCTTAAGAAAATGAACCACAGTAAAATAAAGTAAAGCTGGGACAAAAACTAGAATTGCTGCAAATCTGGTGGATGCAGCTCTGTGTGCTGAAAAGCTGAGTGGAAGAAAAGCCTTCATGGTCCCTCTGACTGAGATTGGAACAAACATTTTTGGTGGAAAGCTGCGTCACGCTGACAAAGCTCTGAATGAGGAGAATCTAAGCAGCCTACTGGTGTGGCTCTGATGATGGCAGTGGGTTTGTGCAGGGACATATTTGCATCTATATGTTAAAAAGAACATAGAGAGCAAAGATCCAAGCTACAAAAAGTTGAAAAATCTGGACAAGCAGTGAGTATGTGTGTGTGTTTATGTCTGTGTGTGTTTTTCTTGTGTGTGTGTGTTCAGCAAGCGCAGTCTTGGTTGGACCTCTGCGGCTGCTCATTCAGCTGTGGCCCCTGCTTGGCTCCGGTGACGGCCGGGTCGTTGTTATCCAGAGTCTCTGTCATCCTCTCACAGATGATGTCCACCAGCCGCTCGAACGTCTGCTTCACGTTGATGTTGTCTTTCGCACTGGCTTCAAAGAACTCGAATCCTGTTAACATGGACGGAGGAAACGACACTCAGGCTCTACGGCTCACCAGAAAGCAAAGTCACCTCAGATCTGCCAACGTAGACATGATGGAGTTCACCAAGGAAAGTGGAATCCAGTACGATGTGCACTGAACTTCTATATAATCACCCCTTTAAGCGTCACTATATGGCCCATTTACTGATTTAGTGCGGAATTTAGTTCTGATGTTAAAGGCACACTATGCAACATTTTTCAGTTAATTAATGTGTTCCATAACGTTTTGGATGATTAAATGAGTCATTACAGGTTGAACAAAGGTATTCTCGGCCGCCCTGGTGGTCTGTGGGGGAAATACTGCACTTGCAATTGCAGGAGCACCGACCCGCACCCACAGGCTCAGAAGTCTCGCCAGAGTCGGTCTTGCTTTACGGCGAGAACTGCTACACCCCCCAGTTAAAAGCATTCTCGTAGCTAGCGCAGTGGCGATATTTGTGCAGTTATGCTACGTTCACGCAGCAAAAGCAGCAAAATCGCGTCTGCTGCTTCATTTTTGCTGCTTGTACCAGTTAGTTCTGACGCACGGCTGAAGCAGCTTTGCTGCTCTGGCTGCGCGGTGCTAAAGTGTGTCTGAGGCGCGTTGGGCGGAGCTTCACTATCCTTTCTTTGCCTTGCAGCTATATTTGCTGTGATCAGTGGGAATAAAGTAGTTTTAATATGTGTTTAAATGAGAAAATACACCTGAAATCGTAATCATTGCAGTCAGTTCATTCAGATTATCATCCTGCCTTCAATATTTTTTTCTGTCGGAGCCGCTCAGACTCCCACATACCAGCGGTGCGCCGACAGTAGGAATCCCTTCATCAGCAGCCTCTGGCCGGGTCGCCTCCTCACGGTTCACCGCGGCAGCTGGAAGGTGTTTTTCATCTAAATAATCCAAACTGCAGGCAGCAGGATAATAAAAGCGAACATATTCTGCCGGCAGATTTCTGCATTTTAAGTTAATTTATGCGTCAATAAACTGTTTAAGAGGAGTGATCATAGCGCTCTGATCATCAGCGCTGTGTCTCTCTCCCTGCGTCAGATGATTAAACGCGCCTGACGCACTGCTTCAGCTGCTCAGACGCGCTGCGCCTGCTGCTCAAAACGCGCCGCGCCTGCTGCTCAAAACGCGCCGCGCCTGCTGCTCAAAACGCGCCGCGGGACCTTTTGCTGCGCCTTGACGCGCGTCAACCATTGACTTTGCATGTAAACTCGCTGCTTCTGTCGCGCCAGCTGCGGTGTGAACGCAGCATTAGTCATTCGTTGCGTTCGTCTGTCTGCTAAGCTCAAGACTACTGCGCCTGGCTTGACCGAGAAACCAGGAGAACAGCTGAGCATATTTACGACAGTGCACTTTTACTTTCGCCCTCTGGGGGGAGCCTCGCTGGAAAATCAACACCGGTTGCATAGTGTACCTTTAAGAGGACTGCGGCAACGAGGGCTAATGTTAGCCTCGGAGGGCTAACGTTACACTGCAAAACCGATCTACAAATAAGTAAACATTTCCTAAATTAAGTGTATTCACCCTTAATTTAAGAAGGTAAATGAGAGAGTTTGCCAATGGAATGAGTATTTTTACTCTTAAAATAAGATAATTAGATAATATGCACTTGAAATAAGACAATGCAATTGTGTTTTCTTATTTTAAGTGTAAATTGTCTTGTTCCATCTGCAAAATCTATCTTTTACCTCCTCAATTCAAGAACAAATGCATGTATTGTAAGAAAAAAATGACTAGTCTAGCTTTAGATTTTTTGCAGTGTGGCCCGTCTGCAGCAGCTCTCTCTCTGCATAGCTGTGTGTGAAGGTCCGCTCACTCTGATTTGTCAAATTTAATGTTTCATTTAGATTACAAAAATAAACCGTAATAAAAATAATCCTATTTATGATGTTTTAAAAATTAAGACCAACAAAAGACTGATTTAAGACATTTTAATACCAATTAAGGCCTTAGTTTTATTTTGAAGAATTCTTGCCTTTTAAGACCGTGACGTCACTGCTGGAAGATGGCAGGAGGGAGGGGTGACTATATTTGGGCAAAAATGGCCGCTCTCGCACTTAGTGATTTTGACGAAAATTATTTACATTTTTTTACTGATTAACGTTAAATTCATTGAATCACTGCAAATGTATTTTTTTTTAGGTTAAATAATGATCCATTGATTATTCCTTGCTGACCGGACTTTTCCTGGTTTATGTAAAACAAGCTAAAATGACAGAATAAGAAAAGTTAACTCTCTTTATGGCAAACAGGCTGCAGACTGGGTGGACCTTTTCCTTCTTTAGGATAAATCTGCAGCCCAATGGGGACTAGAGTTAGGAATGACCTACCAGTATATCGGCTAATGGAGACTTACCGAGCTGCTCGGCCAGCTGCCGGCCCCTCTCAGACGCCACCAGCCGCTCATCCTCCATATCACATTTGTTTCCCACCAGGAGAACTTGAGCATTGTCCCATGAGTAGGTCTTGATCTGGGTCGACCTGTTACAAAAAAAATTTGTTTTTTTTGGAAAAAGTGTATTTTCTGTGAGGTAACGCTGCTGCCTCACTGGAACAGACGCCATTATTTCACATTTACAGCATTTAGGGATGCACGATATTGGGATTTTGGCCGATATCCGATATGCCGATATTTTAAAACTCATGTAGCCGATAACCGATATCGATACTGATGTTAAAGCTGGACAAAAATAAGTAGTCATTGAAAATAGCAGTTTTGTTATCCATTTCTGACACTTTGAAAAATAAAATACTCAAATATATTTTCATATGCTGATATCAAATTGATTTTTAAAAACGTGGTATCGATCTATTTTACTTTCAAAATCTCGTGAAATTTCATCGTTCTGTTACAAACTCTCGTGATATTTTGCAAATTCTTGTGAGATTTTGTTAGTAAAATAGATCGATACCGCGTCAATATATCGACATATAAAAATATGGCAACATTTCGTGGATTTTCGGGGGATTTCGTAGCATAACGATGTCATATAGCAATATTTCATTAGTAAAAGAGATTGATATGGTGTTTTTAAATGCCAATATATCAGCATATGAAAATATTGTGATATTTTAATGTGTCAATATTTTTTTCCCTCGTCTTTAGAAGTTTTCAAGTCTGTAAAAAAGAAGTTTTTTAGGAAGAAGTAGTAGTATTTTTTATTTTATTTTTTTAGACTTTAGAAACTCAGAAGCTGATCAAATATCGGGTTAAATATCGGTGGGGTGGCCGATGTCCGATATTCAGTTTTAAGGCCGATACCGATAGAGGGCCGATTATATCGTGCATCCCTAACAGCATTCTAAAGAGAGTTCAGTTGACATAAACTGGGATATTTAGGAGGATAAAACATCTTCCAACTAGGAGGAAACTGCATCAAATGATCAGGCAGTAAGACTGACGCTTTCTGATATCTCTTACCAGTCTTGCACAGAGTTGAAGGACTCCTCGTTGGTGATGTCATACATAAGGATAAAGCCCATGGCTCCCCTGTAGTAGGCTGTGGTGATGGTTCTGTAGCGCTCCTGTCCAGCAGTGTCCTGCACACACACGGAACAAAACACATTTTGGATCATTAACTACACAATCAGTTCCCTTTCCTACCACTAGAGGGACACAAACATCTATTTTAAAAACAGAAACCTTTTTTTTTTTTTTGTGTAGTAAGTTGTATCTCAGTTTCAGTCAAATTCTGAAGCTAAGGAAAAATGACTGTGTGTTTTAACAGAAAAAATATCATTTAGAAATATGAAAACTAATGTGTTTAAGTCTCCTAAACTAATGTTTTTTAAGGCCAAAAATTTGTAACCTACTTAAATCTGTGAATTAAAAACAGAGATCATATTTTTTCTATCTTACATTCTCTTCCTGTTGAATCCAGAATATAATTTAAGCTCCATCTGATATCAGAGATCTGATTGTTCCTTATGTTCCTAACAGAGCACTTCGCTCTCAATCTGCAGGTTTACTAGTGGTTCCTAGAGTTTCTAAAAGTAGAATGGGAGGCAGATCTTTTAGTTATCAGGCTCCTCTCCTGTGGAACCAACTACCAGTTTTAGTCCGTGAGGCAGACACCCTGTCTGCTTTTAAGGCTAGGCTTAAAACTTTCCTTTTTGATAAAGCTTCTAGTTAGAGTGGCTCAGGTTATCCTGAGCTATCTCTACAGGTGCTGGTCATAAAATTAGAATATCATGAAAAAGTAGATTGATTTCAGTAATTCCATTTAAAAAGTGAAACTTGTATATTATATTCATACATTACATACAAACTCATATATTTCAGATGTTTATTTTGTTTAATTTTGATGATTACAAATGACAACAAATGAAAATCTCAAATTCATCATATCAGAAAATTAGAATATTACTGAAGACCAATAAAAACAAAGGATTTATAGAAATGCTGGCCAACTGAAAAGTATGAACATGAAAAGTATGAGCATGTACAGCACTCAGTATTTAGTTGGGCCTCCTTTGGCCTGTATTACTGCAGCAATGCGGCGTGGCATGGAGTCGATCAGTCTGTGGCACTGCTCAGGTGTTATGATAGCCCAGGTTGCTCTAATAGTGGCTTTTAGCTCTTCTGAATTGTTGGGTCTGGTGTATTGCATCTTCTTCTTCACAATACCCCATAGATTTTCTATGGGGTTAAGGTCAGGAGAGTTTGCTGGCCAATTAAGAACAGGGATACCATGGTCCTTCAACCAGGTACTAGTAGCTTTGGCACTGTGTGCAGGTGCCAAGTCCTTTTGGAAAATGAAATCTGCATCTCCAAAAAGTTGGTCAGCTGCAGGAAGCATGAAGTGCTCTAAAACTTCCTGGTATGTGGCTGCGTTGACCCTGGACCTCAGAAAACACAATGGACCAACACCAGCAGATGACATGGCACCCCAAACCATCACTGACTGTGGAAACTTTACACTGGACTTCAAGCAACGTGGATGAAGTGCCTCTCTTCTTTTCCTCCAGACTCTGGGACCTTGATTTCCAAAGGAAATGCAAAATTTACTTTCATCAGAGAACATGACTTTGGACCACTCACCAGCAGTCCAGTCCTGTTTCTCTTTAGCCCAGGCAAGACGCTTCTGACGCTGTCTGTGGTTCAAGAGTGGCTTGACACAAGGAATGCGACAGCAGAAACCAATGTCTTTCATACGTCTGTGTGTGGTGGTTCTTGAAGCACTCACTCCAGCTGCAGTCCACTCTTTGTGAATCTCCCCCACATTTTTGAATGGGTTTTGTTTCACAATCCTCTCCAGGGTGCGGTTATCTCTCTTGCTTGTACACTTTTTTCGACCACATCTTTTCCTTCCCTTCGCCTCTCTATTAATGTGCTTGGACACTGAGCTCTGTGAACAGCCAGCCTCTTTAGCGATGACCTTTTGTGTCTTGCCCTCCTTGTGCAAGGTGTCGATGGTCGTCTTTTGGACAACTGTCAAGTCAGCAGTCTTCCCCATGATTGTGTAGCCTATAGAACTAGACTGAAAGACCATATAAAGGCTTTTGCAGGTGGTTTGAGTTAATTAGCTGATTAGAGTGTGGCACCAGGGGCCATCAATTTTGAACCTTTTCACAATATTCTAATTTTCTGATATGATGAATTTGAGATTTTCATTTGTTGTCATTTGTAATCATCAAAATTAAACAAAATAAACACCTGAAATATATGAGTTTGTATGTAATGTATGAATATAATATACAAGTTTCACTTTTTAAATGGAATTACTGAAATCAATCTACTTTTTCATGATATTCTAATTTTATGACCAGCACCTGTATAGTTATGCTGCTATAGGCTTAGACTGCTGGAGGACGTGGGGATCCCTTTTCCTCATTCTATCTCTATTCTCCAATGCTGCAGTATTTGTTCAGCCACAAACTTTATGATCACTCTGCTTTTTCTCATCATCTGGGCTGGTTCTGTTTGGCTGGGAACCCATCCTGGAGGAAAATATCAACTGGACTCCTGGCATTAACGCTTTAAATTATAGATGATAGAAGATGACAGACCTGTTTTTCAGGGCTTTGTCCTGTTTCTACCAGACATGTTCACAAGTCATTTTTTGCAAGTCCAAGTCAAGTCTCAAGTCCAGAGTAGGCCTGTTGCAATATTAAATTAATCGCACAATAAATTCTAATCACATGATTAATAAAAATAAGTTCAATAATTTGCGTGCTTGCTTGTTTCTCCTTGTGTTTTCATCTCCTTCACTGAGACGGTATAGCTTAAAGGTCACTATTATATCTATGGAATGATCATTATCTTGAACTGGTAAATAAAAAATACATGCTTATATGTCACGTAGCGTTGCGTCACTGACGTCAGTGCTACATGACTGTTTGACAGCCCCTCTGCCATTTTTTTTTTTTTATCCTCTGCTGTGTGTAAGGCGAGCGGCGATCAGTCAAGTTAGTAAAACAAAAAACTCTTAGAAAATAAAATATTGTTCACACGTCGGAAATCGCGAGTCTAAGTCGAGTCTGAAGTCATTAAATATGCGACTTAAAGGAATAGTACACCCAAAACATGATTAGCCTTCATTTTCTACTCACCCCCATGCTGAACAACACTCTGGAGTACTTTTTTGATATCTCAAATGCATCTGGAGATCTGGGAGGCTTCTTGCTGTCTGCTGACATTCAAATAATGGAGGTCTATGGCGCCCGAGGCAGAAAGGTCCATAAAAGTCCACAAAAAACGTGTCAATATTCCTCCATACTGCTCGTCCAATGTATTCCAAGTGTCCTGAGTGGGTAGCGTCCATAATTTACTCGAAACAAAGTCATTTAGAATGTTTTTAGAGCATAAACAGTAGTGTATAGGATTTCCTAAAAGCGCGTTCACGAGTCTACGGAAACCGCGGCAGACCAAACCAGACGAAAGTGCGCATTCAGCTCGGCAAAGAACTCATGCTCTTCTTCAACACTGAAGTCCTCAGACATTTTTCTTTCGCTGTTTCTTTCTTTGCACAGGTAAACAGCACATTTCTTCTTCTACGCTTGCATTATCGGCAGAGCAGACGCTGAATGCGCACTTTCATCTGGTTTGGTCTGCCGCGGCTTCCATAGCGTCATGAACGCGCAGG
Organism: Cyprinodon tularosa; assembly: GCF_016077235.1. Taxonomy (NCBI): domain Eukaryota; kingdom Metazoa; phylum Chordata; class Actinopteri; order Cyprinodontiformes; family Cyprinodontidae; genus Cyprinodon; species Cyprinodon tularosa. Next base: position 175,865 of record NW_024038707.1, read on the forward strand.
TGCGCGCTTTCAGGAAATCCTATACACTACTGTTTATGCTCTAAAAACATTCTAAATGACTTCGTTTCTAGTAAATTATGGATGCTACCCACTCAGGACACTTGGAATACATTGGATGAGCAGTATGGAGGAATATTGACACGTTTTTTGTGGACTTTTATGGACCTTTCTGCCTCGGGCGCCATAGACCTCCATTATTTGAATGTCAGCAGACAGCAAGAAGCCTCCCAGATCTCCAGATGCATTTGAGATATCAAAAAAGTACTCCAGAGTGTTGTTCAGCATGGGGGTGAGTAGAAAATGAAGGCTAATCATGTTTTGGGTGTACTATTCCTTTAAGTGCGACTCAAGTACGAGTCACAAACTCGAGTCCCCACCTCTGGTTTCTACCCTAAACATACCTATGGGCCCAGTTTTATTGACCGTGTGCTCTCTTTCATCTCCTTGACATGAAAACTGGCTCTTCTGCTTAATGTTTCTTTTCCTGACAGAGCCACCCATGGAGCTACTTTACTAGCTACGTTTACATGGACACAACTAATCGGATTGAAGGCCTGATCAGATCAAAAATGTTTCATGTAAACATGTCAGACTGAAGATTCTAATCCGATTCGGTCCGATCGGATCTAAATTTAATTCCGAAAGAGAGAGGTGGTTTTTGCCGATCGCCATTCCGATTGGCGTCCATGTAAACACCCATTCGGATCTTAAGAGTAAAATAATCTTCACTGCGCATGTGTGCGACGTCAGCGTGACGTTTTTCCGCCTTGTCAACAACAGGAAACCACCGGTCGCTCTTGTTGTGAACAGCATGGCGAGAGGAGTCTAGGAACGCCGACTTATACACTCAAGTTCATTTAAAGCTGCAGGAAGCAGGAATTTATCCTCTTCCTCTTTTCTCTCTCCACAGCCCACTCGCTCTCCCACGCCGGTTCAATCGCTCATTCTCTACATTTTCTCTCAGACATTTCGCTGCCAAGCACTTTTTTCCTCCTCTCTCCGTTTTTATTTCCGCTCGCTCCGAGCGCATCGTTTGTCAGGCCTCCCAAAAACCAGACGCAGACAGAACTGCCAAGTTTGGCAGGAAGTTCTGCGCATGCTTAAAAGATTTAATCTGATCCAACGCTTGGTACATGTATACACACGTCATGATCGGATCATTTCATTTAGTGTCCATGTAAACGGAGATTTTGAATTTCCGATCAACCAAGGTTTGGATCGGATCGGGGAAATTTTGCGCATGTAAACGTAGCTACTGTTACCTCTTCCGACATAGATAGTATTTATATATCAGTTATTTTATTTTTTTTCTTGTATGTCTGCTTCTCTCTCCCTGAACCCCAGTTGGCTTTGGCAAAAGTCTGCTCACACCGAGTCTGGTTCTGCTGGAGGTTTCTTTCTGTAAAACGAAAGCAACTTCCAGGTTTCCTACCAGCAGCCGGCTCGGTGGGAGGGATTGCTGTAGAGTCAACGGCAAAATGCAGATGAAAATCTGCAGTCCACACACACTCAAAAGGTGGAACGAATTCTACAAAGTCAATGACTGTAAGCAATCAGCTGGTTTTACTCAGATACAAAACTTTGAACCAGTCTGACTGGATTATTCAATTCTCTAAAGAGAAATAAACCGATTTAAACTGTAAAAAAAAAAAAAAAAAAAAAAAAAAAACAGCAAAAACTTTGGAAGATTTTGTGAAGATTTTCTATATTCCAAAGTCATGTTTTTGGATCAAACAGGCCAAAAAACCAAAATTATGTTTGTTTTAGATGCTTAGAAGGAAAGAAGATGGAAGTTTTTACAGTGTAGTTCAACAAATCTCTGCCATAAGGAGGAAAACCAGTGTCTTCAAGCAGTTAGCTAACAAGCTAATGTTTTACATCTTTGAAAATATTTAGTCTTTGATTTAAAGTATTAGTAAAATCATATATGTAGCAATAACTTTGAGATATTTCAACTGACTGACTTTACAAAACAGTGAAAATTGGCCAAACGTGTGACAGGTGTCAGTACCCACAATCCCAGACCTATAGGTTCTCACCCAAATCTGTAGTTTTATCCTCTTGTCGTTCCTATAGATGGTCTTCACCTTGAAGTCGATGCCCACCGTGCTGACGAAGGCCGGCGTGAATGAGTCGTCTGCATAGCGGAAGAGGAAGGAGGTTTTTCCCACACTGCTGTTCCCAATGATGAGGATTTTAAACATGTAATCAAAGTTCTGGTCCGACGACTCCTTCTGTCCGTATGTCGCATTTGCAGACGCCATCTATGCAGGAACAGACATCCAGTAATGATCATTGTTTAGTTTACACGCTTTGGTAACAGAAGTGTTAGTATATTATTTATTGGCCCAGATTGAGTGTTTATGTTTGGCTTAAAGTGAAGTTAATGTGATTAGAAAGACAATTGGAAAGAAAACAACTCCTAAAACTCAATCTGGAAAAGAAAATAGGAAATCCATTAAAAATTTAAAACAATAAAAGTTGAAAATATATTAAAAAAAATGAAATGAATCAAAATATATATTTTTATAACAACAATCTGAGAAAACAGAAAAATTGCTCTCAAAATCTGTTTTTAATCAAAATGTTTCAAATAAGTTTAAGTTCTGGATTGCATTTTTCATTGAATTTATACATGCATACAGATATACATATATCTCTAAATCTCTATACCTCTCTCTAGATCTCTCCCTTGATCTCTCTATATCTATATATATATATATCTATATATATAGATATAGATATCTATATATATATCTATATATATATATATCTATATATATAGATATAGATATCTATATATATATCTATATATCTATATATATATATCTATCTATATATATCTATATATATATATATCTATCTATATATATATCTATATATCTATATATATATATATAGATATATATATATATATATAGATATATATATATATCTATATATATATATATATCTATATATATATATATATATATCTATATATATATCTATATATCTATATATCTATATCTATATATCTATATATCTATATATCTATATATCTATATATCTATATATCTATATATATATATATATCTATATATATATCTATATCTATATAGATATATATCTATATCTATATAGATATATATCTATATATCTATCTAGATATATACAGGTGCTGGTCATAAAATTAGAATATCATGAAAAAGTAGATTGATTTCAGTAATTCCATTTAAAAAGTGAAACTTGTATATTATATTCATACATTACATACAAACTAAGGGTGTGCAAAATAATCGTCAAATCGATGAATCGTGATTCTAATTTTTGTGATCTACTGAATCGATTCTTGAAGGCAAGAATCGATTATTATAAAAAAAAAATGAACAAATAAAATACATTAATGGTTGGCGCACATCAATCAAACCAATCGGAATACAACTTCCAGTCCAGCAGATGTCGCTGCGAATGTGTTGAGGCCTGCTGCTTTGTGTCACAAGCATGTCCGGCCGTGGGATACTGAGACGAGTCATTCGTAAACAAAATATGGAGGAGACTGAGAAAATTCGCCCCCCGGCTCCATCACATTTCAAGTCAGATGCTTGGATGCATTGTGGCTTTAAAAACAAAGAAGCTAAAAACGAAATTGATATGATGCACGCAATTTGCAAAAGGGGAAATGTCATACATTTTGAATGTTTTGATTTAATTGGTTTAAAGGACCACTGAGGCCATGTAAACGGCACTGATTATCCTCATTTTGTTATTTTAAGTTTGATGAATCCTAAGATCTTTTTGTCAGTGTGTCCACGCCAGTAATAGTAATATTTCTGTCCAGTATTTGTTTTCATGGCAACACCTCCAAAAGTCATTTCAATAAATACAGCTATGTATGAATTCAGTTGCTTTCAGTCAGCTGCATCTTTTTCTTACAGTGTTCAGTGAAAATATCGCAATGCATCGCAATATTTCAAGTATCGTGATACATCGTGATAGAATCGCATCGTGGCATGTGAATCGTGATTCGAATCGAATCGTGACTTCTTTGCCAATACCCACCCCTAATACAAACTCATATATTTCAGATGTTTATTTTGTTTAATTTTGATGATTACAAATGACAACAAATGAAAATCTCAAATTCATCATATCAGAAAATTAGAATATTGTGAAAAGGTTCAAAATTGATGGCCCCTGGTCCCACACTCTAATCAGCTAATTAACTCAAACCACCTGCAAAAGCCTTTAAATGGTCTTTCAGTCTAGTTCTATAGGCTACACAATCATGGGGAAGACTGCTGACTTGACAGTTGTCCAAAAGACGACCATCGACACCTTGCACAAGGAGGGCAAGACACAAAAGGTCATCGCTAAAGAGGCTGGCTGTTCACAGAGCTCAGTGTCCAAGCACATTAATAGAGAGGCGAAGGGAAGGAAAAGATGTGGTCGAAAAAAGTGTACAAGCAAGAGAGATAACCGCACCCTGGAGAGGATTGTGAAACAAAACCCACTCAAAAATGTGGGGGAGATTCACAAAGAGTGGACTGCAGCTGGAGTGAGTGCTTCAAGAACCACCACACACAGACGTATGAAAGACATGGGTTTCTGCTGTCGCATTCCTTGTGTCAAGCCACTCTTGAACCACAGACAGCGTCAGAAGCGTCTTGCCTGGGCTAAAGAGAAACAGGACTGGACTGCTGGTGAGTTGTCCAAAGTCATGTTCTCTGATGAAAGTAAATTTTGCATTTCCTTTGGAAATCAAGGTCCCAGAGTCTGGAGAAAAAGAAGAGAGGCACTTCATCCACGTTGCTTGAAGTCCAGTGTAAAGTTTCCGCAGTCAGTGATGGTTTGGGGTGCCATGTCATCTGCTGGTGTTGGTCCATTGTGTTTTCTGAGGTCCAGGGTCAACGCAGCCACATACCAGGAAGTTTTAGAGCACTTCATGCTTCCTGCAGCTGACCAACTTTTTGGAGATGCAGATTTCATTTTCCAACAGGACTTGGCACCTGCACACAGTGCCAAAGCTACCAGTACCTGGTTGAAGGACCATGGTATCCCTGTTCTTAATTGGCCAGCAAACTCTCCTGACCTTAACCCCATAGAAAATCTATGGGGTATTGTGAAGAAGAAGATGCAATACACCAGACCCAACAATTCAGAAGAGCTAAAAGCCTCTATTAGAGCAACCTGGGCTATCATAACACCTGAGCAGTGCCACAGACTGATCGACTCCATGCCACGCCGCATTGCTGCAGTAATACAGGCCAAAGGAGGCCCAACTAAATACTGAGTGCTGTACATGCTCATACTTTTCATGTTCATACTTTTCAGTTGGCCAACATTTCTATAAATCCTTTGTTTTTATTGGTCTTCAGTAATATTCTAATTTTCTGATATGATGAATTTGAGATTTTCATTTGTTGTCATTTGTAATCATCAAAATTAAACAAAATAAACATCTGAAATATATGAGTTTGTATGTAATGTATGAATATAATATACAAGTTTCACTTTTTAAATGGAATTACTGAAATCAATCTACTTTTTCATGATATTCTAATTTTATGACCAGCACCTGTATCTATATATCTATCTAGATATATATCTATATATCTATCTATCTATCTTAGGGGTGGAACGGTTCACAAAATCCACGGTTCGGTTCACGGTTTCGTGGTCACGGTTTTCGGTTCAGTATATGTTGATTGTTAGCCTGACATGTTCGTGTTGCTGTTAGCATAAACAAAACGTGTTGCACAATGCTTGCACACTGTTGCACTTTTATCCACAACTTTCTTTCCGCCGTCATCATAGGTCACTCTAAATGCAAAGCGCTCCCATACAGCAGACCTATAAAGTGCTGCTGGCGCGTCTTCCAACTCCTGTTCTTTCCCACTCGCCATACCCACACAATTCTCCACAACAACTGATTTTTTTCTGCTACACCCGGCACCTTCTGCTCTGGAGTGTAAACGCTTCGCCTATGAGAAAAAGGAGCAGCGCATGAACCGAACGCAACACGCGAACCGAACCGAGACAGTCGAACCGAACGGTTCGGACGGTTTTCATAATCCGTTCCATCCCTAATGTATATATGAAGTGTCTCTCCCTCCAGTGGTGCTTTCTGATACGAGGGCCACGGGCAGCAGCCCATGTGCACGGCCTTACGCTCATGCATGTGTAAATTATATGAATCAATAGCAGAGGCATGATACAGATTAGCGCACCACCACACCAACTTTCATTCCCTTGAGTGCACACAACTGAGCAGGAGTGCGTGTTTATATAAAGTAATGGATTAAAGACGGACTCACATTAAAGGTGGGCTATCAGGAGCTCAAAACACCAAATGTGACTTAGTGGCGAGGGTGGATAGTTTCCCTGTCTCCCTTTTTCCTTCACACTTAAAATCCTTAGCACTGTCATGTGGAATGTCTACGAGTTCAGAGAAAAATGAAATTTGTGTCTAGCAATTAGGAAAAATTCTTCCGAGGTGAAGCAAATTAAAAATAATTACTACAAGGGATACAACGGCACATTTAAAAACAAGCACTTTGTTACGACTGCAGAGGAAAAGGCCAGCAGGTAAAGCAGAGCACAATTATACTCCGCTCTACGAGAATAATGTTCAGGAAAAAAAAAAATCACTCAAAAATCCGACGGACTTTGTTTCCAAGTTTGAAGACGTTTAGATTCCCATCCAGGAAGCTTTTTCAATTCAAAATGGCAGAAATAGCGTTGAATTTGAAGCTTTATAGAGTGGACCAAAAACAGCCTCGAATTCAACGCTATTTCGGACCCCAGTCATCCATTTTTCAATTAGAGGAGGACAGCAGGGACGAAGATGTTGTGGAAGAGGACGCCAGGGCGGCAGAAGCTTGGTTTGGTGTAGAAGGCTTCCAGCCGTACATGTTTGAGCCCTTGCCTCGCAACGCTGCCAGTTCTGTTAGCTCTACGCCTGCCGAAGACACAGACGTCCATCCCCGTGAACACTGGGACGGAACTCAATGGGAAAGGAAATTATTCTTATTTCAACCGTTGCGTAAATTAGCTGCGACATATGAATCAAGATGCTATGACCGCAGAAATTTGATTGACAGATGACCGTTGATATATGATTGGACGAATTTAGGTGTTCAGGCTGACGTAGAACTAACTGGCCTGAATAAGATAACGAAAAAAAGTAATACAGATTTTTTCTTAATTTGGGGACAATACATCTGATAAATAGTCCATTTATATACATGTTTAGGCAAGAATGATTTGCATTGGTGTCAAAAGTCCACACATTTGTTACTTAAGTAGAAGTATAGATACTACAGTTTAAAAACACTCTGGTAAAAGTTGAAGTATCAACTTGACCTCTTTAGTCAAGTGAAAGTGAAAAAGTATGTGCTCCAAAAACTACTTAAAGGAATAGTACACCCAAAACATGATTAGCCTTCATTTTCTACTCACCTCCATGCTGAACAACACTCTGGAGTACTTTTTTGATATCTCAAATGCATCTGGAGATCTGGGAGGCTTCTTGCTGTCTGCTGACATTCAAATAATGGAGGTCCATGGCGCCCGAGACAGAAAGGTCCATAAAAGTCCACAAAAACGTGTCAATATTCCTCCATACTGCTCGTCCAATGTAATCCAAGTGTCCTGAGTGGGTAGCATCCAGAATTTACTCGAAACGAAGTCATTTAGAATGTTTTTAGAGCATAAACAGTAGTGTATAGGATTTCCTAATAGCGCCCCCATGCGCGCTCACGATTCCACGGAAGCCGGCAGACCAAACCGGAAGAAAGTGCGCATTCAGCGTCTGGTCTGCCGATAATGCAAGCGTAGAAGAAGAAATGTGCTGTTTACCTGTGCAAAGAAAGAAACAACGAAAGAAAAATGTCTGAGGACTTCAGTGTTGAGGAAGAGCATGAGTTCTTTGCCGAGCTGAATGCGCTGGTTTGGTGTGCCGGCTTCCGTAGAATCGTGAGCGCGCATGGGGGCGCTATTAGGAAATCCTATACACTACTGTTTATGCTCTAAAAACATTCTAAATGACTTCGTTTCGAGTAAATTCTGGATGCTACCCACTCAGGACACTTGGATTACATTGGACGAGCAGTATGGAGGAATATTGACACGTTTTTGTGGACTTTTATGGACCTTTCTGTCTCGGGCGCCATGGACCTCCATTATTTGAATGTCAGCAGACAGCAAGAAGCCTCCCAGATCTCCAGATGCATTTGAGATATCAAAAAAGTACTCCAGAGTGTTGTTCAGCATGGAGGTGAGTAGAAAATGAAGGCTAATCATGTTTTGGGTGTACTATTCCTTTAAGAGTATAAAGTAACCTTTAAAAAAAAAAACAGCCAGATGCCACTATATGAATAGAAAGCTCAATTTTTTGACTATTTTGAAGAAAAAAAATGCATGATGGGGCCATAATGAGGGAGGTCTTGTTGGTCTCCTGATACGCTCTCGCCTGTGTCCGACCTTTCAGACATTTCAACATCTTTTTCTGAATCCCACATTGTAGCATGGCATAGACAATTCACGTTAGCAGTTTGAAGAACTCCTGCTTGCTTGATGATGATTTCCTTTAGCTAACCAATGAGTGTTTGCGTTATATGACTCATCCAATCACACTAGTTTTCACTAGATGTGGATGGAGCCAATGATCTGCATTGGATGGAGCACATGACGGGAAATAAATATTTAGAAGTTAAACCGAAGCCAAGAGTAACGTTTGTTTTAAAAATGTAAGGAATAGAAAGTACAGATACTTGTGCGAAAATGTAATGAGTAGAAGTCAGAAGTAGGAAGACAAATAAGTGATGGAGTAAAGTATAGATACCAGAAGTACGGTGGCCCTGAAGTGCAAACTGCAACTACAAATCTAAAAGTGCAAATACATAAAGCAAAGCGCAACTACATTAAGAAAAACACAATTACATTAACCTACCGGAAAAGGTAGGTACCAGAGGGAAACATGATACGTCGCTGATTGGACGACGGCGCCGTTTGACCCTTGAACCGGAAGTTGCGTAGTCTGAACGGTCCAGCTTCTTTTAAGTGTGATTTCAGTGTACGCAAACTAACTGAAATTTCGTGATTAGTCTTGAGCATATCCAGTATCACCTCGTACGTATGTCCTGATTCAAAATATTCCTGGATAACGGCAGCTATGTTTGGGGCGCCGACAATATCCATGTTTTCAAAAGCCGCAGCAGGCAGAATGACTTCCGGTTCAAGGGTCAAACGGCGCCGTCGTCCAATCAGCGATGTCTCATGTTTCCCACTGGTACCTACCTTTTCCGGTAGGTTAATGTAATTGTGTTTTTCTTAATGCAGTTGCGCTTTGCTTTATGTAGTTTTGTTTTTCTTAAAGCTACAGTGTATAATTTTCAGCGACATCTAACGTCCAGACTGCAGACCGCAGCAACATGAACATCTCCCCCCCACCGCTTACGGGACAAAATGTCTTCCACGACGTCCGCATCACCTACCCTCTCAAGTGATGAGGTTCGTTTACATAGATAATTTTACAGATAGTATTTCATTAGTCTGTGTAAGGTATAGATTTCATGTAGACTTAACATAATAAATATACCCGTTATTTTTTCTACATCGTTGTGACGTTTTGGTGAGCTGCTTTGCATGGTGATATAAACAGATGAAGTAATTGTAGTCATTAGTTTAACAGCGAGATTGTGTTCGCTGGAAGAATATATATTCCCCGTTTACAGAGTCCAAGTTTTGTTTGCGGCACGGGGGTTACAAGACGAGGTAGAGGGAGAGGAAGAGGGCAGAGAGGCCGTGGTGGGCGTGCAGCTAGGGCCAGGCGAGGGAGAGGTGCCAGCGGGGTGACTAGAGCAGAGGAGGAAAGGCTTGAAGATCTCCAAAGGAGCCGGAGAGAAGTAACTGAGGTATATATCCAGAAAATTATTTTACAGAAAATTACTGAATCATTACCTGTGAAACGTCAGGGAAGTTGCTGAATAAGTATACTGGAGAGTAACAGCATCATCACGCAGCATGTTATTGTAATGGGCGATCTCGCAATCGCTAGTTTGTTGGCTCTGTGCTGCCGTAGCGCAAAGATGTCTGCCTCCATGGCTGCGAGACCCGCTCCTATGTAATTATAAATAACGAATTCTAAGGCAACGCAAATATTAAGGTTAAGAGGCTGAGCTCGTAGATGATGATAAATAACATAGTTATGTATAATATATTACATTTCTGACTGTATATCCCTGTAATTATTACACACTGTAGCTTTAATGTAGTTGCGCTTTGCTTTATGTAGTTTTGTTTTTCTTAATGTAGTTGCGCTTTTAGATTTGTATTTGCAGTTTGCACTTCAGGGCCACCGTACAGAAGTGTACTTAAGTACAGTAAAAAGGTATTTGTACTTCATACTTGACACCTCTGATGATTTGACATTTAGATATGATTTCCCAACTACTTTAAATGCAGAGGTAAATTTCTCCAATGTTAGATCAATAAAGTTCAATTATTGTTATTATTAGCAAACATACTAACCCCACCTGTCATGGGGGGTTGGATGCCCCTTCTTAAAGGTTAGCAGGTGGCAGCCCTAGCTTGAGGAGAGCCTGAACATCCTCCACATCAGTCAGACACACCTTCACCTCATTGAGGATCAGAGGGCGGAAGTAGAAGGGCTTAACAGACTAAGCATCGACTAAACAGACTATCCTATCGGCTCCCGTTCAGGGAAGGCAGGGAGCCTGAGCCGGACAGGCCATGTCGCTAATAATATTATGCCTCACTTTCAATAAAAGAATAACAGATGGTGGTGTCATTTATTCATTCCTGTTATCATGACGATTGTTTCTGAGCCTATTTGCTCTAAAATAAACCGGCTCCTATTCTACAGTTATCTGATAACAGAGCTAGCTTAAATTATGTAGCTGAACTCTCAAAGTTAGCTCAACAAAAACCCGTTTTAAGGCTCCATGTTTAATGTTACACGTTATTTACCACCGTAAAGCTTAACTGCTTATGTAAAACACAAAGCGTTGAGATATTTAAAATAAAACAGGGGAGAAGCTAATAATCCTTACAGGCTAATTCAACCCAGCTATAAGTCAGCAATATTTAAATGTGTTTAAAGAGCTAGCTAAGCATCCCAGCTATGTCAAATGAAGGTTAATAATAGCTCCCTAAATCACTGACCTCGGGTTGGATAAATAACCTCCGTTCCGTCTGTTTCCGCGGTTATGATGAAAACGGTCCCGCTACGAAAGATGAGTGGATGGTTTACCATGAAATGCGTGATTTTTCCCGTTAACTTCCCCGCAGCGGCTAGTTCAGAGCCCAGCGTTGCACCTGCACAGGAAGAGTGTAAGAGTGATTGGCAGCACAGCGGACCAATCACAGCAGAGATGGGAATGACTCACCTCCACAAACCCCGCCCCTATCCTGCTGAAGCCTTCGTGTTCCATTCATTAGGAGCAGAGGAGCCTTTATTTATGCAGCATGTTTGACTGATAAAACTCACTGGGTGCCTCACAATCCTTGGTTCTAGTCAAAACTGACAAGGATGCGGCCACAGAAAAGAAAAGAATGACAAAAACAGGGAAAGAGTGAGACTCCAGACCGACCAAACAGGGGTGGATTTAGTAAATATGTGGCCCTAGGCAAAAACGGGCAGGGGCCCCTCTGAATTGAGAAGACAACACATAAAACAGACCCACTATACAGATACAGAAATTTTAATAGAAAAGACATGCATTATTTGTTCTATTTTTTGTCCCTGTCTTCTTTTCCCTTTTCTTCTTGTTTTCCTCTCTATGTTTTGCACTCAGCTGACTTTTCATGCTGTCTCTAAAAGAATGAAAGATTTTTTTTCCAAGCACTAAGCTCACTTAGCTGATCGCTCCTTCCTGTGTTTCCAAAAAGGCCAAAGTAAATAACCCAGTACTTCTTTTCACTGTAGACAAGCCATGGTCTGCTTATCTGTTCTCCATTTTTCATTTGGATGAAATAATAGCTGCATGAATCATGACAGCAGACAAGATAGAGGAGAGCAGGAGGCGGGGTTACCAATCTACTCGCTCTGGAGAGCAGAGTTCGCTGCTTTTATATGTTGTCTCCAAAGTCTCCAGTAGCATAACAAAGCCGCTAGATTTGGCGCTAGGCGCTTAAAAAAAAAAAAAAAAAAGGTGCTAGAGGGGTCTGAAAAGTGGCTAAATATAGCGACTAAAGCGCTAAGTTGGCAACACTGCTCTTTGCACGGTTTATTTTCAAATGGTTTGCTGCTGTCTGTTTGGACCTTTCTGAACATGTGCAGCAAATGGACTGATCCAATGTGATGGAAAATGAAGGGGGGGCTGAGACACACTTAATATTCTTAACACTTAATATTCGTTTTGATGGCATTTTAGCAAAAGGATTTTTAATAAAAGACATAATGTGTGCAAACAAGGAATAGTTGTAGTAACCATTCATGTAAACAGAGTTTTATGGGGCCCTCAGGAAGTTGGGGCCCTAGGCAACTGCCTAGTATTGCCTAATGGCAAATCCCCCCCTGCTACCAAATAATAACTGTGATGCTATTAGAATACTACTGGAGCTTAAAGCTGACTGTAACTTCTAAATAATTAGTAAATAATAAATAAGTAAATTGGAAAGGCAAAATATTTAATTAGGAGGAATTAATCAGTTATTGTCTTTTCATAATCATAATTACTTTATTTATCCCTTGTGTAATTCTGTAATCCACACATATCATCATAAGAATTTATTTAATATTAAACTGAAACAACTGATTTAAGTGAGTAAAAATATATTAAAATCAGCGCATTTGCCCCTAATTCAAGGTAAATAATATGATGTGCAAAAGGAATGTGTGTTTTTTCCCCTTATAATCAGATATGACGCCCTTGAAATAAAAAAATAGAATTCTTATTTCAAACATAAATTATAATATTATTATATTATTCCACTGGAAAATTGACTGACTCAAATCAAGAGAAAATACACTTAATGCAAGAAATAAAAAAAAACTTTAATTTTTTACAGTATATGTTTCTAGTACAGGGGTCAGGACCTGTTTTACACTTCTCCCTGGTCTCTGTCTAGAACTGCACATGTTCACAATATACAACAAATCATGGTAAAATATAAAATTACAGTGCTTCTTAACAATAAACTATAATAAAGGTAAAGATATGATAAAATTCAATTCAATTCAGTTTATTTCCATAGCGCCAATTCACAACACATGTCATCTTAAGGCACTTTCCAGTTCACCAGATCATCCAGTCAGATTGATTCAAAGTTTTTTATCTAAGGAAAACCAGTTGATTGCACCGACCCATTGACTCGAATGCAAAACCTCCCACTAAGCATGCTTGTAGTGACAGTGGAGAGGAAAAACTCACTTTTAACAGTAAGAAACCTCCAGCAGAACCAGGCTCAGAGTGAGCGGCCATCTGCTGAGGCCGACTGGGGTTCAAGGAGACAGAAGCAGAGATACAAAAAGCAGCTGTAAAAGGCGACCCTGTCCAGGAAACACATAGCCAGGCAGAGGAGCTCCAAGCAAGCCATGTCAGAGGATGAAGAGAGCACATCCAGTTAGTCACAGTCAGAAACAGGACCACACTGAAATACAGGCGGATCTCCAACATCTATAAACAAGGGTGTTGATGGCAGCATCTCCTGGATGGTGTCACAGGCAAACAGTAAAAGTAAAATATCACAAAGTAAAACCTCAAAATATAGCACAATCAACCAAACGTTAGCTTAAATAACTCAACAGAGTCAGGATCACAAAGGCACCGAGGAAGATCATTCCACTATGCCTTTAAGAGTCATCCAGGTTTTTATGTCTTCAAGACATGCCTGTAGTCTATGAAATGGCTTAGTTTTATCTGGATTATAGGCAGATATAGCTGAGCATCATCAGCATAACAGTGGAAATTAATTCCATGCTGTCTAGTAATTCTACCAAAATGGGGCATATATACACTCACCGGCCACTTTATTAGGTACCCCATGCTAGTAACGGGTTGGACCCCCTTTTGCCTTCAGAACTGCCTCAATTCTTCGTTGCATAGATTCAACAAGGTGCTGGAAGCATTCCTCAGGGAGTTTGGTCCATATTGACATGGGATGGACATGGTCAGCAACAATAATCAGGTAGGCTGTGGCGTTGCAACGATGCTCAATTGGTACCAAGGGGCCCAAAGAGTGCCAAGAAAATATTCCCCACACCATGACACCACCACCACCAGCCTGAACCGTTGATACAAGGCAGGATGGATCCATGCTTTCATGTTGTAGACGCCAAATTCTGACCCTACCATCCGAATGTCGCAGCAGAAATCGAGACTCATCAGACCAGGCAACGTTTTTCCCAATCTTCTATTGTCCAATTTCGATGAGCTTGTGCAAATTGTAGCCTCAGTTTCCTGTTCTTAGCTGAAAGGAGTGGCACCCGGTGTGGTCTTCTGCTGCTGTAGCCCATCTGCCTCAAAGTTCGACGTACTGTGCGTTCAGAGATGCTCTTCTGCCCACCTTGGTTGTAACGGGTGGTTATTTGAGTCACTGTTGCCCTTCTATCAGCTCGAACCAGTCTGGCCATTCTCCTCTGACCTCTGGCATCAACAAGGCATTTCCGCCCACAGAACTGCCGCTCACTAGATGTTTTTTCTTTTTCGGCCCATTCTCTGTAAAACCTAGAGATGGTTGTGCGTGAAAATCCCAGTAGATCAGCAGTTTCTGAAATACTAAGACCAGCCCTTCTGGCACCAAAAATCATGCCACGTTCAAAGTCACTCAAATCACCTTTCTTCCCCATACTGATGCTCGGTTTGAACTGCAGGAGATTGTCTTGACCATGTCTACATGCCTAAATGCACTGAGTTGCCGCCATGTGATTGGCTGCTTAGAAATACAGTGTTAACGAGCAGTTGGACCTAATAAAGTGGCCGGTGAGTGTATAGTAAAGAGAATTGGCCCTGGCACTGATCCCTGTAGTACTCCACAGGTAACCCTGGGGGATGAGGAAGATTTGTCATTAACGTGAACAGACTCAAATCTGTCAGATAAATAAGATTTTAAGCAATCAGGTGACATTCCTTTAATTCCTACAAAACATTCAAGCCTCTCTAAACAAACACTGTGATCGACAGCTCTAAGTGAAACCACAGAATCAGTCTCCTATTAATAATGACATTCTTTTTCAAGGTGGCGATATGTTGTCCAATGCAAAAAACAATGCGGTAGTAATACTATCAGCAAGGGCATCAATTTGTGAAGGGGAAGAGATGGCTGTACAATGCAGTGTACTTCTGTCATACTGAGAAAATAAAAAAGGAACAGATTCTTTTGAATTGTTTTTGGTTTTTGTTGTTATCTTCACAACCAATACCATATGTTTCGACAAGTTCCAGAGTATGAAGGCAAGAGTGCATGGGCTCATGCACATTTTAAGCAAAGCTAAAAGGTCTATAATGGCATTAAAAGCTGTACCTAAGGTAATTACTCTCGATAGCAAGATGAATGTTAACATCGCTCATCATAATGACCCTGTCAGTGTTAGACACTAAATAAAGTAAAAATGTTCTAAGAACTAACTTAAAACCTGATAGTAAAAGCCTGGTTATGGATAGAAAAAACAACAAACAAAACTATATTTCTCAAAATGTGGTCATTTAATTAGAGTGAGCTAAACTGTGATTATTCAATAAATTAGAGGGAGTTAACCCATGTGTCATAATCCTCCGTACATGTGTGGGTTCTCTCCAGGTACTTCAGCTTCCTGCCACAGTTCAAAAACATGCCTGTTAGGTTAATCTGCATCTCTAAATTATCCTTAGGTGTGAGTGTGTGTGTGCATGCTATGGTTATGTGTTACCCCGTGATGGATTGGCAACCTGTCCAGGTAGTACCCCGCCTTTTAGACTTCTGGAGATAAACACCGGCACCACCTCGGCCCTGACTGAAAAGCAAATGGATGGATGATATACCAATCACAAAAACTAATTTATAGATAAACAGAATGAGTTTTAGCATAAGAATTTTCCAGATCTTATTCCAGTCTAGCAATTATGAGATTTAGAGAGCAAAACAGTTAAATTAATTCAGGCTCCTTCTTGCAGATTTCTGGACTTAAGAGATCTGCTCTTCAAAACTTGGCACCAAATACAAGAGCACACCTTCAAGTGTCTGGTGGAGTCCAAGCCTTATCAGATCTCTGCTGTTTTGAAATCTTTTGACAGGTGCCAACAGGGACCGGTGTCCCTACAAAACTGGTCCTGGCCTCTGTACTGAAGACATAATATTAAACCAATAATCTGTCATAATCTTGGCTCTGATGTCTGATCACTCATTTCATTTACCTGCTTATCTCCTCCCAGTTCTCATTACCACTCATCTGATCCATCTGCTTTAGCCTCTATTTAACCAGCCTTCAGACCAGTCATCGGTGCCAGATTATTCTAGACTGTGGTGAGAGTTCTCTTGCGTTTTCTGATTGCCCGATCCTGACCCGTTCTGCCTCTGGACCTCTGAGCCTGCTTGTCCCCATTCTGATCTGTTTGCCTGACCTGTCTTCGGACTCCTGCCGGATTTCTGCCTGTATGCGAACTGAACCTGGAATTGTTGCCCGACTGCGTTCTGGATTTTGCTTCAGTACCTCTTCGGACCTCTGATCTCCTGGCTCTGACTACCAAGCATGTCTTTGACACGGACTTTGGCTTCACCCTCTGAATGATCCTGCCTACGTACCTTCATCTGCTCGGTTCTGATCTCCTGCCTGTCTCCCGACCTGTGAGACATCAACTTCTAGAACTCCCTGGGTGGCCCCCGCCGTATCGTGTTTTCAGCTGACCGGCTGGAACCAACCTGATCCTCTGGGCTCGGACTGAACAATAAGACCAGGTTAGGAACTCTCATGTTCATTATCATCCACCCCCAGAAAGACGTGGTCACTGAGATGTTGTCTTGTTCTACAGAGGTTCATGCATTAGACACAGACGCTGCTCACTTTGGTTCTGTTTCTAATAAACATTTTGAGAAATCTGTTTGTCCGCCTTGAATACTGGGTCCTATTCTGAGCCTGTTTCTGTTATGCAAAGAATCTGTAATTGATGACTTAGACAAAGGTACTTTTTTTGTTTTGTTTTTTAAATCTTCAGGGTAATTTTAACATATTTAGCTTCAGTTATACCTAAATAATATTACAATCTCCTTGATCAGGGTATTTAGAGGAGTAAAAGTCCTTAAGGTCTCTTGATATATTAAATGATGAACTTTTACCCTTTTGTTTTGTTGTTTCCTTTGCTCTTTGCATGTAAAAACACTGGCCCCACCCTGGTTAAATTAGTCTTAAACCACCACTGAATGGCCAACAATCTATTATTCAATTGATAGTAATGTAATGCTTGATTTATGTATCTACCGGCACATATATGTTCAAATATTTTTGATCAAATGAAAAACCTGGCAGAGCATGTCATCACAGAGAGTATTTTTTCTTTATTAGAAAGTCGTAGTTGGAAGGAGCAGTAACACACACAGTGTTAAAACAGCAGAGTCTGGATTGTCAAAAGCTGCAGCATGTCATCGTATTATTTTTGATCTGTGAATAAACACGGGGGGCAGAATGTGGATTTCTATATTCACTATGAAACCGAGGTGTTTATTCAGCACAAATACTGCATGGGCTTCATGAGCCACATGGTGAGCTCAGGGCAAACAGAAAAGCAGAACTAAGATGCTTCAGAAAACACAGGAGAAAATCTGTCACTCTGCAGAAAAACAAAAGCTTTCCAAATGAGTTGTATTATTAGCAGATTTACCGAAACGAAAAAAAGCAGAAACAATATAGTCAGAGTAATAGTCACAGTTTGTCTCATTTTACATGAACGCACGTGAGCCTTCACTAAGGCACTGTCCATTCGTCTCATTGTGCAAACACTTAGCACAGAAAAATACATTGCACATGGATCTCTGTGAGGAAAATACAAAAAAAATCACTTCGGTAGTCGGGTTTAATCATTGCATATTATTGTGCTGGTTAACAAAGGGTTATAATAGTCCTTAGTGTTGAAGGCACCCTTGAGAGTTGGAGCGTTAGGTGTTATTTAGGATTTACAGATAGAGCATATCTAATCGGAAAATCAAATATCAAATTAAAATAAGGGTTCCATAGAAACGTGTAGCTTATTAACAAATTAAAACATAACTTACTATTTTAATGGTAACAAAATAAAACAAATGTAACATACGCAATCCATAATAAACAATCCTTCAACCAACGATGCACATAACACATTTTTTTTATAGTTCTTTAAAGAAGTCCCTACGACATCATCACTTTAACACCCGTAGTGCTCCAGCTCTTGCAATAAAACCCCCGCTTGACAAAACAGTAACATGGTCATGTTATACATGTTTAAGTGCACTGAAAGTGCAGAACTGCAAAAGTACCATTCAAAGTGCATTTGGTTTAACCAACAACGCAAAACAATAATAAACTAAAAATGTCAACCAAATAAAATCAATCACAAAATGAAATCACTGTTTTAAGACAATGTCAGATTCAGTGAAGTGAAAAGGAGTAAAAAAAAAAACTGATCACAGACAGTAAGGTCCGGTTGGCACACAGAGCGCTACAATTGGCCGGCTTTATCAGCTGCTGATGGAAAGTAGCCAGTGGCAAAATGGAAATTACAGTACTGCTTTTGTCAGGCTTGCTTGGCACTTGTTTGGTATCATTGACTGTTTCCCCTCAAAAGAGAAAAATATTGATCTATGAGAGGGGAAAAAAAAGAGGAAAAATGTGGCATAGTCAGCTCTCTGTTGGTTTCCCCTTTGGGGTTGTTTCAGCTACATCAATCTAGTATGTCGAGTTGTTTAAAATAAAAATAGAAATAAACCAACAGTTATAAAACAGATGACTAAAGAAGAATTGAATGCAGAGCTAAGAGTGTTCAAAGCTGGTCACATTTTGACATTTTTTTGCTGATTGCTATCAGCGTGTTCCTGTTTTGGCTTAAGCCCTTAAAAATGACTATCAGTGCTTGTTAGTGTATAAAAATAAAACTCCGCAAATTGGACAAGAGACACACATTTTAGCCAAACTTCTAGAATGTAAATTTCTATTTTCAAAGGAATAAAAAATTGAAAACTTACTAAAAAAAGAAAAAAAAAACTGATAACATTTTTAAAGCAAAACTTTGGTTCAGACCCAATAGTTTCCATGTTCAGACACTAGGAGGCAGCACCTGCTTTTCCTAAACGTCCTTGGATATAACGCCTTAACAGACAACTTTCCTTGATGGGCCCTTGGCTGTACCTTGGCTAGTCCCCTATTTACTTTTTTTAACATCTAAAATATTCTTTCTGTCATGATTTGTGGAGATTAAGATCTGAAGAGAAACATCATCTCCTGGTCAGACCCTGTACTTCAGTGGAGTCAGTGGCTGAAAATTGGAGTGGGTTTTGCTGCAGTTCGGCTGCCCTTTGACAGGGAGTGGCCATTTTGAATGGCTACTACTGTAGCTTTGTTAGTCTTTGGATAAAATAAAAAAAAGTCCTAGTTTAGGGCTATAAAATAGAAATTAAAAACATAATAAAGATCCTACCTGTCTGATAAACAAAACAAGACAGCAGTGTGCATCACAAGCAAAAACAAGCATTGGTGTGCCAGTATGGTTACAGTAAATTAATCAGTCCAAACATTTGCTACGTTTAGTTTTCCACATGTTCGTCTTCCTCCATGTCCTTTTACTCCAATAACGTCATTCTTCTGTCTTCTGTTTGGACCGAATCTCTAACAGGTGTATAAATAAGGATAAGAAACACGACAACATTCTGGGTAAAACGCCACAGTTATGGCATTGTCCTCACAGCCTGCATAACAAGAAGTCTGAATAGACCTTTTCAAAAATGATCCTTCAGTTTTTCAGTTCCATTACGAATTTTCAAAAGACTTCTCTGTCTTTAGTCTTCGTAGAACTTTGAGTCGCTGCTAGGATGTGTTTTTTTTTTTCTACTTGTCTTGGTTAATGAAAACAGAGAACACAACTGACAGGTAGGAAAGTTGTTCTATGTCCTTCATGGAACGGTGTTCAGATCTATTGCTTTTTTTTTCAGTGCAAGTGACCACGGTGTAGAGCTGCACACCCTCGTTATGCTCCCCACAACCTTGAGCCTTACTGTCTTCCCGTTTGAGGGAACCCAGAAAAAGATGGCGTCCAATTTAAAGTGAGGGAAGAACAGTGACAGAGGCCAAGGAACTGACATTGATTTGTTTGAAATAAAGAAGAACTAGAGGGACACCTCTGTGGGTGGTGCTATGTGCCGAGTCTGAAACGCGGGACCTCAGAGAGGCCTTCTTGGTCTGTTTCTCTGTCTTCTGCCATATCCTTCTCAGAGTCCAAAGAAAATGTCCTGCCCGAGTCACTGGTGAGGATTTTGTTGAGCCGTCGTGTTGAGACGGATCCTGAATCAAATGCGGCGCCATGTTTTCGGCCCCTCTCTTCTTCAGGCAAGCTCTCTGTGTCAGACTCGCCTTCTTCCTCCAAGGTCAGAACGAACTGGAACTTCTCAGCTGTGGTGGAGCCTGGGCCGCAGCCGGTTGCGGAAGCTTCCTCCAGAGAGCCGCTCTCTTCCTGCCCATCTGGGCTGGGTGAGGGGCTTCGAGGGATCATGCTCTGATACCATTCTCTGTTGTCCTCCAATGTGTCCAAGATCTCCTGAGCATCAGGATGCACCAGGTCAGCCCACGTCTCCCAGAGTGGATGAACGATGTAGTCGATGAAACCAACCTGAAAACGAACCCAAAATGTTAGTCAGTTTTTTGCACAGTGGAAAACACTCAATAAAAAAATGCGTAGGTGTCTGACTTTGAAAAAGTCCGTCAGCAAATGTCCGTTAGCTTAAAGAGGAAGTCTGGTCATATTCAGAATTCAAACTTCTGAAAGTACTTTAAATATTAAATTATTACATACTGTTCAATAAATAAGTGTTTTAAATAAGAGTAATTTTCATTTAAATGTGCTTTACTGGAGGCATCCATGTTTGTGACGTCACGGTGCGGTATCGGCTGTTGATGAAGTCCCAGTGCTGTATCTGGTGTTTGTCACAACGCGCTATTATCCAAGTCATCTTGAAAACGTTCTTCTTCCAAATGTTGGCTACATATTACATGTTTTTTCTCTGGCCAGAAGTTCGATGGCAAATCCTCTCTCTTCAAGTTGGCGATCCAACGACCAACCCGTCCGTGGAGGATCAGGAATCAGAAAGGTGAAATAACTCTCTTTTTTTACTTTTACCAGATGTATTCCACCATCCAGCTGCCATGCACGTGGGCATTGTCAGTTTCACTATAGCTCTGGTGAATTTCAATGGTGAAGTCCTCTGGAAATCTTCAATAACTGTTGATGATTGCAGATGCGTCTAGTAGTTCCAGGCAGTAGTGGAGCGACAGTGACGTTGGATGTAGGAGTTTGCCCTGAAATCGAAAGATTGACGGTTCAAGCCCCGACTCCGACTTTCAGTGTCGTTGTGTCCTTGGGCAAGACACTTCACTTGCATTGTCTACTGATGGTGGTCAGAGGGCCCGGTGGCACCAGTGTACGGCAGCCCCGCTTCTGTCAGTGAGCCCCAGGGCCCCCGCACATACACTATATTGCCAAAAGTATTTGCTCACCCATCCAAATTATTGGAATCAGGTGTTCCAATCACTTCCATGGCCACAGGTGTATAAATTCAAGCACCTAGGCATGCAGACTGTTTTTACAAACATTTGTGAAAGAATGGGTCGCTCTCAGGAGCTCAGTGAATTCCAGCGTGGAACTGTGATAGGATGCCACCTGTGCAACAAATCCAGTCGTGAAATTTCCTCGCTCCTAAATATTCCACAGTCAACTGTCAGCTGTATTATAAGAAAATGGAAGTGTTTGGGAACGACAGCAACTCAGCCACGAAGAGGTAGGCCACGTAAACTGACGGAGCGGGGTCAGCGGATGCTGACGCGCATAGTGCGAAGAGGTCGCCAACTTTCTGCAGAGTCAATCACTACAGACCTCCAAACTTCATGTGGCCTTCAGATTAGCTCAAGAACAGTGCGCAGAGAGCTTCATGGAATGGGTTTCCATGGTCGAGCAGCTGCATCCAAGCCATACATCACCAAGTGCAATGCAAAGCGTCGGATGCGGTGGTGTAAAGCACGCCGCCACTGGACTCTAGAGCAGTGGAGACGCGTTCTCTGGAGTGACGAATCGCGCTTCTCCATCTGGCAATCTGATGGACGGGTCTGGGTTTGGCGGTTGCCAGGAGAACGGTACTTGTCTGACTGCATTGTGCCAAGTGTAAAGTTTGGTGGAGGGGGGATTATGGTGTGAGGTTGTTTTTCAGGAGCTGGGCTTGGCCCCTTAGTTCCAGTGAAAGGAACTCTGAATGCTTCAGCATACCAAGACATTTTGGACAATTCCATGCTCCCAACTTTGTGGGAACAGTTTGGAGCTGGCCCCTTCCTCTTCCAACATGACTGTGCACCAGTGCACAAAGCAAGGTCCATAAAGACATGGATGACAGAGTCTGGTGTGGATGAACTTGACTGGCCTGCACAGAGTCCTGACCTCAACCCGATAGAACACCTTTGGGATGAATTAGAGCGGAGACTGAGAGCCAGGCCTTCTCGTCCAACATCAGTGTGCGACCTCACAAATGCGCTTCTGGAAGAATGGTCAAAAATTCCCATAAACACACTCCTAAACCTTGTGGACAGCCTTCCCAGAAGAGTTGAAGCTGTTCTAGCTGCAAAGGGTGGACCGACGTCATATTGAACCCTATGGATTAGGAACGGGATGTCACTTAAGCTCATATGTGAGTCAAGGCAGGTGAGCAAATACTTTTGGCAATATAGTGTATATTTGGGCAAAAATGGCCGCTCCCAGACTCAGCGATAGCAACGAAAATAATTGTTTTGAAATTTTTTTACTTACGCTCAGTGTATTAGATCACTATTAGTTTTAGGCATAAATAATGATCAATTGATTATTCCTTGCTGACCAGACTTTTCCTTTAAGATTTGTACTTGTTCCGTATTGTTAATTCATACATACATGAGACATAAAATCTTTTATTTGTGAGAATACAAGTTAATAAGTTATGGATACATGTTACAAAGTTGCATTTGGACAACAATACAGCAGAAATCCCAAATGTACGAATATGAATCTACAACCGTTGATAAAGCTGTAACACTCCCTCCCAGTTGATATCAGTGATTCACTTGAAAGTTGAATGAAAACCTCGACTGTGTCTGAACCACCATGGTTGCACACTACTTTTCAAGGTGCATTGTGGGAAATTTTGAGTCCACTACTTTTTCCTCCACTGTACATTCAGAGACTTATACAAAATGGCATAACCATTATGTAGCGCTTCATGTAAAGGTTAGGGAGGATGTTTGGACACAGCCCTCCTTTCAATGAGAAGAAAAGGAAGAAGATGGGAGCAGAACCAGCAACTGAACTATATTATAACTGTATAAGCCTAGAGAACAGTAAAAAAAAAAGGACATGATGTTCGGTTTACGGTTTTTGTTCTTATCTCATTGTTTAAAGGGCTGTTAGCTAACATCTTTTAGGTGCATTACCATGACCAACTGGTAGTGTAAAAGCTTCATAGCCACCAATTTACGATTCACTTTTAATCTGTGTTTCTTTTTAGCAAACTTGTGATTTCTACTTGTAAATTAGAGATTCATACTCAGATTTGTGATTTGTAGCCATTAATATATGATTTCTATTTGAAAATTTCAGATTCGTATTTGTAAAATTTGTGATTTGTATTCGTAAATTCGTAATTTATGCTACAGAACGTATGATTCCTACTAGATTATTTATGATTTGTATTTGTAAATTTATTTATCATACTCTTTTAAATTGTTAATCCGTATTGAAAATATGAGATATGTTTAGTAGATTTGTGATTCTTACTTGTAAACATTGATTTTTTTCCCCCCAGCTTTTATTGTCATTACACTGTGACGAGTACAGTGCAACAAAATGAACCCCCTGGATTTAACCCATCTATTTGGGGAGCAGTGGGCTGCCATTTTGCTCAGGGACACAGAGTGGAATTCTGTGCGAGTGGGTCTTGAACTCAGAACCTCTGGATTCCAATGCTATAACCACTAGGCTGCCACTCCGCTTTGTACCTGTTGCATTGTTGCTCTGTAGCAAGTATTTTCGAACGAAAATACAAATCTTAAATGTATTCACACTAACCTACACAGTGGAAAAACAATTTAGAAATAAGTAAAATTTTCTTAAATTAAGTGTATTTACCCTTAATTTGAGTAGGTAAATGAGGTAATTTGCCAATGGAAGTAGTATTTCTACTCTTAAAATAAGATAATTAGATAAAATGCACTTGAAATAAGACAATGCAGTTGTGTTTTCCTATTTTAAGAGTAAATTGTCTTGTTCCATTGGCAAAATGTCACTTTTATCTACTCAATCAAAGAACAGATTATTTTAAGAAAAAAATACTTATCAAGATTTGGATTTTTTCCAGTGCATTAGGATATTTAGACACCTAAGCATTTGTTTTTGTTGACAGTTATCTAACCCCATGCTAAGTGTCCCTAGCATGCTTTCCTCTACCATTGAAGGCTCTCTACTACATACCTGATTCTTCTCTATGGAGGCATTGTGTTTGTCGCACATGGGGCTTATCTCCATTCCTTTGTCTCTCTCTCTGTCCCCCTGAGTGAAAAACTCCACCATGATGCGATCAGTCCACTTACGGTACAGTTCAAGAGGTTTGGTAGGGTTGCTTAGGTCTGCACAGTGCACCATGTTCTGAAGAACCTGCATTTAGAAGGCAAAATAAGAATGAATTAATAAACTGCCACAGATCCCAGCCAGCCTGCGAGCTGCTTGTCCCATTTCCACCGGGGAAAAATTTCCCAAAGCTGTGATTTTCCCCATTTGTAGACACCTGAAAGTTAGTTTTATGATCAACGCTTGTTCTGCTCTAGCTTGAGCTCCACTCTATGTAAATCATGTTTATCATGCTACCTCTCTTTTAAAAGCTCTTCCCTGCGATGGAAAATATATATTACATCAGTTTTGCTTGGATTTATTTGAAGCACTGAAAGAAAAGATCTTAAAAAAGAGTTTAAATGTCAAACCAAGTGTATTTAGCCTAAATGTGAGCAGGTCAATAGGGGATAGAACTGGTATTTTTGCCCTTAAAACACAAACATTTGATTTTGAAATAAGATAAGCTTATTTTTCATTGTAAACTTAAATTATCTTTATCTGCTAATATCAAGGGACATTTTTAGAAAAATTGGCTCACTTAAATTTACGTTTTTGCAATTGCAGTTTCCAATTTAGGGACATCAACTGCTTGACAGAGTAAATCGTCACTTGTTGACATTGTGATCAAGCTGTGTTTAATCTTTTCCAGCTTTTATTGTCATTGCACTGGCAGAGTACAAAGCAATGAAATTAACTCTCTGCATTTAACCCAAGCAGTGGAGGCTATCATGGGGCGCCCAGGGAGCAGTGTGGGGTTAAGGGTCTTGCTCAGGAACCCAGAGTGGCAGTCCATGGGAGTTGAAATCAGAACATCCGGTACCCAAGCGCAATGCTCTAACCACTAGGCTACCACTCCCCACAAAAGATACTACACTTGATCTTAGCCCAAAGGCCGAGAAGCAATATGTGTTGTTATGATAACACATTTTTATTAAGATCAGATTTACAGAAAGCCTGTAGATACTAAATAAAGTGTGCCCTAAAATAAAGCCTTGGTGAACGCCACATGTAATTTTTGTGGTTTCTACTGTGATGTTACTTAAAAGGCCTTCAGTTAGGAATAGTGCTGGACCAGAAAGACAAACCCAATTTTCTTGGTGCTCTAATAGAATAGAGTGATGCTGGTGAAGATTCTCAGTCATCCAGGTCATAGTCATTCCAAAAACGTAAAAAAAAACAAAAAAAACGCTGGACATTGTTTACAAGTTTGAAGACGTTTCTCTTCCGATCCATTAAGCTTTTTCAATTCAAAATTTCAGAAATAGCTTTGATTTCGAGGCTTTATATAGTAGCCCAACAAAGCCTGGTTTCAGCTTAGAAAAAATGCAAATTGAAACAGATAAATGGGTCCACCCCTTGGAATGGGGGTTGTTTGGCTTCTTTTGTTAGCCTGCAACGCACCATACCTGTATATGTCTCAGAAAGGGGGGTCGTTTAAGGGAATTGTTGGCCTGGCTGAATAGGCGAGGTCTTTTGTTCCCCTGTAAAGGGGTTAAAGCTGCGATGATTGCAGGAAGGGATCAACTCAATTGCTGCATTGTAGGTTTTTGAAAGATGCAATGTGAGTCCACCCCCCTCTGTTTAAGGTTGGTTTTTCTTTCTTAACATAGATGGCTTCCTTCACGCCCCTCTCAAACCACCTATTGTCTTTATCCAAAATGTGAAAATTTTAGTCCTCGACAGGACCAGGCAAAGGACAGGTACGGGGCATTGCAGGCTAGCAGAAGAAGCCAAATGACCCCCATTCCAATGGGGGGACCCGTTTATCTGTTTCAATTTGCGTGTTTTCTAAACAAAAACAAGACTCAAACTCAACACTACAGGTGCTGGTCATAAAATTTGAATATCATGAAAAAGTAGATTGATTTCAGTAATTCCATTTAAAAAGTGAAACTTGTATATTATATTCATACATTACATACAAACTCATATATTTCAGATGTTTATTTTGTTTAATTTTGATGATTA
Source organism: Cyprinodon tularosa (assembly GCF_016077235.1). Taxonomy (NCBI): domain Eukaryota; kingdom Metazoa; phylum Chordata; class Actinopteri; order Cyprinodontiformes; family Cyprinodontidae; genus Cyprinodon; species Cyprinodon tularosa. The sequence continues at coordinate 202,615 of NW_024038707.1, forward strand.
CAAATGACAACAAATGAAAATCTCAAATTCATCATATCAGAAAATTAGAATATTGTGAAAAGGTTCAAAATTGATGGCCCCTGGTGCCACACTCTAATCAGCTAATTAACTCAAACCACCTGCAAAAGCCTTTAAATGGTCTTTCAGTCTAGTTCTATAGGCTACACAATCATGGGGAAGACTGCTGACTTGACAGTTGTCCAAAAGACGACCATCGACACCTTGCACAAGGAGGGTAAGACACAAAAGGTCATCGCTAAAGAGGCTGGCTGTTCACAGAGCTCAGTGTCCAAGCACATTAATAGAGAGGCGAAGGGAAGGAAAAGATGTGGTCGAAAAAAGTGTACAAGCAAGAGAGATAACCGCACCCTGGAGAGGATTGTGAAACAAAACCCCTTCAAAAATGTGGGGGAGATTCACAAAGAGTGGACTGCAGCTGGAGTGAGTGCTTCAAGAACCACCACACACAGACGTATGAAAGACATGGGTTTCTGCTGTCGCATTCCTTGTGTCAAGCCACTCTTGAACCACAGACAGCGTCAGAAGCGTCTTGCCTGGGCTAAAGAGAAACAGGACTGGACTGCTGGTGAGTGGTCCAAAGTCATGTTCTCTGATGAAAGTAAATTTTGCATTTCCTTTGGAAATCAAGGTCCCAGAGTCTGGAGGAAAAGAAGAGAGGCACTTCATCCACGTTGCTTGAAGTCCAGTGTAAAGTTTCCACAGTCAGTGATGGTTTGGGGTGCCATGTCATCTGCTGGTGTTGGTCCATTGTGTTTTCTGAGGTCCAGGGTCAACGCAGCCACATACCAGGAAGTTTTAGAGCACTTCATGCTTCCTGCAGCTGACCAACTTTTTGGAGATGCAGATTTCATTTTCCAACAGGACTTGGCACCTGCACACAGTGCCAAAGCTACCAGTACCTGGTTGAAGGACCATGGTATCCCTGTTCTTAATTGGCCAGCAAACTCTCCTGACCTTAACCCCATAGAAAATCTATGGGGTATTGTGAAGAAGAAGATGCAATACACCAGACCCAACAATTCAGAAGAGCTAAAAGCCACTATTAGAGCAACCTGGGCTATCATAACACCTGAGCAGTGCCACAGACTGATCGACTCCATGCCACGCCGCATTGCTGCAGTAATACAGGCCAAAGGAGGCCCAACTAAATACTGAGTGCTGTACATGCTCATACTTTTCATGCTCATACTTTTCAGTTGGCCAACATTTCTATAAATCCTTTGTTTTTATTGGTCTTCAGTAATATTCTAATTTTCTGATATGATGAATTTGAGATTTTCATTTGTTGTCATTTGTAATCATCAAAATTAAACAAAATAAACATCTGAAATATATGAGTTTGTATGTAATGTATGAATATAATATACAAGTTTCACTTTTTAAATGGAATTACTGAAATCAATCTACTTTTTCATGATATTCTAATTTTATGACCAGCACCTGTATTTCAGACATTTTGATTTGAAAAAGCTTCCTGGATGGGAAGCGAAACGTCTTCAAACTTGGAAACAAAGTCCAGTGGATTGTTCCTGAACTTTTATTGGAAAGGATAGAGTGTTCTACAGTGTTGAATGAGGCACTAAGGTCCAATAATACCACCACTGCTGTTCTCCCACAGTCTGAATTTATACGGATGCCATTAAAGCATCGTACAAATATTTAGGGCTCTTCAACTGATTTCACATTCTGTGACATTAAAGCCACAAACTTCCCTAGATCTTTTTGGGTAGTGGGGAGGGAGGGGGGGTTATCACTGACTGACAAAAAAGTGTATAACTATCTAGCGGAAATGTACGTGATATTTCTATTTCATGTCACACACATGTTGATTTATCACATTAAAGTTAGATTTCCTTCTGTCTCACCTGTATGCGATCCGAGTAGTTGTCTAATAGGAGGACACCCAGACTGGTTACTTTCTTTGTCTCCACCATAGTTTTCAAATCTGCTAAGAGGTTCATGTGTTTAGACATGTCAGTGGCCAGCACCTGCAAAAAAACATCAATCAGATCCCATTACACCCAATGCATTCAAATAACTTTGAAAAAAAGTCTTAGATGAGGTATTTTTGTATTACCATGTCAATGACCATTTTGCGGAGAGACTGTCTCTGTTTTTTGCTCAGGTTCTGGAAGATGTCGCAGTTGTCCTCCTGCAGAAGCTTAAAACCCACAGCCAAGTGATGATTCTCCAGGACAGATAAGTCATTGTACATCAGGGCCAGCTCGGAGTCTGAATGAGACATAAAACAACCGTCATTGACACGAAGCCTTCCACACGCTGCACCTCATCAAACGTACTACAATGAGCACTGCAAGGGCAAAAATAAAACTAACACAAAACAAGTGCATAAGACCATAGACATTACTGCTAATTATTGTCTATAAATTAAATCTGAAAAAAAAGAAATAACGAATGGAATGCCATATAGAGGATATTTGAAGGTAATAAAGAAAAGGTGAGTTTTCATTTAAATCTTAAACACCGAACATCCCCTTTATGTCTAAAAGCCTGGTTATCGTCCCGCAGCAGGGTGTCGCAGTGAGCTTGTTGCAGATATTTTTGATTTATGCCCAATATTGAAGCGTGGTCTGCGCTATGTTATTCCATGCCACAACGCAAGAGGGACAATCAGGAACTAGCTGTGGGTCTAGATACGGCCGAGGCGGTGAGGAAGTGGGGGCAAGTTTGTGCGACAACGGAGGGACACGAGGGCCAAAAAGAGCGGGGATCCAGGTGGAAAAACGGTCCCATCTCGCTCTTCTAGCTGGTCCAACTTCACGAGTCATTTTCCACAATGGCGGTCATACAAACAAAACAGGCCAGTAAGGTACCAAACAGGAAATATGCATAGTGTAGAGAGGATGTAGATTTGACCAATCACATGCCTACTGTCTGCGGTCACCTACAGTTTTTGAGAGGCGCAGCAGTGTCTGCGGAATGGACGGCAGACCAAACCAGATGAAAGTGCGCATTCAGCGTCTGCTCTGCCGATAATGCAAGCGTATAAGAAGAAATGTGCTGTTTACCTGTGGAAAAGAAAGAAACAACGAAAGAAAAATGTCTGAGGACTTCAGTGTTGAGGAAGAGCATGAGTTCTTTGGAATACATTGGATGAGCAGTATGGAGGAATATTGACACGTTTTTTGTGGACTTTTATGGACCTTTCTGCCTCGGGCACCATAGACCTCCATTATTTGAATGTCAGCAGACAGCAAGAAGCCTCCCAGATCTCCAGATGCATTTGAGATATCAAAAAAGTACTCCAGAGTGTTGTTCAGCATGGGGGTGAGTAGAAAATGAAGGCTAATCATGTTTTGGGTGTACTATTCCTTTAACTGCGACACACGCAGACGACCTGGTTTCTGAGTATAAATCAGCCTTTATTAGGGACTGGTCCCATTTGAGCTCACCATTATCCCCCCCTTGCAGGCTGAAGCACTTCTGTTAACTTAAAGCAGTTTGTTTTCTTTGCACATGTTTTGTAGTTTAGCATCATTTATGTGATTACGAGGGTTTTTTATTTGCATTTTGTGTTTTTTATTTGCTCTTGGTGTTATGTGATTGCACCATTTCTCTTGTGCATAGTTTACCTTTGCAAGTGTTTTCCATATTAGTCAAAATGTTGTGTTTGTAGTATTTTTTGTATTAGCCATGGATTTATGCATTTGAAGTACCATTGTAGCATTTTTGGGCCATTGTAAATAAACAGAGTGAAACTATTTAAACTCTACGGAAGAGGATTAGGGCCACTGGGAAAAAAAAAAGATAACTGATTTTTAAATTTTATTTCAGTTTAGTATGGGAAAAATTCAGAATTCTGACTTTAATCTCAGAATTCTGACTTTAATCTCAGAATTCTGACTTTTTTCTCAGAATTCTGACTTTTTTCTCAGAATTCTGACTTTTTTCTCAGAATTCTGACTTTAATCTCAGAATGTTGGATCTTAATGTAGATAGGCACCATGAAGGAAGAGATGTGGAGCACTCAGCTTCACTGACAAAGATGTGAGTTGTTTGAGGTGGCCAGTGACACATTGGTGGAAAATGACGGAATTAGGCAACTTTTTACGAATCCGAGGGGTCCCCTCATTAATGGAGGAGCAGAAGGTCATTAAAACAAGAGAGCTAGTCTCTAAAACAGACATGACTATGGCTTGATGCTAACATGTTTGTTATCTGTCAGAATTCTGAGATTAAAGTCAGAATTCTGACTTTTTTTCCCCATGTTTAAAATAACATGAAATTTAAAAATCAGTTAACTTTTTTTTTTTTTTCCAGTGGCCCTAATCCTCTTCCGTAAAACTCACTGGTGTTGATGAGGAACTGGTTGGAAACTCCAGGGTGATCTACATCATGGATGGAGCTCGCAAACAGCGCAGCCAGGATCTCAAGATCAGTAAATACGGCCTTAGACACAAAAACAAGAGGAGAATCAACATGCATGCCTGCTAACAATCGTCATGGTTGTTTGTTAGAGGAAGTTTACGTGTAGCTACCTCCAGAGCAGGCGTGGACAGCAGGACGTGTGTGGACTGCACCACATCTGCTGCGTGGATGTTGTTATGGTAAGCCACGTCAGAGTGGTAATGATCCTCTAGCGTCATCATGAAGTTAATGAAAAGATCCACAGGAATCTTGAAGGTTTTCAGCAAGTCGCGTTCCTACAGCAGCAAAACAAGCAGACCCTCGCTCAGTGGACATGAAAATAGAAATATTGGTCAAAAAGGATCTTTAAAGGAGTCATACAGTAGCAGCCATTCAAAATGGCCTTTCCTTGTCAAACGCCAGCCGAACGGGAGCCCACTTCCCTCCAACTCCCAGCAAAATCCCCTCCAACTTCCAGCCACAACTCTCACTTTTTTTTTTACTCTGACTCCACCCTTTCTCTGAATTACAGGGTCTAACCCAGGGGCGGAGCTAGATGGGGGGCCAGGAGTGGCCATGGCCACCCTTAGCCAATAATTGGCCACCCCTACAATTTTCCCCCTCTAATACAGATGGTGGCAGCAGTAATACTCTCAAGTGGAATTTTTAATTTTTCACATATTACTTAAAATTTTTTCATGTATTCATCATTTCTTGACAACAAAAACACTTTGGTTAATTATGCACATTAATATAGCAACATTAAAGATAAGTACAAAATTCATGCTCTTTTCAGAACTAGATTTTGAGTTATATGGGGTTCAGTGAAATCATAGATAAATAAGAATTTTAATAAAAACGTCTTAAATAATCAATTTATGTAGATATTAGTACTTGAAAATATACATTTTCTGCTAAATGATTTATGATAAAGAGACCTGGACTTTTCTATTGTCAATAACGATGGAAAAGATGTTCGTCCCAGAATTCTTACCTGAAAGAATTGTATCCACTATACCTTTTATCTAGAAAGCACGGATCTTTAAATATACGCATCTGTTTGTTAGCAAAGGCTGTAGGAAAGTACAGTTAGTCTTATCTTTGGCTTGACCCTCAGGTTCTGGTGCCTATCCTCTTTCGGCCACCCGAAAATTTTCAGCATACGCTGCTGGTCTGACCAGAGGTCTTAATGTCCACATATTATGACAGAAAGAATATTTTAGTACAAATATTGATGTTTAAAAATGAATTGTAGGGAACCAGCGATGGGCCCATCAAGGAAAGTGGGGACATTTTGAATGGCTACTACTGTTAACTGGTTTTCACTCTTACAATACGTTTGAAATCTTGGGGGAGTGGCGGCCTAGTGGTTAGGGCATAGAGCTTGTAATCCTGAGGTTCTGAGTTCAAGATCAACTCCCACAGACTGCCACTCTGGGTCCCTGAGCAAGACCCTTAACTCCACACTGCTCCCCAAGGGGATAAATGTAGAAAGCTCATTTTGTTGCTCTGTACTTGTGACAGTGTAATGACAATAAAAAAGCCGAAAGATAAATAAATTGTCTCTAAATTAATGTTTATTTAAATTTTTGGGAGAAAATAAATGAATAGAGCTTAACCGGATTCTTTTTATAAACATGAGAGTTTGAATTGAGTGTATGCACAGTCATTGTGAATATTGCCTTAGCAGCTTTGGCAGTTAGCCACGGTTCGTTTACCATCGTTTCCTGGTCTCTTAGACAACAGCTAAAAAGTTACACAAGCGGCAACGTTTAGCGACTTCCAACAGGTGAGTCGCTGATCGTTGGAATCATCCATTCTGGTGGAATAGAGACAGGAGTGGTGATAGCTGGACGGGCTACTGTTAACACCTTCCTATGAGTGAAATCATCACCAAAATAACTCTGTAGAAACTTTGGTTTTCTGGCTTGAACAAAAAGCCCACATTAAAGAAAAGAAGAAAAAAACAACTTTCAAACTGAATTTGGGGTTTTACTAAAGCTAAACACAAACACATTTTTTAAAGATACAGTGTGTAACTTTTAGCGACATCTAGCAGTCAGACTGCAGACTGCAGCAACATGAACATCTCCCCCCCACCGATTCTTCCCCCCCCCCCAAACAGTACGGCGAGCATTACGGGACTAAATGTTTTCCACGACGTCCGCATCACCTACCTTCTCAAGTGATGAGGTTTGTTTACATAGATAATTTTACAGATAGTATTTCATTAATCTGTGTAGGGTATAGATTTCATGTAGACTTCAGATAATAAATATACCCGTTATTTTTTCTACATCGTTGTGACGTTTTGGCGATCTCGCAATCGCTAGTTTGAAGATGTCTGCCTCCATGGCTGCGAGACCCGCTCCTATGTAATTATAAATAACGAATTCTAAGACAACGCAAATATTAAGGTTAAGAGGCTGAGCTCGTAGATGATGATAAATAACATAGTTATGTATAATATATTACATTTCTGACTGTATATCCCTGTAATTATTACACACTGTAGCTTTAACCTGAAGAAAACTGATTTCTGGGGGATGGATCTTTTACATTTTTTTTTAAAGTTATTATATAATTAATTATTGAGTGTAAATTTTGTCTTCTGCCTTTTGGTTTTGCCACATTTCACCAGAACTTTCTCACATCTATTCAAAACTTGAATAGATGTTTAATTTAGTCCGTCAACCGTCCCATAACTGTCTTAAAAGCTATAGTGGACGATGTTTGTCCCACATGCAGGTGTTCTGTCAGATGAGAATACCCGGTCAGACCAGCACATCCATAGTCAAAACCTATCTCTTTAATTTTGTACGAACAATGCACTTTAAACTACCTCAATGCACGTGTATCCCTTCAGTCATGTGCAAAAAACAATTTAATTACTTAATTTTTGGTGTTTTTTTTTAAACGTGTGGTGATCTTTGTTTTTTTGGGACATGACTAAAGGGAGACACGCCCGTCGAGGTAAATTAAAGTCTATTTTTCGAACAAAACTGAATAGATCAATGCATGTTAATTGACTATGAGTATGCTGGTCAGACAGTCAGATCACCACCAGTCATGCTCATTTGCTCTCCTAACGCCATTTTGAATATTCATTCCTTGCTTCTTTCCTTTTACTAAAAATTTTTTTTGTTGTTTACGAAATTTTTTTTGCTAGTGTTTTTTTTTCTTTTTTAGTGTTTTTTTTTTTTAAATGAAATTCACTCTCATTTAACCCATCCCATTGGGGAGCAAGTGGGCTGCATTGTGCGGGGGGCAGTGTGGGGTTAAGGGAAGGGAAGTGTCGCCCTAGTGGTTAGGGCATAGGGCTTAAAATCCTGAGAGTGGGAGTTCTATCCCCAGACTGCCCTGAGCAAGACCCTTAACCCCACACTGCTCCCCGGGTGCTGCACAATGGCAGCCCACTGCTCCACAAGGGGATGGGTTAAATGCAGAGATAAATTTCTCTAATAAGAGATCAATAATGGTTAATTATTTTTTTTAGGGTCTTCCTCAGAAAGCCAGAGTGGCAGTCTGTGGGAGCGGGTTTCAAACTCACAACCTCAGGATTCCTACCTCTATGCCCTAACCACTAGGCCACCACTCCCACTATTCTGTAAGCATTGCTTTCAGTCACAAAGTCTGACATGGTGTAAAGACATCTTTAACGCACAAATTAATAAATGACTTGGACTTTTCTCACCTATGGAAAGAATTCTACACTTTAACTTTAAATTTTTACCAATAATTTGGTTCCAGTGTCCTACCTGAAAGATTGTGTACATTGTGACGGTCAGCGGGCGATTTCCAGAGTAGTCTGCAACCTTGAAGATGTCGACACCCCCATCTGTCAATGTCCTCCAGCTCCTGCCAGAAAATAAAGATAGATTTTAATGAATCACTTATAATCTCTAGGTCCAAATCCTCCCTACTTTATAAAAAAAAAAAAATAATAATATTTAGGGATGAACTTATAAGGCTACCTTTGCCAGAAGATCCTCCTGGCTGGCGTTGACCCCGAAGCGAGGGATGGTGGAGGGGACCAGGCTGTGGGTGGCCTTCTTGACGCCACTGATCTGGGACATTGGACGTTTCCTTTTGTCTTTTGTCTCCTTGGTAGAAGGAGACATGATGTCCATGTCATGTGGTTTCTCTGTTAGAATAAGTTTAGACAACGATGGGTTTTATTCACGGCACAGTTTGCATTTACAGAGAATCTTAAAGTTCAAGAGTCAGAAAAACAACTAACGTAATAAAAACAGAGACATTAAATCACAGATTAAGTACAAAAGTAAAAGAAACGAATGCATAAATACAAAAAAAGAGATCTATAGTTAATTATAGTGCCTAAAGACTCATAAACCTCATATTTTGTCCCATTACTACCACAAACTTCAATGTTTTTCATGGCTACTTTGTGACATAAGAAGACACATAGTGTAGCACTGGCGTACACAAAGTGGGGGTCGTTCCACACCAATTACACTCCAAAAAATCTAAATCTAGATAAGTCTTTTTTTTTTTTTTTTTAAGTAAGTGCATCTGTTCTTGAATTAAGGAGGTAAAAGAGACATTTTGCCAGTGGAACAAGACAATTTACACTTAAAATAAGAAAACACAATTGCATTGTCTTATTTCAAGTGCATATTATCTAATTATCTTAGTAATTTTAAGAGTAAAATTACTCATTCCACTGGCAAACTATCTAATTTACCTGCTCAAATTAAGGGTGAATACACTTAATTTAAGGAATTTTGTACTTATTACTAGATTGTTTTTGCAGTGTGTAGGTCGCGAAATGGTCTTACCAATGATCTAATCATGTAATATGATTCCTAAGTTAGGTAGAGGGACAAATACAATCATGTCCCATCAAATAAATAAATGTGCCGTCAATTAAAGATTAGATTAGATTAGATTAGATTAGATTAGATTAGATTAGATTAGATGAGCTTTATTGATCTCACAGCGAGAAATTCACTGGTCATATATTGGCATAGTGTTTAAAGAAGGTGCAAACAAGCAGGAAAAGGTGCATTAGGAATAAAAATAAATAAATAAAAATAAGAAATAGAAAAAATAAAAAATACAAGGGAGTAACACAGAGATTTGAGGTGTCATATGTACAATCAGGATGGCTTATATAAACAGGTGGATCGACTTTTACATTAAAGTGGAGGCGGTAAGGAACAACGGTGAGGTAGTGGTATGACTATTATATTCACATATATTGCACAGTCAGCATATTGCACAGAATATTGCACAGTCAATAAATAAAACCCCCAATATAGCTGCACAGTGGTTGTTACAGGAGTTATTGTGGTTATAGTGCATTATTATAGAGTGGTGGCAGCAGGAATGGATGACCTGCGGTAAATACATTTAACATTTATTTATTTAATTTAATTAATTAAATTGTAAAATGCTAAATTAAATAATTAAATGCCCTGTTTAATTAACATAACATGTATATTAGTCTGTAGTTATTAAGTTAATATGTATTTTAGAGGGTTGCCAGTTTGTTGCATTTTGCTGCAATGTTTGGGTATTCAAAAGGTCCTGTGTAATCAGATGGTCTATAATAAATGGCTGCTGTAGCAGGAAATGGGTGTCCACCTAAATGGAGAGGTCAGTTAAGGAGAGTATCAATCAAAAATGCAGCCAATAGGATCCAAAGTTTTCTCTGAGAGATGTTCGGAGATCAATTTCTCTGCTTCATGATTCTGCTGTCTGGGAAACTTAAAGAAACACACTCTACAAATCAGGGCTTCATAGAAGTGTGAAAAAGTGAATCATATGTGAAGACAGCTGCGAGAAATCCAGTTTGCAATTAAATATTAAGGTCTGGTCAGATTAATAATTATTATTAGGGATGCGCGATATTGGGATTTTGGCCGATATCCGATATGTCGATATTTTAAAACTCATGTAGCCGATAACCGATATCGATACCGATGTTGAAGCTGGACAAAAATAAGTAGTCATTGAAAATAGCAGTTTTGTTATCCATTTCTGACACTTTGAAAAATAATATACTCAAATATATTTCCATATGCTGATATCAAATAGATTTTTAAAAACGCGGTATCGATCTATTTTACTTTCAAAATCTCGTGAAATTTCATCGTTCTGTTACAAACTCTCGTGATACTTTGCAAATTCTTGTGAGATTTTGTTAGTCAAATAGATCGATACCGCGTCAATATATCAACATATAAAAATATGGCAACATTTTGTGAATTTTCGGGGGATTTCGTAGCATAACGATGACATATAGCAATATTTCATTAGTAAAAGAGATTGATATGGTGTTTTTAAATGGCAATATATCAGCATATGAAGATATTGTGATATTTTAATGTATCAATATTTTTTCCCTCGTCTTTAGAAGTTTTTAAGCCTGTAAAAAAGAAGTTTTTGAGGAAGAAGAAGAAGTAGTATTTCTTTATTTTTTTAGACTTTAGAAACTCAGAAGTTGATCAAATATCGGGTTAAATATCGGTGGGGTGGCCGATGTCCGATATTCAGTTTTAAGGCCGATACCGATAGGGGGCCGATTATATCGTGCATCCCTAATTATTATTATTATTTTTATAGCTCTAACACATGGTGGTGGAGGTACCATGCTGCGGGATGCTTAGGGAACTTTTAGAGACTGCAAAACTGGGGTGGATGTTTACCTTCAAACTGGAAACAAATCTAAACAGACAGCCAAACTGCAATGAACCACAGTGTCCTAGTTAAAGCCCAGGATGCTAACAGACCACCTCCATCCAGTAAGACGGAGCTTTGGCTATTTTACAAAGGAGAATGATTTAGTTTTCACAGCGTTCTGATCCAAAGCGTCTGAATACAAATAATCCCTTCCTCTCCACTCCCTTTTTCAGTGTTTTACATAAAACCTCTGAAAAAACATATTAAAGCTTGTTGGTTGTATTTGAAAAGGTTTAGGAAGTATGAATACTTTCATAACAGCCTCATCTACTTAGAGAGATGTCAAAAAGAGGAGCCATTTTTTACCCAGAAAGGTGCTGGAGATGAACTCGGACACCTGGTTCCCTGAGCGGCTGGTCTCTGACAGCTGGCTGAGCTCTCGGTTCAGCATCCTCTTGAACTGAAAACAAATCAAATAATCAGACAGAAGGCTCACCATTTAAGAAACAAAGCCTCGGATAAGAAAAAAAAAGACATAAACAGATCGGATTGAATCAAAATGAGGTAAATATGATCAAATATGCTTAGATGAGACATGTGAGGAGAAAAACCCACTCATGTTTCATCCTCCAGGTGTTTCTCCTTCTCTAGACAGGTAACACTAAACCCCGGTTAAGGTCTCACCTCTGCAACCAAGTTCAGCGCCAGCCTCTGCTTACCCGAGCGGATATCCACAGCGCACAGATAAAACAACTCACTTCTGGCATCTCAGCACAAAGAGGTACGAATAGGAGTCAAAATAAAGAAAATAAAGAGTTTGCTGGTTCTCCTCTGATCAACTCAAATAAAAATTTAATTGAAAATGATGAGAAAAAAGGATAGAGCCGCAGCTTAGGGAATGCAGGGGGATGTGAGCGCCACACAACATGCCTCTCCCTGCCTGTTCCTCATTCACACTGTTACTGACTGCTCACTATGTGTGTAAACAGAAACAGGGAGATACTCCAGTGTCCGCCTCCTCCTTCACTCGCAGATCAGTCTGGAGACTCTCCGTTAAAGAAAATTTGGAGCAGTTCACCAAACGAACGTCCAATCAGCGTTGGCTTTGAGGCGGGTTGAGGTGTGACGCAACGAGAAGCGCGACAGTTCAGTCTAAAGAACATGGCGGCTTCAGCCGATGAAACTAGCGTTAGCGTGGCTATCGAGCAAGTTATATATATATATATATATTTTATCGGAATTACAGAGTATTTCTTCACTGAAAGAAGAGCAAAACACTGCTCTGGAGGCTTTTCTCAGAGGAAAATATGTTTTTGCTCTTCTCCCGACTGGTTTCGGCAAGAGTTTGATCTATCAATTGGCTCCTCTTCGTCGTGGCTCTGTTAGTACGTCATATGCTTCGTTGATCTGATTGGTTTATTTGGCCCATCTATCACCAACATAGGCCAATCAGCTAACCAGTATTTTCGCCCCTTCCCAAAATTACTTCTACGGAAGGTTTCCAGATGGATATGCAGAGCAAATCCATCTGATGGAGTCAGGGTAGAAACCTGCAGGATTAACAACAATTAAATTGTGTTCCATTATTGTTGCAAACAAATATTTGTAAATGGAAATAAAAAAAAAAAAAAAAAAAATGAAATGAAACATTGATAAAAAAAGGGTTTTTAGATAAAAGTTTCCTCAGACATTTCTTTAAATAATTTCTTTCTAAATATTTTTTTTTATTTAATTTATATTTCAAAAATGTATTTTTTCAAAAATGTATAGAATTCATATTTGAATTTTTTTTTTTTTTTATCAGATATCTCCTTTTAAGATTTTCAATGACTCAAACTCTCTCTGGCACGTTCATTTACCAATAAATACCGTTGTTGCTAACGCTGTGTTGACCAATAGAAATGCGTCTTGAAGATAAGAGGTGTGAAGAATCTGATCTGTAAAAAGCAGTTTGACACGGCGCAGCAGTGGCAGAAAAGAGTTTCTGGTATAGGATGTGAAAGTTTGCCCTGCAGCTTGTTGGTCGCTGATTTGAATCCCATTTCTTTCATTGTATATTTGGGCAAAATCTGACTTGAAATTATGCAATGCTCTTTTAGTAGCCCTCGTCTATGACAACCTGGCTTCAACCAGCGTGCCCCAAGGCAGCTGTGGCTACAATGTTTCGTCAAACAGCCTGAAATTAATTTCCACTGTTATGCTGATGCTACTCAGCAATACTTGTATATAAGTTGTAGCACAAGGGGTGGAGCCAAACGTTCAGCTGCTCTGCACCAGTCACAGAAGAGCAACAGCAATGTCTCGTTAGGTTTGGTCGGTGGGTGTCCAACTATTTATTTTCTGACATAATTTACAAATAAATTTTTTAAAAATTGTGTTTCCTTTATTTTTGTATTTTTTCATAGCTAAAGTGATATTGGATGATCATTACAGAACTCCCTCATCTTTCTGTGGCAGACTGAATACTTTTTGGCCCAGCTGTGGTATTTCTCTGACAAGCCTCTACAATTAACCAGTCCGTCTGTCTTCTTGGTAGTGATTGAGAGCGGCTGTTTTGTTGAACCTTACCTTGTTTGAAGCCATCTCGCTGACAGAGTGTCGCGTTTTCAGCGTCTCTAGTTGTTCCAGACACCAATCCAGCTCATCTAGAGTCTCTATGGCCAACTGCTGGTGAGGCTCCTCTGCTCAAAATATGCAAAAGAAGAAGAAGAAAAAGGGCATTAAGCCATGGAAAAAGCCCCCTAAATAGCCCCCTCTTAGGACTTTAACTTCTGGATAAACAGAAAGTAGTGATGGTGAAAAAAAATGAAACAAGTTTATTAAAAAGCTAATAGGAGTGGCATCCATTTGTCTGACTTCCAGTCTATACAATTCCTTCTCTGGTGCAGAGTGTCATTTGTTCTGCAGAGAGTGTGATTGGTTGCAGTCATCCCTGTCTTCAAGAACTGTACACTTCCAGGACTCTGAGGTGAGCAGGAATTACTGTAGCTTAGCTCCTCCCACCCTGGATACAAGCTGTTCCAGCCCCACCCCTCTGACAGGAGGCTGAGGTCCATCAGGACTAGAACATCCCATCTAAAAAACTGCTTCTTCCCATCTGCAGCTATCCTCATTACCAAGGCCTAGGTCCTCTGACTGACATTTTCTAGTTGCTAATACCATTTTTTCAATATTGATTTTGTTGTAGAGAAGGAGGATTGACTCATGCATGTTATATTAGGATTTTGTTTATGTAGTTATGTAGTTTATGGATCCCTGCTGGCCATTCGATTTTGAAATGGGAAATCCAAAACTGGGACATAAACTGTTTCCTGTTTTCACACTAAAACAAAAAAAAAAGCTGTTGAGCTGGTTGACAAATTTCTTTGTATCCCTGCTTCTTTCTGTATCTCTGCTTCTATCTCCTTGAACGTGGTCGCTCACACTGAGCCTGGTTCTGCTGCAGGTTTCGTCCTGTTAAAAGGGAGTTTTTCCTCTCCACTGTCGCTACAAGCATGCTTAGTGTGAGGGATTGCTGAAGAGTCAATAAGTCGATGCAATCAACTGGTTTTCCTTAGAGAGAAAACTTTGAATCAATTTGACTGTATGATCTGGTTGAACTGTAAAGTGCCTTGAGATGACGTGTTGTGAATTTCCGCTATATAAATAAACTTAATTGAATTTAATTGAAAAAAAAAATTTAAAAACAAAAAAGAAGACTTTTTAATATTTTTTTTGGAAACAACAAATTGGTAAAAAAAAAAAAAAAAAAATCATCCCATTATTTGTTTTTGAATTCCAATATGAAAAAAATCAAATTAAAAAACAAATCTAGACGTCCTTTCATTCCTCAGTGCGTCCACACCAGTATAGATGTTGTACAATACTAAAACATATTAATACAATCGTATCCCTGGTTACTCCAAATAAACCTCCTCCTTATTATTGTCATTACCCTATATAAGACATTTTAGCAGTAAACCCGCTCTACTACCAAAATAAATAAAATAAATAAATAACAAGGACACCAACACATCAGCTAATTTGTAAACAGTAAAGCTCTGGACCAGAAAGTAAACATGAGCCTCATGGCTGTCCATCAGATCTTTATAGCTTCTTATTTCAATTGTCTATTAACAATGAAATCACCAAACTGACAATAATAACTATAAACATCATTGCTGTGACAAAAATAAATGTTGCAAAGTCTTTTTTTGGGGGTGTTATGACTGCTTCATGTCACTACTGAATAAAAACAGAGGGGAGTATGGAGTCAGAAAAGGGTCAAATGTTTGTAAACTTATAAATCTTAGTTGAAACTGAAAAAAATAAGAGTTGATATTGAATGTAACATTTTTACCTTATAATCTGAGAAACTAAAAAAGCAAAATAAATAAAATAATAAGAATTGAATCATGAACATGAATTGAACTCCTAATTAGGTTTAGTATTTCAATTAAACTTTTTCTTTTTTTATTTCTTTTCTTTATTGCAGGTTTAGATTCAAATCCCTTTCTTTCATTTTTTTCCTTTAGCTTCAAATTTCTTTTTCAGTTTCAGGATTTTTTTTTGTTACACTTTCAAATAAATTTTTCTTCACCTTCAGATTTTGACCCCAATCTGACAGGAGTGGGCGGGGAAACGTGATTCAGATCCAACCACTTACAGTAGTAGCCATTCAAAATTTCTCCACTTTCCTTGTTTGGCCCTTGGCTCGTCCCCTGAGATTAATTTTTTAAATATCAATCTTTGTAATCAAATATTCTTTCTATCAAGATTTATGGACATTAAGATCTAAAGATAAGCACCATCTCCTGGTTAGACCCTGTAATTGAGTGAAAGGGTGGAAAAAAATATGCACGCCTTGGCAGGGGCGTAACGACACGAAAAAAGGCCCTAAGCAACATTATCTGGGGGCCCCATATGAAGTACAACACGTGATAAAGGTTCAGGATACACCAACAGTTCTATAAATCGGCCAAGAAAATACAATTATGCAATTCTCAGTAGTAAAATAATATATATATTATATATATTATATGTATTTTTTATAATAATATAAAAATAGTGACTGCGCACCGTGAATGGAACCATTGGGGACATAAACCACCACATGCTACAGACATCCCAATATCCAACAACTCATTTCAGGGAGATGCTTATCGAACCCCAACCCCTGAGCTTCTCAGCCCCCCTCCTCACCCACGCTCTCTCCATTCATCTCCTGGTCGCCATCTTTACTCACTGCAGCAGCAGCGTCCACCTCTCCCTCTTCGGTTCTCTGAAAGAACGTGTTTATTTTGGGAAGTTTTTTCCATTCTTCCAGCAGCTCTTCTTTCCTTTTTCTTTTCTAGAATCCGCTTAAGTTCCTCTTTTTGGTATCGATCGTCGCTAACACATTGTACGTAACAGTTACCGTTATAATCTACGCTCTGGGTTACACATAATTCCAACTTGTAGTGTAAAAAAAAAGAAAAAAACTCAAATACATCGTTCTTTTAAGATCTTTGTTGCGGTTTGAAGCATATTATATGATTGTATTTCTTACTAACCGTCTAACGAACTATACACAGTTATTTTATTTATTTATTTATTTATTTTTTTACAGTGTCCTCTCTGGCAATAAGAATAATTGTCTTGATGCCAAAAAGAGCCCAACAGATTTTACTTTCACAAGTGGAGCAGTATGGCAATTGCCATATAGCTCCACTTGTTTCATGCATATACATTGCTTTATTATAATTATGCAGAGAGTTTTACAGTTTATATAGACACTGCAATGTAAATAGAGCAGAAAAACAGAAGGAAAAAAGAAAAAAAAAAGAGAAAAGATGAAAGAAAGAAGAGATAGAAAGGAGATAATTACAGGAGATAATTAGGAGATATTAACATAGTCATTAAAAGTAGCACTGTCTGCTTTGCTTTTGGTGTTTAAACGGCTCACCATCATGGTGAAATCTGTCACGTGTTGCGGTATAAATAAGGTCCGGTGCGGACAGTCACTTCAGTATCAGGTGGGTTTAAGAGTATTTTTTCGGCACCATTACATCTGCAAAGAGACGTCCTAGTCTACAATTGTGTAGGGGACCCACCAGGTGTCAGTGATGGGGCCCCTAAGACATCGGGGGCCCGTAAGCAACTGCTGTCTCTGCTTATCTGTATTTATGCCATTGTGCCCGGGAGACGACCAGTGGCTGGAAGTTGGCTGGCGTTTGATTGGGAAGGGCCATTTTTAATGGCTGCTACTGTAATGGTGTTGTTATCAGACCCGTGTTAGTTATTAGACATTGGCCCATTCTGGCTGCAGCACAAACCTGCAAGACTGGTCTTACACATCGAGGGTGGGTTGCTTCCTGGAGATCTCGTCCTGTAAAAACAACACAGATATGTTAGGTTAATGTCAGCATGACTGCAACTGTTGAAAGAAACGCTGTGGCTTAAACACTTACTTGCTGGCTGCTCTGTCTTGCTGGCCAGTAATGATGGCAAAGTTACTTCGGACTGTCCTCAAGCTGGCCAGGACCTAAATGCAGGGACAGGAAGTTGGTCAAACTGGACCTGTGGTTTTGTCTCCTTGTGTCTTTGTTTAATTTGCTATTTTTTCACAATCAAATGTGTCTCTGTATGAACAGAGCACGCTTTCACTTTGCAGCTTTTATTCTCTTAAAGGAATAGTACACCCAAAACATGATTAGCCTTCATTTTCTACTCACCCCCATGCTGAACAACACTCTGGAGTACTTTTTTGATATCTCAAATGCATCTGGAGATCTGGGAGGCTTCTTGCTGTCTGCTGACATTCAAATAATGGAGGTCTATGGTGCCCGAGGCAGAAAGGTCCATAAAAGTCCACAAAAAAACGTGTCAATATTCCTCCATACTGCTCGTCCAATGTATTCCAAGTGTCCTGAGTGGGTAGCATCCATAATTTACTGGAAACGAAGTCATTTAGAATGTTTTTAGAGCATAAACAGTAGTGTATAGGATTTCCTGAAAGCGCGCGCCTGCAAGTTCACGAGTCTACGGAAACCGCGGCAGACCAAACCAGATGAAAGTGCGCATTCAGCGTCTGCTCTGCCGATAATGCAAGCGTAGAAGAAGAAATGTGCTGTTTACCTGTGCAAAGAAAGAAACAACGAAAGAAAAATGTCTGAGGACTTCAGTGTTGAGGAAGAGCATGAGTTCTTTGCCGAGCTGAATGCGCACTTTCGTCTGGTTTGGTCCGCCGCGGTTTCTGTAGCGTCGTGAACTCGCAGGCGTGCTTTTAGGAAATCCTATACACTACTGTTTATGCTCTAAAAACATTCTAAATGACTTCGTTTTGAGTAAATTATGGACGCTACCCACTCAGTACACTTGGAATACATTGGACGAGCAGTATGGAGGAATATTGACACGTTTTTTTGTGGACTTTTATGGACCTTTCTGCCTCGGGCACCATAGACCTCCATTATTTGAATGTCAGCAGACAGCAAGAAGCCTCCCAGATCTCCAGATGCATTTGAGATATCAAAAAAGTACTCCAGAGTGTTGTTCAGCATGGGGGTGAGTAGAAAATGAAGGCTAATCATGTTTTGGGTGTACTATTCCTTTAACTGATATACAGCACAGGGCATTCCCCATCCCCCCCCCCTTCAATGTTTTCATAGCATCGCCTCTGTGTTATGTCTGTCCCTCCGTCAGCAGCCAAAAATTGACTCAGCGTGCAGAGAAGGGCCTGCAGAGGGTCGCGTTTCCAGGCCTCGCCCAGGCCGACATGTAAATCTGAAACAGCACTAGCCAGCAGTATTCGATTCACCTCTCCTGTCAGAGGGTAAACCGAGCACAAGCGTGACGCACGTCCCTCGCAAGAGTCAGGCAACACCAGCAGGATGTCTGGCTTTTGTCACAGAGCCAACCGCAAGAGCTGAGGGGTTGTTCCAGTGAAGCGCTCACGTTACCATCTGAGCTTTTCTGTAATGATTTCATCGGAGAGTCGCTGCTGACTGCAGCATCTTAGACAGACAACGAAACTCGCAAATAAAAAAATCTTAGGAGGACTCACCTGTGCAAAAGGTGTGACGATCATGTCTTCCGAGTGTCTGCAAAAAGTAATAAGGGCAGAACGTAAGGAGACTTCATATCATTCAAGCCGTTTAACACTTTAAATTATATACAATGTGAGGCTGTTTTAATACTTCAAACAAACATAGTAAACTTTAGTATGTAAAGTGTCGTTTCATTTTTTTTTAAAGGATTTTAAACAAAAATAGCATGCACCCCATAAGGAGCAGTTGGCGAGGGAATTTACTGTGGTAAATGGCGATAAATGATAACAGGTGGTATTAATGTTTTTATGACATGCAAAAAAACTAAACAAAACAAAAAAAAGAACCAAACTGGATGTGAAAAAGGGACCAGAGGTGAAGTGCTTGCAGCTTAGTGATTTTAAGGACAGAGCTGAGGTATGTTGGGCTGGAGGCAGAGCAGTGGAGACATTTAGGGGACAGAGAGTGTTTTATCTATTTTTTAATTCTGCTTGATCTTCTCACCGAGATGACAACCAGTTGACCTCCCAGTGCTTCAAGCTTTCTTCCCTTTAAAAACAGATATGCGAGAGTGCGTAAGGACACCTGAGGCTGCTGGAAGCATGAAGGCGAAGCTGTTCAGACACTATGCTGGTGAAAATTCTCAGCCATCCAGGTCATAGTCATTCCAAAAAAGTTAAAAAACAATCTGCAACCCCAATCCCATTTTCAGACAGGACAACAATTCCCTTTAACGATCCCCCTTTCAGAGACATAGACAGGTATGGGGCATTGCAGGCTAACAAATAAGCCAAACGACCCCCATTCCAAAGGGGTGGACCCGTTCATCTGTTTCAATTTGCATGTTTTCTAAACCAAAACAAGGCTTGTTAAGCTGCTGTATAAAGCTTTGAACTAAACGCTATTTCTGACTTTAGAATGGAAAAACCTTCCTGGATGGGAAGCGAAACGTCTTCAAACTTGGAAACGAAATCCAGTGGATAGTTTTTTAACTTTTTTGGAATGTTCGGGCACTATGAATTTGAGAGACTAGATATATAACAGAAGATTGATTTTTATTAAAATTGTGTTCAGTACCTCCAATACTATGGGGAGAATTTTGTTCCAATATTATTGAAAACATGTGACCTCATTTTAAAAGCGGAAATTTAAAAAATTTCGTCTAGATATATATATTAAGAGACTAGATATATAACAAAAAAATAGATTTTTATTAAAATTGTGTTCAGTACCTCCAACACTATGGGGAGAATTTTGTTCCAATATTATTGAAAACATGTGACCTCCTTTTAAAAGTGGAAATTTAAAACATTTCGTCTAGATATATATATATTAAGAGACTAGATATATAACAAAAAAATAGATTTTCATTAAAATTGTGTTCAGTACCTCCAACATTATGGGGAGAATTTTGTTCCAATATTATTGAAAACATTTGACCTCATTTTAAAAGTGGAAATTTAAAAAATTTCGTCTAGAAATATATATTAAGAGACTAGATATATAACAGAAAAATACATTTTCATTAAAATTGTGTTCAGTACCTCCAACACTATGGGGAGAATTTTGTTCCAATATTATTGAAAACATTTGACCTCTTTTTAAAAGTGGAAATTAAAAAAAAAAACTCAATGAAAAACAAAAAGGTTTTTAGCATGATTTATAATGCCTTTATACATATGTCACCTCAAATTTCTGTGTTACTCCCTTGTACTTTTTATTTTTTTATTTCCTATTTTTATTTTTTTTCATTGTGTGTGATACATGTACACTTGCACTTAATTCTTATTCTTATCTTGTATAAACTGTAGATACAGTGCTTGCTTGTTTATTCTTAATGCACCTTTTTCCTCCTTGTTTGCACCTTCTTCTTTAATTACTAGGCCAATATGTGACCAGTTAATTTCTCCGCTGTGAGATCAATAAAGCTCATCTAATCTAATCTAAAAGTTCAACCACTATTTGATGTGTATTTAGATTTAATTCTTATTATTTTATGTCTCCTTTTTTAGTTTCTCAAATTATAAGGTAAAAATATGACATTCAATATAAACTTTTATTTTTTCAGTTTCAACTTTTATCTGTGCGGTTTCAACTGAGAACAAAAGTTTACAAAAATTTTGACCCCTTTCTGACTCCATATATGTGTTCTTCGATTATAGTTACCAAATTTTATTTTAAAAATTATTTAGTTTTATTTATTTCTTTTCCAGCTTTTATTTTATTGTATAATTTTTATGAATGGAAACTGATTTTCATTAATTGCATCTTTTTCAAATCCTCCTCTACGCTTCTGGGCGGTCCATTTGGGGACCAATAGAAACGCTGTTACTAACGTCCTCGCCGAGCAAACTTATTTTCATTGGTCGGTGTAAAACAAGTCTAAATAGTAATTTAAAGATGACATAAAAGCAGATTTAGGGAGCGCCGTACACGCTGAACACACCGAAGACTCGGGTGAAAACATGGACATAAGGGCCGATTCTGATACAAAAACAACCCACTAATATCAGCCATCATTCTGGGCAAATTGCTGCTACAAAAATAAATCTGCTTGATGGAATTTTTTTATTTTAAAGACTGTTTTTGCTCTAAGAAGACGCGTGTTGTTTTTTCCTCACCACACAAGTAATAAGATCAACAACAAAGCCGTAACAACTGGGGGGAAGAAAAACCCATTAAGATGATGATAAATACTTATTTGAATAAAATGTTTCAAGTGATTTGAATTTAATTTCGTATTTATTTGAAACATCGCAAAGGTGAAAATGTCCCCCCCCAACATTAGCAGAATATCGACCAAGCTGTGCACACATTTGTAACAGAAGGGCAGCTACTGAGATTAAGATCTACTCTTCCAACCATTTCTAATGGGCCTACTTACATGTAGTGTTTTATTTTACTGCATTTAAAAGCTAAAAGTCTTTCAAATATGACTTTATTTTTATAAACTTAAATAAAGTATGGGACGTGTTCTCTCTCAGTGTCTGTTTATTGTTAAATGACCAAGTTGGACAATAAACATTGTGTTACTGAATAAGAAAATAACTTGTTTGAGTATTTAGCAGATTACCAGCTATGGAGTAAATTTTGACCCATTATTGCAGAAAGCAAAGAACACCTTTAAAAAATGGAATAATAAAAGACAATCCAGAAATGAAACATCTTTTTTTAGACAAAAGAGGTTTTGAGAGTAACTTTGCTGTTTCCTCGGATCAAATCATTTAACATTTTCCAGTTTTTGTTTTTAGATTTTATTTTATTTTATTCAATTTTCTGCAATTTCTCTGTTTCTGATTGAGTTCTATAAATATTTTTTTTAACGGCAATCTGCAGATCATATTCTTTTCCGTTCTGGGGTGGGCTGTCCTCTGAATTATGGAACAAAGATGCATTTCTATTTATTTGTATTTTTATTGGTCAGTGCACCAAGAGTATATTTATTGGGATTGAAATTAAAAAATAAATGAAATTGGAAAAATTTAAATTTATGAAAAAGTTCAAAATGTTTGATTTTTATTAAGTTGCTCAAAGTGTTATTTCTTGATAAATTTTTTCAAGTTTTAATGTAATTTAATTAATTTATTTTTTTTGGAGCAATAATGGAATAAAAGTCCCTCTATAATGACCATGGTTGTAAATCATGTGTTCATAGGAATCATCAGGAATAGTAGAGATTTAAGAGGTTTAGAGTTCAAAAAATTATCTTTTTATGAAGTTTTATTTATTTTGAGGTTATTGGTGAGACCGTAGAGGAGGAGAAACTCCATGTGCAATAAAGGTTTTCCTGCAAAAGAATAAAAAAAGGATAGAAGAAGTTAACCAATCACAGGTGAAGGAGTTGAACTCACAGATCGCTGGCTGAGGATGGATTCCTGGAGGGACCTTTGGGTGAAAGGTCAAAGTCTGAGTCAGAGCGGTAGAGAAAGGATTCCCGCCTCTGGCTGTGTGGATAGTTGGCCTGCAGGACCAGACCAGAACCGGAGCTGCCCTGGGCGTCCAGGGGGCTGCGCCCCACTGATAACCCATTCTCCACATCAAAGCTGAAACCAGAGAAAAAGAGCAGAGAATTAAACGACTGGCCGATTTCATCAAAGACACATTTTAGTAATCAGTATGAGAAGGAAATGAAAGAAGTCGGATCCCACTTAGAGAGTCTGTTTTATGCATCTGACAGGAAGAATAGGCGTAGGATCATTCAGAGAATGGTGCTAATTTCTATTAAAATGAAGTTAAAGATTTATGTTCTTTGGAAAAGAGGAAAAGAAGGATGACTTTTAAACATTTGGGAAAAAAGGAAATAGGAGCCGAAAGCTCGCTCTTTTATAAAGTGTCAAAGAAGGAGACTGGGTTGTGAAATATACTCAAACAGAGCTAACTGAATAAAAAAAAAACCTCAGGAAGTTTGCTAAAATGAGTTCCGCTTTATTTTGTTTATCAGCAGCTGCTCAGAGAAGCACGACAGACAAACGGTTAGAATAAACCGAGGGCGAAATGAGGCGGCGTTGAGAGACACAGACAAAGACCGGCGATCACAGAACAACCAAAGGCATCGGGACAAAAATAAACCGATGACAGAAAAGCCGACAAAGAACAGACTGGATACGTCTGTCTGCAGAAAATCAGTTTTAGTTGGTGGTTTTCCTTTAATATAACCACATTTTTACACCACAAAACAAAGAACAGCTTTTGTTGTTCTGAAGGTGAGATGTGGGATGTATGTTCTGCTTGCAGCAGAGGTGTGAGTGAACAGCAGGGGATCAATTTAGCATTAAACTAAAGGATGAGTCTAGAAATAGCTCAGTGTTCAGATAGTTAGTTCGTCCGGATCAGACAGTTTGGCTGCATGCAGGGAAAAAGAACCAAAACAAAGCGTTTTGATTAAGGGAGTAACTTTGTGAGGAAAGTTAATGGGGACACTTTAAAGGTGGTGGCGGATTGACTTAAGGTTACTCGTCACAAATGCTTTCAATAGGGTTTGTATTTTCCAAAAATGAGCTCAAACACATTTATTGAATGTTTTCCTATTGTTTGGAGCCCAAAAGAATAAAAATACACTGATATTTATATTTATGGGTAGTTAAACATTAATGTATAAATAAAAGGATGAATAACAGCCGATTCCGTTGCCAACAGCAATATACCATTCCTCCCTAGTATGTACACAATTTCAGCTTCATTCATCCATACATCCAGAAAAATGTGGATTGGATGTTTTCCCTTTCAGCTACATCAGTGATTATCCTCCTTCAAAAACAGCAAAATCAGATTTAGAAAACTGTCCCACATATTGTTGAGAGCCAAAATCAATGTATTCAGAATCAGAAATACTTAAATAACCCCAGAGGGAAATTACTTTTGTTACACGCTCCAGTTACAGTTTTATATATATACACATCCAACTACATAAGATAATAAAGATAAAAAAAAATAAAAAAGCTAAAAATATATACACATATAGCTCTTCTGTATATATATACACACACGTATGTATGTATGTATGTATGTATGTATGTATGTATGTATGTATGTATGTATGTATGTATGTATGTATGTATGTATGTATGTATTTATGTATGTATGTATGTATGTATGTATATATATGCATATGTAAAACTAAATCCAAGTAAAGTGATAAATCCAAGTAAAGTGATAATCCAAGTGAAGTGATAATCCAAGTAAAATTATAAATCCAAGTAAAGTGATAAATTCAAGTAAAGTAATAATCCAAGTAAAATTATAAATCCAAGTAAAGTGATAATCCAAGTAAAGTGATAAATCCAAGTTAAGTGATAATCCAAGCAAAGTGATAAATCCAAGTGAAGTGATAATCCAAGTAAAATTATGAATCCAAGTAAAGTGATAATCCAAGTAAAGTGATAAATCCAAGTAAAGTGATAAATCTAAGTAAAGTGATAATCCAAGTAAAGTGATAAATCCAAGTAAAGTGATACGTGGCGTGCAAAAATAGTGCATAAATGTCAATTTTTTTAAATTGAAATTATTGGTGGGCGTCCACAACAGTCCTTAAGAAAGTTACGCCTGAGGTTTTGATCCACCTTCCTGCTTTCCCCAAAGCCCTTCTAGTGACATTTAATGCCAGGGAGACTTCTTCAGCACCATGACGTTTTCCTTTGAAACAATAAAGGAATTTCTCCTAGACTGGGTAACGACTGGAATATTGATGGAACAAAATTTACTCCATATAGCTCTTAACACCCACCTAATTTTCGATAAACCTAGTCTATTCTGCATACCCAAAGGAAAAAGCAAATAACTGAGGAACTGTAAGTCCAAATTACATGTGTGATACATCTTTTGAAAGCTAACACCTTCTAGTTTCTGACAATAACAGAGGTAATAGAGAACATGCTTGAGAATAGGCATGTCTAATTTTATTACATTTTCTCTACACGTTACATGTCTGATTTAGGGTTTCTATGGGTTAAATGCAAGTTTAATGCTTCGGGACACCAACGTATGGTTGCTGTGGCCGAAGAGAAAGAATAATTGAAACAGAGTTAATTTTTCCAATCTTTATTCTGTATAAATAAAATGCATCTATCTAAAATTTAACAGAATGCAAACGTACAGCAAGTGACACACAAACATTCACGCACACACCTAAGGAGAATCTAGAGAAGCCAATCAACCTAACAGTCATGTTTCTGGACTGTAGGAGGACCCATGCATTCTCAGGGAGAACATGCAAACTCCATGCAGAAAGACCCTAGGCCAGGAATTGAACCCAGAACTTTCTTGCTGCGAGGCAGCAGTGCTACCCACTGCTCTACTGAGCAGCCCACACATTTCAGACCTCTAAGTATAACAGTTCCAGAGCTGTGGGGCTTTGAACTTTTAATGTCACCAGCATTTCTGAGTCGTTAGTTGCTTTAAAACGCTTTAAAAATGGTTGCCGGCGACCAGGTGGCTTTTAAGAGGTTAAAAATCTCCCTTTGATTATTTTTATTCCCATGTTCTATATCTATTCTTCCCAGTATGGCTGCACTCACAGCCTCCTCCATCCATTCTGTTGTTGTTTTCTGCAACAACCTCCAGTTCCTGTGCTTCTATTTTTAGTCGGTCTATAATGGGAAGCAGGCTGAAATAGGCAACAGTGGAGCTAAGAATAGCCCATCAGGTATAACTCTGAGCCCTCCTCCCTCTATCCCCCGCATCACAGTGCAGCACCACCTCCCCCAGCCATTCATGAATACCAGGCGAGGAGTTTCTATTTGTGGGTCAACCTGAGCTAAAATTAGACCCAGGCTAAAAACATCCTCCACATCTTTCAGATGCTGGGATTTCACCATTTTGTTTTTACTCTTTATTCTCTATCCTTCATCTGTCTTTAGTTCAGGTCAATGAAGGTAAAGTGGAGACTTTAAAAATTGCTCACACATGGAAATGATTAGATAGAAATATTGTATAGTTTATACATTCATGTTGACATCATTGTTTTAATTTGCTCTTTTAAAGGAAAAGTTTGGTCATATTCAGAATTCAAACTTCTGAAAGTTCTTTAAATATGAAATTATTACATACTGTTCAATAAATAAGTGTTTTTAATTAAGAGTAATTATCATGTGAATGTGCTTTACTGGAGGCATCCATGTTTGTCAAAGAACACTACTGCCACCTACTGGTTTGTGACGTCACGGTGCGGTATCGGCTGTTGATCAAGTCCCAGTGCTGTATCTGGTGTTTGTCACAACGCGCTATTATCCAAGTCATCTTGAAAACATTCTTCTTCCAAATGTTGGCTACATATTACGGGTTTTTTCTCTGGCCAGAAGTTCGACCGCAAATCCTCCTAGCCTCGTGAGACCATCCTGATCTCGCGAGCTTTCAAGGTTTCATTCGCAGATCAGTCTGTAAACTCTCAGTTAAAGAAAATTTGGAGCCGTTCACCAAACGAACGTCCAATCAGCGTTGGCTTTGAGGCGGGTTGAGGTGTGACGCCACGAGAAGCGCAACAGTTCAGTCTAAAAAACATGGCGGCTTCAGCCGATGAAACTAGCGTTAGCGTGGCTATCGAGCAAGTTTTATCGGAATTACAGAGTATTTCTTCACTGAAAGAAGAGCAAAACACTGCTCTGGAGGCTTTTCTCAGAGGAAAAGATGTTTTTGCTCTTCTCCCGACTGGTTTCGGCAAGAGTAGCCTGGCTTGTCGTCGCTCTGTTAGTACGTCATATGCTTCGTTGATCTGATTGGTTTATTTGGACCGTCTATCACCAACATAGGCCAATCAACTAACCCCTTCCCAAAAGGGCCGAAAATTACTCCAATGGAATCCTCCCTCTTCAAGTTGGCAATCCAACGACACACCCGTCCGTGGAGGATTAGGAATTGGAAAGGGGAAATAATTCTTTTTTTTTTCACTTTTATTCCAACATCCAGCTGCCATGCGCGTGGGCATTGTCAGTTTCACTACAGCTCTGGTGAATTCAATGGTGAAGTCCTCTGGAAATCTTCAATAATTATTGTTGAACGCTGAATTCATTAAATCACCGCTTGATGGTGAAAAAAAAAGATCTCTGGGACAAATTGATGACTTTAAAATGCCACTATTGTTGCAGACATAGAAGTTTATACATCTAATTACTTTTCAACCATAAAAACTAGAGCTAACCATGAAGGAGGGCGGATAAATATACGTTGTTGTTTTTATTTTTAAATCCAAGTGTCTGAATGTTGAGAAGTGTGATTGATGGTAGCCTGTCGCCCTGCAACTTGACACCCGTTCTGCGTCAGCGCCTGTCATGGCAACATCAATCCCATCTGGAGAGCATTAAAATACAGGAGCTGCGGGGCAGGGTGAGCGGCGGGCCTTTAAGGCGGTCGAGCTTTCATTTGAACCCGGGCTCATCACTACTCAAGCCTTTGCTGCCACAAAGCCGATGATGGAATGAGTCAACTCGCCCTACAGGTTCAGCCCTTTATTCAACAGAGACTTAAACAGTCCCATCGGCATTAGGAAATTACATGAAGTCACAATGTAGACATTAAGGCCATGTATAGGAATTTACAATTATTTATATGAGCTAAAGAAAAGGAGGATTAATCGGTTCAAAGAATGGCTCAAAATCTACGTTGCTATAAATGGTTTTCTTCCTTGTAGCTGCCTGTAATTGTTTTTTTATGTATATAAAAGATGCACAAACTGATTTCTAATCCTTTCATCCTTTGTCACGTTAAATTAAAAACATCCTGCTCAGCTGTGGCTGTGGAGGGAATTGTTTCATTATTGCTGCAGGCAAAGAGCATGTTTTGTAATTGGAAGTTAAAAAAAAATTCTGAAATAAAACTGATTTCATTAAGAGATATTTTAATCAAAAATGTTTTAAGATCAACTGTTGTTTTACTGATTTTTTTTCTTCATGCTTTTAATTTTTGTAATATATTTTGACATTTTAATTTTTCTTATTTGATTCCAAATTATTAGTTGCTTTTCAATTTTACGATCCATTTTTTTTTATTTTTTTAAATATTTTGTTCACAGATGTTATAGTTTGGTTTTAAGATTGAGTTTTTACTACTTACATTACTTTCAATTTGCGTTTCACAGATCAGGTTCTCTGCCCTTCTCGCGGCAGGCCTTCCTCTGCAGCGAGGAGCGAAGATTTATTTATACTTATTCTTAC
Organism: Cyprinodon tularosa; assembly: GCF_016077235.1. Taxonomy (NCBI): domain Eukaryota; kingdom Metazoa; phylum Chordata; class Actinopteri; order Cyprinodontiformes; family Cyprinodontidae; genus Cyprinodon; species Cyprinodon tularosa. The sequence continues at coordinate 231,299 of NW_024038707.1, forward strand.
ACAACTTTTATTCATCGTGTGTCATGTTGTATACACAGAGTGTAAACGAAACGAAATAAAGTACAGCTTTAAAGACAGTAAATGAACATTTCCATTCTATAAAGTGCAGCAGAGATCAAATGCAAACAGTGTGGGAGAAAAAACATGGTGCAAAAAAAGCATTGATATGGAAGTTCAGAGCATTAATATATATGGTGCAAATATAGGGTCCGGTCTGCGGGACGCCAGTAACTATGTTTTTATTGGTCAAAAGCGAGTGTTTGTATTAGTATCGCACCGATGCCATTTTTTGTTCCCGATACCGATACCCGATACCTGGCTGTGTAGTATCGGCTGATACCGATACCATCTGTTTTAAATTGATGTGTGTGTCTATATGAAAAACTGCATCCTACTTGGATGTAAAATAATTGCCATCATGGCTTTGTCAAGCTGCTGCCTTCCTTTGTGAAGCAGGAAAAAGACGAATACAAAGTGAATCCAGTAGAACTTTTTATTGCCTACCTGGAAAAGGTGAAAATAGTTGAATAAAGTTTCAAGTCTCAAAATGGTATCGGTACCCTATTTGTTGGTACTCGCTGATACCGATACCACCATTTTAGTGCTGGATCGGGGCCCCGCCTGATACTGGTATCGATATCAGTCATATATATATATACAGGTGCTGGTCATAAAATTAGAATATCATGAAAAAGTAGATTGATTTCAGTAATTCCATTTAAAAAGTGAAACTTGTATATTATATTCATACATTACATACAAACTCATATATTTCAGATGTTTATTTTGTTTAATTTTGATGATTACAAATGACAACAAATGAAAATCTCAAATTCATCATATCAGAAAATTAGAATATTACTGAAGACCAATAAAAACAAAGGATTTATAGAAATGTTGGCCAACTGAAAAGTATGAACATGAAAAGTATGAGCATGTACAGCACTCAGTATTTAGTTGGGCCTCCTTTGGCCTGTATTACTGCAGCAATGCGGCGTGGCATGGAGTCGATCAGTCTGTGGCACTGCTCAGGTGTTATGATAGCCCAGGTTGCTCTAATAGTGGCTTTTAGCTCTTCTGAATTGTTGGGTCTGGTGTATTGCATCTTCTTCTTCACAATACCCCATAGATTTTCTATGGGGTTAAGGTCAGGAGAGTTTGCTGGCCAATTAAGAACAGGGATACCATGGTCCTTCAACCAGGTACTGGTAGCTTTGGCACTGTGTGCAGGTGCCAAGTCCTGTTGGAAAATGAAATCTGCATCTCCAAAAAGTTGGTCAGCTGCAGGAAGCATGAAGTGCTCTAAAACTTCCTGGTATGTGGCTGCGTTGACCCTGGACCTCAGAAAACACAATGGACCAACACCAGCAGATGACATGGCACCCCAAACCATCACTGACTGTGGAAACTTTACACTGGACTTCAAGCAACGTGGATGAAGTGCCTCTCTTCTTTTCCTCCAGACTCTGGGACCTTGATTTCCAAAGGAAATGCAAAATTTACTTTCATCAGAGAACATGACTTTGGACCACTCACCAGCAGTCCAGTCCTGTTTCTCTTTAGCCCAGGCAAGACGCTTCTGACGCTGTCTGTGGTTCAAGAGTGGCTTGACACAAGGAATGCGACAGCAGAAACCCATGTCTTTCATACGTCTGTGTGTGGTGGTTCTTGAAGCACTCACTCCAGCTGCAGTCCACTCTTTGTGAATCTCCCCCACATTTTTGAAGGGGTTTTGTTTCACAATCCTCTCCAGGGTGCGGTTATCTCTCTTGCTTGTACACTTTTTTCGACCACTTCTTTTCCTTCCCTTCGCCTCTCTATTAATGTGCTTGGACACTGAGCTCTGTGAACAGCCAGCCTCTTTAGCGATGACCTTTTGTGTCTTACCCTCCTTGTGCAAGGTGTCGATGGTCGTCTTTTGGACAACTGTCAAGTCAGCAGTCTTCCCCATGATTGTGTAGCCTATAGAACTAGACTGAAAGACCATTTAAAGGCTTTTGCAGGTGGTTTGAGTTAATTAGCTGATTAGAGTGTGGCACCAGGGGCCATCAATTTTGAACCTTTTCACAATATTCTAATTTTCTGATATGATGAATTTGAGATTTTCATTTGTTGTCATTTGTAATCATCAAAATTAAACAAAATAAACATCTGAAATATATGAGTTTGTATGTAATGTATGAATATAATATACAAGTTTCACTTTTTAAATGGAATTACTGAAATCAATCTACTTTTTCATGATATTCTAATTTTATGACCAGCACCTGTATATACATATATACACACATATATGTGTATTTACATATATGTGTGTATATACATATATACACACATATATGTAAATACACATATATGTATATATACATATATACACACACATACACACATATATATACAGGTGCTGGTCATAAAATTAGAATATCATGAAAAAGTAGATTGATTTCAGTAATTCCATTTAAAAAGTGAAACTTGTATATTATATTCATACATTACATACAAACTCATATATTTCAGATGTTTATTTTGTTTAATTTTGATGATTACAAATGACAACAAATGAAAATCTCAAATTCATCATATCAGAAAATTAGAATATTGTGAAAAGGTTCAAAATTGATGGCCCCTGGTGCCACACTCTAATCAGCTAATTAACTCAAACCACCTGCAAAAGCCTTTAAATGGTCTTTCAGTCTAGTTCTATAGGCTACACAATCATGGGGAAGACTGCTGACTTGACAGTTGTCCAAAAGACGACCATCGACACCTTGCACAAGGAGGGCAAGACACAAAAGGTCATCGCTAAAGAGGCTGGCTGTTCACAGAGCTCAGTGTCCAAGCACATTAATAGAGAGGCGAAGGGAAGGAAAAGATGTGGTCGAAAAAAGTGTACAAGCAAGAGAGATAACCGCACCCTGGAGAGGATTGTGAAACAAAACCCATTCAAAAATGTGGGGGAGATTCACAAAGAGTGGACTGCAGCTGGAGTGAGTGCTTCAAGAACCACCACACACAGACGTATGAAAGACATGGGTTTCTGCTGTCGCATTCCTTGTGTCAAGCCACTCTTGAACCACAGACAGCGTCAGAAGCGTCTTGCCTGGGCTAAAGAGAAACAGGACTGGACTGCTGGTGATTGGTCCAAAGTCATGTTCTCTGATGAAAGTAAATTTTGCATTTCCTTTGGAAATCAAGGTCCCAGAGTCTGGAGGAAAAGAAGAGAGGCACTTCATCCACGTTGCTTGAAGTCCAGTGTAAAGTTTCCACAGTCAGTGATGGTTTGGGGTGCCATGTCATCTGCTGGTGTTGGTCCATTGTGTTTTCTGAGGTCCAGGGTCAACGCAGCCACATACCAGGAAGTTTTAGAGCACTTCATGCTTCCTGCAGCTGACCAACTTTTTGGAGATGCAGATTTCATTTTCCAACAGGACTTGGCACCTGCACACAGTGCCAAAGCTACCAGTACCTGGTTGAAGGACCATGGTATCCCTGTTCTTAATTGGCCAGCAAACTCTCCTGACCTTAACCCCATAGAAAATCTATGGGGTATTGTGAAGAAGAAGATGCAATACACCAGACCCAACAATTCAGAAGAGCTAAAAGCCACTATTAGAGCAACCTGGGCTATCATAACACCTGAGCAGTGCCACAGACTGATCGACTCCATGCCACGCCGCATTGCTGCAGTAATACAGGCCAAAGGAGGCCCAACTAAATACTGAGTGCTGTACATGCTCATACTTTTCATGTTCATACTTTTCAGTTGGCCAACATTTCTATAAATCCTTTGTTTTTATTGGTCTTCAGTAATATTCTAATTTTCTGATATGATGAATTTGAGATTTTCATTTGTTGTCATTTGTAATCATCAAAATTAAACAAAATAAACATCTGAAATATATGAGTTTGTATGTAATGTATGAATATAATATACAAGTTTCACTTTTTAAATGGAATTACTGAAATCAATCTACTTTTTCATGATATTCTAATTTTATGACCAGCACCTGTATATAATAGGGGTGGAACGGTTCACAAAATCCACAGTTTGGTTCGGTTCACAGTTTTGTGGTCACGGTTTTCGGTTCAGTTCGGTTCGGTATATGTTGATTTTTAGCATGGCATGTTGGTCGTGTTGCTGTTAGCATAAACAAAACGTGTTGCACAATGCTTGCACACTGTTGCACTTTTATCCACAACTTTCTTTCCACCGTCATCGTAGGTCACTCTAAATGCAAAGCGCTCCCATACAGCAGACCTATAAAGTGCTGCTGGCGCGTCTTCCAACTCCTGTTCTTTCCCACTCGCCATACCCACACAATTCTCCACAACAACTGATTTATTTCTGCTACACCCGGCTATGCTGCTTCACTTCTTCTTCTTCTTGTTTACTACTGGTGGTTGGCTTTGGTCGCAGTACCGCCACCTTCTGCTCTGGAGTGTAAACGCTTCGCCTATGAGAAAAAGGAGCAGTGCATGAACCGAACGCAACACATGCGAACCGAACCGAGACAGTCGAACCGAGACAGTCGAACCGATTTTAATAAACCGTTCCATCCCTAATATGTATATATATATATATATATATATATATATATTAAAAATAAACAAGGTTCTTCTCAAAACCTTTTTTTTTATTAAAATGTGTTTTAGAGTTTTATTTCTGGATTTCAATCTGCAAAACATGCTGTTTACTTGCAACAATAATGGAATAAAATTACCTCAGACAGAAACTAAATAGATGCACCAAGAAATCAGTCAAAATTTAATTGTGTGGAAATCTGATCAGAAATCGCCTAATTGAAACCAAAATGTGTTTGTTTCTTTCCTGAAGCAGTAAAACTGAAAACTCTACCAACTATTATTGGTATCAATAATGTTCAGAATGTTGTTAATATGAACTAAATAAGCTAAAAACCCTGCAGAAATATGCTGACTGATTCTGCTACTTTAAAAACTTTGCAGATAATCTATAACAGTAAAGCTTCTTTCTGTTATCATTTTTGAAATTTCTGTTTTACAATAGCTGTCATGAAGCCTGCTGGATCAGAAACTGTTGGAAATCTAACAGTTCTGCTAGCTTTGCTTTTTTCCGGTAAGTTTTATTGTGCGGCATTATATAGGAGATCACAGATATGTATTAGATGGTGACCTCTGTGGTCACAAAAAAAGTAGAAAAAAAAACAAAACAAAAAAAAACAGAAAAAATAATCAAAAACCTGTCTAGGAAAAGAGCAGGAGCACAACGTCCCTCCCAACTCTAACCCCGTCTGACCCCCCAGCTTCTCTCCAGTGGGTGAGACCAGAGAACATTTGAGACCACCGCCCATCTGATAAAGTCCAACTCTCCATCTTCCACTTAAACAAATCTATATGGTCTCCAAATTGTTTCAAGGACTTCCAAAGGAAAATAACCAATTTTATCCACATGCAGAGAAACAGGCAATTTAGTGACCTTTAACCTTTCAAAACCCACAGTTTAAAGCGTTTATAAATAGTAACTAAGAATGCATGAAAATTACACGGTAACATGTTTACCAATATAGACATGTTAGACATCGTTGGGAAGCTTAGATTCTCCACAATTCAACCACCTGGTTCATTTTATGGACACAGCGAGCACCAAAGCACAATTAACACAGATATAGCAGCATGTCAAAATGTAGCATGACAAAGCAGCCAGAAGAAGCAAGCATGTCTTTAGAACTGCTGTTCAAAAAAGATGATCATTTTCAAGAATAAAAAAAAAAGATTGAGTTTGAACTGATGCAGCTTGGGTGTTTTACTCATGTATATAGTCAGAAACTAGAAGTCAGCTTTCAAATAATGAATCACGCATGTAATTGGGCTTACAGTTATTTGCTTTTCCATTTGGGTACGCAAAATAGGCGAGAATTTCCCAAAATGAGCTGGACTTTGCAGTTATTTTCACTAATTGTGTCAGGTTTCTGTTGCTGTTATGTTTTTCTTTTGAGTATTCAGTCTTACTTTACTCCTTGTTTTCTTTTTTCCATGTTTTATAGTCCTAGTAATTTAACATCGTGTTATTTCCAGTCTTCCAGGTTTCTATTTGTTGCTCTCTGCTGCCCTCTTGTGTTCTCCTTCTTCCCTAGCTCTTTCCCTCTCTTGTTCTGTGCACACCTACTCCCAATTTCTTCATTAGCCCCCTCTTTGTCTCAGTCTCCTTTAAAAGCCCTCTCTCTTCAGTTCCCCTTCGCTGGGTCCTCGTCAAACACTGCTAAACTTAGTCGAACTTCCTCCAACTCCGTCTTCCTGAGTCTTCGTCGTTGTGACAGTGATTCCCCTGATGTCTCCACGATTTATGGTTCGTTTTGACTAGTTTTTAATGTTTGATTTTTTTGGATTTTTGGACTCCTGATTTCATGCTTGTTTAATCCGTGTATCATTCGTTCTATTTTCAATTGCCAATCAAAAAACAAAAAATAAAAAATTGACTGGTTATTTTGTTTTTTATGGTTAAACCAAAAACGAAAAAAGGATTGGGTTTTCATATTTCAATTCTAAGCTCCGATCAAGAATACGAAATGGAAAAACGGACAGCAACGCAGAATTTGATTTTAATATTTAATCGGTACAGTTTACGTGACCCGGAAGTTTGGTGGAGCGTTAGCTAAAAAAACAATTGGCTTACCCCCACCACGTTCGTTCAAGCTGCACCAGATAAGGCAGTCGGACCTATCAGCCATGGACACTTACGTTTTATTTCGAGGATCCAAGCGTGTGACTCTTAAGGAGGAGGACATGACAACGGAGAAAATTAGCAGGATTTTCCAGGTATAACTTTTTTCTTGAAACTTTTCTGTGCACTGTACTTTTAACTAGCAACAACGTAGCATAGCCTATATTTTGCTGCGTAAGCCTTCTTTTATTTTGGTATTTATTTTGGTATAGTTACATCAAATGCAGTCTCCCTCTGCCATAGTTTAAATTCCTTTTCATTTTGTTTGGTTGCTGTTTTACCTTTTGCTAATTTTGACGTTTTTATCTATTTGCACATTTGTGGTCAATTACTTCAGTTAATTTATTTGATGTAATGTTCAGTATAAATCATATATCATTACTTTTGCAAAGGTTCATGGCTCCAGTGTCTACATTACTGATGACACCAATGTTGCCATATTTCCTGGAAACGATGGTCACTTCAGCACCATTGACCTCAGAGTAAGGGGGCATTATGAAGTGCATGGAGAGAGTGATGCTGTGGGGGAGCCATCCAGTGTGCCTGTCCCCTTCGCCTTCCGCCGCCCATCTAGTGTCGCTGCTGGTTCAGCTCTAACTGCAAGGCCTTCTCCAAGAGCACCAGTGACAAAGACATACCAAAGGTGACAAAACTTTAACACATAAGTATCTATCTATCTATCTATCTATCTATCTATCTATCTATCTATCTATCTATCTATCTAAATTCTAAACATATTGTAATCTTCAGGACAATTTTTGTTGCTGATCTTGTGGAAGGCATGTTGGAAACAAGCAAAACCCTGACAGTTAGATTCTCGGAATTTGAGGCGTCTGTCATGGGCATCACAAATAAAGTAAATGATGCCCTTGAACATGAGGACTCCTTCATTCTTACGGATGGTCAGGGGAAACGGATTTTGGATACAGAAGGAACCAGAGGTAAATTAATAAATAAATGAATTAATAAATAAATGAGCAAGTTTAACTGCCTGATTTTAACTAAAACACTTTTGCATTATTTTTTTTCTGAAAATGTGATATATTTTATGTAATACAAAATCACCTATTTTCCTTTTGAGGAGCCGCTTTTTGGAAACAAAATGCTAGGAAGGTGTGTGCTGTGAAAGAAGGAGATTTGCAGCAGTTACAAGGAAGCAAAAAAAGAAGACTGAGGTATTTAAACTTGATTTGTCAGTCATCAATGGGCTAGCTTGGTGGGAATTTTTGCCAACAAAGGCCATTCAAGTCTGTAATTTCTTATGAGTTAGAATCACAATGATTACATTAACTTGTATAAAGTTTAATTAAAAGGTATGAATTAGTTTAACAGATCATTGGAAGTTGCAATGGTAGAGTTATTATATTTTGAGTGGTGTATTTGAAGTATAAATCAGACAACATGAATACAAAGCTGGTTATAATTGCTATTATTACCAAGTAGGTTATAACATCTTTATTCTGCCTGCTTTTCAGTCGGCGAGATGATAATGGTCTAGAGGCAGTGTACGACACAATTGAAGAGGTGGTCCTGGCAGCACAAGGTCTTCGGGAGGTGTCAACTACAATTAAGGAGCTGACACATCTGGCAAGTTCCAACAGAAGAACACCAGTGTCCTTGACTGAGGCTGAAGCAGCTGCTGTTAAGGAAGCCTTTTCCTGTATTATCTGCAAGGGTAAATAAAAGCTTTTGTCTTCTTCAGACAGAAGTCAGTACAACTCATGTACCCAGGTTCATGAACAGAATAGCCCTCAATGCAAAAAATATGTAAGCACATGCAGTTACTGAATTTAAAAAAAATATGTTTTTGAATCAAATTTGCAGGTCCAGTGGTCGACCCCATGGTGTCTTCGTGTTGCCATAGCATTGTTGGCTGCAGGAGCTGCATTGAACAATGGCAGCAGAATTCTGCATTTTGTCCAAAATGCAGAGCAGATGATTTTGGTAGAAATGTACAAAAACTTACTGGATTGTCTGATGCACTGGCTGCACTGGACAAAATACTGTACCAGTAAAACTGTACAGTATTTACTTGTGTTCATGCTGTTCATCTTTAGTGTTTGCATCTCTTGCAATGTTTTAATGATTCACTCAAAGCACTTTTGACTGTTTAAAAATGTTTATGCAACTTCAAACTGTTATTTTATTTTGCCAAAACTGTGTTTCAGTTTTAAGACAGTACCTTAAATTTGCACTATTTTATATTGTATATTTTCTGTATTTTACAGTAAAAATGGAAAACCTAGAAATTAGGACTCTGTTACTGTTTTGTTGAGTTTTGAGCTCAACCTCAAATTATATCCTAAGCTTTTGTATTTTTCTATACCTTTTGTAATTCTAAAAAGGTTGAATAAAACAGTTGAAAGAAATTGTTTTCCAAAATTATTTAACTGAAATTATGGCAGCTTTGTAACATATGAACAACTACAGAATTGTTAAGTAAAAAAACTAAATTCTTTGCTTATCCAGCAAATCAAGCAGACCACATGCTGTGAAAACACAACTAAAACATTAAATTTTTTCAGACATATCTCGCTGTCACATTCATTAAGCAGATTAAGGCATCTTGGAAAGGAGTATCATCATTGTTTACCACATGATTAAAAATGAGAGAGATGTCAGGGTAGTTCTCTGCAAAGATCTGCTCAGCATGGCATCTGTCTTCTTCACATGAAAATGGATCAGCTCCAAATACAGACTCCCAAGTTAGTGAGGATCCCAAGTCTTGCTCATATAGGTTTCCCACAACAGAAGCACATGGCAGCAGCTCCTCGGATACTTTGGCCAGGCAGCCATCTGCTGCTAGTTCATTGGGTATTCCACGACCTAAAACGTAATCCAAAAAAAATGGTTGGATTGGAAAAAAAGAAGCAATAATTCTATAGTGAAAACTATCAGTTAAGCATACCTGGTATCTTGTGTGCATTCCATGAACGCACAACTCTGTTAAGTCCAATTTGGCTTACTTGACATGTCAGATTTGACATGCAGAACCTAGTGAGGTTATCCTCCATGTTCAAAACCTCTTGGTCCAGCAGGTGCACCAGAGCCCGTTTAAGTGGGTAGTTCACACGATTGTTCACCTCTGGCCATAACCTCTCCACACGAAGGTTCTGTTGATAAGTCCATGATGTTTTTAGGTTAAAGGTAAATACAAAAGCAGGAAATGTAACAACACTTTATGGATTTTTCTTTTAAGATCAGAATCATGTTAATATTCTAAGTATGTGTGTGACACAATAAATCATGTCACGACACAGATGAGATTATACAAAACTAGAAATAAGGATGAACACAAAATCAAACAAAAATGTGAAGATTAAAAATAAAAACATACTGGACACAATGGACAGGTAATTGCACATGTACAGTAGTTCCACTGGGTTTATGGAAGAGTTAAATCATGTTTAATAATATTTAAAGGGAACAGTGCATGAACCATGAATAATTTCAATAACTTCTCACCCTTGTTGATGTGGTTTGGAGGTATGGTGGCCTGCTGAGGTTGTGTCTGTATCTTGACAGCCTCTCCTGCATGTAAAGACACAGGTAGAACTCCTTGCCACGATCAACCCGAACTTGATCCCACATTCCATGGTTCACGACCGCTGATCTGTCATAAAAAATGTTGCATCACTAAATTGAATTTAAGTAATTCAATGACTTGCTTTAAAGGTTATATACGAAAGACAACTATGACAATAATACTATTTGTTAATTTATTCACCTGTATACATCCTCGTAAATCACAAGGTTATTTTTGATGGGCATGGTTGAATGTGCAACAATTCTGCTGCTGTAGCCATCAACAGCCAACACATGGGTAACTCCAAACATCCCAAGCTTTTCATTTTGGTCTAAATGAAGTTTATGGCCCATATATTCAGCATGGTACGGAGTAGGATTTAAATTACGAGCACCCTGGGAGGGGGAGATTAGAACACCATTTTAATAAAATGTATTTAGAACGACTCAATTATACATAACAACGTCAAAAATAACAAACAAATATTGCAGCCTTTTTCATTTGCCTGATTTTATTTAATGCATATATAAAATGGCAAAATAAAACCGTGTAGTTATTTAAAATGGATACAACGAGATTAATCTTGGGGCTCAATGTGTTTGGCATCTAAGCTGCTTCGCTGTCCCGGTTGCTAGGCAACATGAGTAACGCCAAAGTAAGGGTGAGTGGACGAAGGACCCAGGAGCGGGTCCTTTTGAAGGATGCAGCCCCTCAGCTTTCCTTGACTCCGCTCATAGCTCAACTTGCATCACGATCTGCTGAAATCACTCCACGCTTCACTGAGTCCGCACATTTCAAAATAAGAAGAAACATGCACGTTTATTAATCTAAAATGACGCCTTATTTAAAAAAAGAGATGGGAAATTAAAGGAGGCTTTTTGAACTGTAGCGTCATCAATGTAATCAACCTTTTTCCAAGAAGAAAACTTTGAGTGAGAGGTGGGAGATCCTGGCACGATTGATCCCGACCTCAGTAGCATTATAAATTTCAAACGTTAGGCCTATCATTACCAAATCTGTACTTTTTAAAGCACAAGAATTACCTGACGTCGGAGTTCATGGTATGGCTGATGGAGCTGTCTTAGGTGTTTTCCAACCCGACCCTCTCCCGCATGCAGCCCCAGTGAAGACAGATAGCCGGTCATGAACTTCCTGCCATATGATGGTCCCGTCTGTCACAGAATTACAAATTTACTGTCGGTGTATTATATAGATATAATACTTAAAATATACAGTGGAGGTCTGGCCGATTATCATAATGAAATCTGAAAGACAACTTACCTCATATACAGATTGGATCAGAGCGCTATCTAGCTCTGCGTCTGAAACAGACCCTTTTCTCCTCAGACCATGGAGAGCACAGAATCTTCTGACGCTCATCTTAGAGCATTCCTTCATACCCATCTGCTGCAATGAGCTTGAAATTTCGGCGTGTGTCAAACCGCTGGCAAAAAGCTTCTCGATCAACATAGTGTGTGGTTCTAGCTTCGCCATGGTAGCCACTTCATTACCCCAACTGCCGCGCAGAGAGCTATTTCCGGGTCACGTAAACTGTACCGATTAAATATTAAAATCAAATTCTGCGTTGCTGTCCGTTTTTCCATTTCGTATTCTTGATCTGAGCTTAGAATTGATATATGAAAAACAAATCCTTTTTTCGTTTTTGGTTAAACCATAAAAAACAAAATAACCAGTCAATTTTTTATTTTTTGTTTTTTGATTGGCAATTGAAAATAGAAAGAACGAATGATACACGGATTTTGTTTGGACTTTGTTTTCATTATTGGATTTTTGGATAACCTGCCTTTGTTTTCAGTTTCCCTTTTTAATTAAATCTAATGAAATTCACCTCTGCCTCCCTGTCTCTGCTTTTGGGTCAACACTCCATAACCAAATCCTGACAAATTGTAACCTTTTTTTTTTTTTTTTTTTTTTTTTTTATTTTAGCATCAGTTTGAAGCGTGTTTTCATTTGCTGTCATTTGATTGCAGAATTTCTCCTTTGCACCTGTTTTATATGGTAAATGTTTTTAAAGCCTTAATTTTCTCTTTGCCACACTTTCTGTTTTTCGCCACACATTTATGTATTTGCAGAACATTTGTATCAGTAGAATGCAAAAAAATGAGACAGACTACAGCAAGGTGTTAAATAAGCATTTAGAAAGAAAAATATAGATGATTTTCTGGGCCACTTTCATAGAAGCCATGTTTCAGAAATAGAAAATGACCTTTGACCTTTGAGGAGACTCTTACAGAAACCATGTGAAGCTTCCCAGAGCCAGCTTTAGAATCACAGAAACCAGAAGAAAACCCCCAAAAAACAAAGACATAGACAGATAGGAAGATGTCAGAGGAAGGGAGGTAGCTCTTAATTACCGCCTGCGTTTGTGTTTGATGTCTATGGGCCTGTTGACGGCGCATGGTGAGCCCCCAACGTTCCCAGTCCGCACAGTTACACTCCTCTCCACAGAGTAAAAGAAACCGCAGTTGGCCGGCACACTCATCTTTCTTTAGCCTACTTTCTCCTCACCGTCCTCTTCTGGGCCGCTCTGCCGTCCTCCCCCTCTTGGTGCTCCTCAGCTTGTGGCCGCTCTCATCCCTGTGGAGCCCGGCGCGCTTCCTGGTCTGTTTTGTGCCGTCAGGTCGTCCGGCTCTCGACGGCTTCTTGAGGGTTCTCATCCCACCACGACCCCACTCACCCTCCCCCCCCCAAAAACGGCAGGACTGGAAGGAAACTCTAAGACAAATAGGTCTGACACAGAGCCAGGGTGACTGGGACGATCCAATCTGTCGCTTCCCGGGATTAGACTTGGAGTTTATGGTTCCCTGGGACTAAATTCCTCCGAGTCGAGCTGTCCCTGCAGTTTGAGAAAGCTTTTTATCACCCTCAGCCTTAGCCTGCCCCACATGTACATCGTGGGTTTGCTCAAAGTCTAAATGTGGCTCAGCAGGCTCTCTCTCACTCTGTCTGCTCCCTCTCTCTCTCTTCTTATGTTTCCCTCTGATCTCCTGTCTGCTACACCTTTAAACACACAACAAAAACCGGCCTGTCCTCTGCATGAATACATTTTGTCACACCCCTTACTTTGTGAATGGATCCGTGTAACCTGTTTGCATGTGTTTGTTTTTTTTGTATTTGGAGGGTGTTTATGTGCTTGTGACCGAGCAAGTGTAGCTACAGCAAGAGGAAATGGGGCCTCAGCTCTGTCTATCTTAGATTTGTTCTCTTTTATCACAAACAGTGTGGATCCTGAAGCAGCTTTAGGACACATTATCCTCTCCAGATGGAGCGTGTCCTGTATCTGTGTTAGTGAGCGTACGTGTGGCAGTAAGTCTGGTCTACTTTCAGTGAAGAGATTAAAGACAGAAGGGGTATGATAGGGTATTATTGTAAGCAGCTCTAGAGGACACAGCTCACTGCGATCGCATACGCACATGCGTGAATCGTCAGCTGGGCGGGCGGAGGCATGAGCATGTGAGGTCACCCGGTGCCAGCGGCATGCTCCTTAAATGTGAAAACTAAATTTGAAACCCCTGCTGGTCAGGCCTCAGGGCTTTTCATAATGACACAGGACATATGGGACTAGAGATCAGCGCAACAAGCGGTGAAGCTTTGCTTCAGTAGCTCGTTTAAGCAACATTGAACATGTTTAAAAAAGAAAGAAAAATAGTTTGTGCAAATTTGCTTCTAGCTCTACTATGGAGTCAATTCTCTTCCATTATTTTTACGGGCAAAATGTATGTTTTGTGAAAATAAATCCAGAAATAAAACTTTGTTTTTTAATGTTTTTGATTTTTTTACACTTAGCTTTTGTTCTTTTTATCCAAATACATTTTATGGATCATCCTCTGGATTTAGGAGCAATGATGCATTTCTAACAGTGTTGGGCACGTTACTTTGAACGCAACTGAGTTACTCCACAATAAAAGTAACTAGTTACTAGTAAAAGTAACTATTGCGTTACTTTTGCGTTTCTCACCCTCACCACCCAGCCCCCACCTTCTCGCCGTGTGTTTCCAAAGCCAGCTGAATAGAGCGGACGACAAAGACAAGAACCTGCAGAGAGTTTAGCATTTATTGCAACTCAACGTAAATGACATCAGGGGGGAAAGCTATCTGACGGGCCTATAAACCCCTTCAGATAGCGTTCCTGCTGTTTAACATGGGGGGAACGCTATCTGATGGGCTTCTAAACCCGTTAGTAACGCCGTTAGTACCATCACTGATTTCTAATTTGACATTTTTATTGGCCAACATCGGCTTTCTTGTTCCTCCTTTTTATTGTTTGTTTTTAAAGCTCTCAATGGTCTAGCCCCCCAGTATTTGACTGAGCTTCTCCAAATCCATGCCCCGGCCAGAACACTGAGATCCTCTAATCAGCTGCTACTGGCGATGCCTAAAACCAGACTTCAAACCAAAGGTGATCGTGCCTTTATGGCAGCGGAATAACTTGCCTTGGCATGTTAGATCAGCAGGCTCCTTTGAGGTTTTTAAATCCTTTTTAAAATCACATTTCTTCTCCCTGGCTTTTAACCATGTCTAAGTGGACATTTGGCAAAATTTTATTTTATTTTAAATTTTATTTTATTCTAAAATGTATTTTAATTGAAATGTTTATCCTATTCTATTTGTATGTTTTTACACTGGAAAAAATCAAAATCTAGATAAGATTGAGGAGGAAAAAGAGACATCTTGCCAATGGAACAAGACAAATCTAAAATTAAAATAAGAAAACACAATCGCATTGTCTTATCTCAAGTGCATTTTATCTAAATATCTTATTTTAAGAGTAAAATCATTCATTCCATTGGCAAACTATCTCATTTACCTACTCAAATTAAGGGTAAATACATGTAATTTGAGATATTTTGACTTATTTCTAGATCTTTTTGCCAGTGTATCTATTTTACATTGGAAAAAATCTAAATCTAGGTAAGTCATTTTTTCTTGAAATTTGTGCATTTGTTCTTGGATTAAGGAGGTAAAAGAGACATTTTGCCAATGGAACAAAACAATTTACACTTAAAATAAGAAAACACAATTGCATTGTCTTATTTCAAGCATATATTATCTAATTATCCTATTTTAAGAATAAACATACTCATTCCATTGGCAAACTATCTCATTTACCTACTCAGATCAAGGGTAAATACACTTAATTTCAGATATTTTTTTTACTTATTTCTAGATCATTTTTCCAGTGTAGCCTTCAGTTTTTATCTTATGTTCCTTAACTGTGATTCCTGTACAGCACTTTGGTCAACCCCAGTTGTTTTAAATGTGCTTTATAAATAAAGTTTGAGTTGAGTTGAGTTCTATGGAAGCAACTTATGTTAAAGAAAAACCAACCTTAAACAGAGGGGGTGGACTCAGATTTCAGCTTTCAAAAACCTACAAAACAGCAATTGAGTTGATTCCTTCCCGCTATCATCGCAACCCCAGACCCTTTACAGAGAACAGAAGACCTCGCCTATTGAGCCAGGCCAACAATTCCCTTTAACAACCCCATTTCAGAGACATAGACAGGTATGGAGCATTGCAGGCTAACAAAAGAAACCAAGCGACCCCCATTCCAAGTGGTGGACCTGTTCGTCCGTTTCAATTTTCATGTTTTCTAAACAAAAACAAGGATAAACGCTATTTCTGACATTTTGAATTGGAAAAAGCTTCCTGGATGGGAAGCGAAACGTCTTCAAACTTCAAAAAACAAAGTAGTGCAGTTTTTTTTTAAACTATGACCTGGATGAGAATCTTCACCAGCATATTGTGAATGGAAAAAAAGAGGAATGAAGAAATTAAACTTTTCAAATGTTCTGAGAATAACTTTGTTGTAACTTGGATTAGATCTTATTTTTTAATTACTTTACTTTATCAGTTTTTAAAGTCGTAGGGAAACGGCCGTTCCAACCATTTTCTCGAATTCTCCCGAGTGGTGCCCGCATGTTTGGTTGTGGCCGGTTTGTCGGAAGCATCTTGCTAACCAGTTAGCAACTTAGTGCTAGCAGGTTCCCAATGGGAAATTCCATTAGGACCAAGTAGCACTAAATTGGTGATTTAGAAATGACGCTGTCAAGGAACGCTATGGACAGCGAAACATGCAAGAGGATGAGAGTTTATTGTCGGAGGTCGTGGATGAGTCTCCTCCGTCATCCATGTTTTATTTAGAGGAGGAAAGCGGGGACGAAGATGTTGTGGAAGAGGACGCCAAGGCGGGAGAAGCTTGGCTTGGTGTAGAAGGCTGCCAGCCGTCCATGTTTGAGCCCTTGCCTCGCAACGCTGCCAGTTCTGTTAGCTCTACGCCTGCCGAAGACACAG
This sequence comes from Cyprinodon tularosa, assembly GCF_016077235.1. Classification (NCBI taxonomy): domain Eukaryota; kingdom Metazoa; phylum Chordata; class Actinopteri; order Cyprinodontiformes; family Cyprinodontidae; genus Cyprinodon; species Cyprinodon tularosa. The sequence continues at coordinate 247,840 of NW_024038707.1, forward strand.
ACGTCCATCCCCGTGAACACTGGGACGCAACTCAATGGGAAAGGAAAGGATCTTATTTCTTATTTCAACTGTTGCGTATATTAGCTGCGACATATGAATTAAGATGCTATGACTGAAAAAATATGATTGACAGATGACCGTTGATATATGATTGGCCGAATTTAGGTGTTCAGGCTGACATAGAACTAACTGGCTTGCAGAAGATAACGAGAAAAGCCACAGATTTTAAGACAGGATTTTTTTTTAAATAGAAAATGTTAAAAATTTGGGAATAATACATCTGATAAAGAGTACATTTATATATTTGTTTAAGCCAGAATGATTTGAAATTTAAATATGATTTCCCCAAGATTTTAACTTTTTTTTCTGAAAAAGATAATTTCATTTTTTCAAAATTCTTTTCGTCCAATTACGTTTTACTGATCATATTCGCTTCATTTGTGGGGGTGGGCTTTACTCTGGATTGAGGAGCAAAGATGCATTTCTAACATAACATTTCTATTGGCCCTGTGCCTTTGTATTGGGCTTGAAGTGAAAAAGACTAATTTGAAAAAAAATATGCAACCATTAAATCTGCAAAAAAAGAAGAAAGAAAATTAAATAAAGCAAAAGAGATGTAAAAATTTTTTTTTAAAAACAACCAAAATGTGGTTTATTGCTGCAAACTTTCTAAAGATATTAATGAAAGTTTCCAGCAGTGACCAAAGTCAACCCATCTGCACAACTGGTATCAATCAATCAAGCTGCACCTCTGCAGGATCCATCTTTATCTTTGCTGCTTTCATTAAAAAGTTTAAAGGTCAACCTGCTCCACCCCCAATAAATCAAACAAAAATCATGTAAAACATTTTCAAAATGACAGCAGCACAATTGAAAACGTTTCCTGGACAAACCAGAACAAATATCAGGAGCTGGTCAACCTTTTGACCTTTACTTAACAACTTTAAAACAAAAGCAGCACGAATTAAAAGTTCTGCTTCACAAACACAGATCAGTGCATTATTACTTAGGTTAGCTGATACAAAGATTTACAAAAGCATAAATACGTGTTGAACTATTTTACGTTTTGTCACAATACATCAACTAAACATATTTCTTAAAGGAATAGTACACCCAAAACATGATTAGCCTTCATTTTCTACTCACCCCCATGCTGAACAACACTCTGGAGTACTTTTTTGATATCTCAAATGCATCTGGAGATCTGGGAGACTTCTTGCTGTCTGCTGACATTCAAATAATGGAGGTCTATGGCGCCCGAGACAGAAAGGTCCACAAAAGTCCACAAAAACTTGTCAATATTCCTCCATACTGCTCGTCCAATGTAATCCAAGTGTCCTGAGTGGGTAGCATCCAGAATTTACTCGAAACGAAGTCATTTAGAACGTTTTAGAGCCTAAACAGTAGTGTATAGGATTTCCTAATAGCGCCCCCATGCGCGCTCACGATTCTACGGAAGCCGGCAGACCAAACCAGCGCATTCAGCTCGGCAAAGAACTCATGCTCTTCCTCAACACTGAAGTCCTCAGACATTTTTCTTTCGTTGTTTCTTTCTTTGCACAGGTAAACAGCACATTTCTTCTTCTACGCTTGCATTATCGGCAGACCAGACGCTGAATGCGCACTTCCTTCCGGTTTGGTCTGCCGGCTTCCGTAGAATCGTGAGCGCGCATGGGGGCGCTATTAGGAAATCCTATACACTACTGTTTATGCTCTAAAAACATTCTAAATGACTTCGTTTCGAGTAAATTCTGGATGCTACCCACTCAGGACACTTGGATTACATTGGACGAGCAGTATGGAGGAATATTGACACGTTTTTGTGGACTTTTATGGACCTTTCTGTCTCGGGCGCCATGGACCTCCATTATTTGAATGTCAGCAGACAGCAAGAAGCCTCCCAGATCTCCAGATGCATTTGAGATATCAAAAAAGTACTCCAGAGTGTTGTTCAGCATGGGGGTGAGTAGAAAATGAAGGCTAATCATGTTTTGGGTGTACTATTCCTTTAAGGGATTTTTAGTAACACTAGGTCAAGGTTTCTAGGAATATGGTTCATAAAACTATTATAATAACCCACTAAAGGGTGTGAATACTTTTCCGAGGCGCATTATGTTTAGCCTCTTGTCTTTTGTTGATTGCGTTGAAGCTTTCCATTATTCTGAAAAAAGAACAATAAATCTAATCCAGATGAAACTAAGCGTTGCTTTGCAGGCTGTCAGTCATATGGTGACTCCACCCAAAGTCTGGCTCTCCATGACTGGAACCTTCCTTTCAGCCTCTGCTGTTTTAACAAAGAAGCAAACATTAGGTCTTTGTTATTCCACTCTGGTTCAGCTCTGTTTGCCCAGAATAAAAACAACTCAACTGAAATATTTTTATGCATCATTTCACAGCAAAAAAATAAGTAAGTCTGTGCATCTTGAATAAATGTATTTTCCTTTGAATTGAGTATGTAAGTAAGACAGTTTTAGCAAATGAAATAAGATGATTTATAATAGAAATAAGAAAAAAAGCCTACATAATCTGATTTCAAGTGAATACTATCCTTTTTTACTTTAGGGACAAATAAACTTATTCCATTCACTGAAAAAACGGTCAAAAAATAAGTAAAAATATCTTAAATTAAGTGTATTTACCTGTAATTTGAGTAGGTAAAAGATAGTTTGCCAATGGAATGAGCATTTTTACTCTTAAAGTAAGATAATTAGATAAAATACACTTTAAATAAGACAATGTTGTTGTGTTTTCTTATTTTAAGTGTAAATTGTCTTGTTCTATTTGCAAAATGTCTATTTTACCTCCTTAATCGAAGAACAAATGCATTTTATTTAAGAAAAGATGACTTGTCTAGATTTCGATTTTTTTCCAGTGTTGGCATATTGTCCTATTTATCTACTCAAATTAATGGCAAATGCAATTATTCTAAGACATATTTACTTATTTTTAAATCTGTTTTTGCTGCATTGGAGCAAGCTATCATTTGATCTTTTTGCTAAATCTCTATTCGATGTTTTTTCAAACATTTTTCTGTCTGGAAAATGGTCAAACTAATACTAATACTAATACACCAATAGTGGGTTTTAAACCTTCAACCATTGGGGCTGCCCCAATTAGCATAAATAAGGATAAATCTAAATTAAATAAGGCTTTATTGGTATGATGCTATTTATAATGGCAGCACTTCTTTAGCTTCATTAATTTGTATTGCTAAAATTGAAGATTAAAATAAAATGGAGTCTCTTTTTCTGCATTTCTCAACATAAACATGAAACCAAGCTGGACTTTCACTTTTAGAAATAACCAAAAACTTAAAGGTATAGAGGATGATCTTTTATTTCCGGGTGGATCATCTAAATCAGTGGTCCTCCTAACTGTCAATCATTCTGTTGATATCTTTACGTAAGGCCGTCCTACATGCTCGTCCTGTTAGCGTTCATTTTTTGCACATGTGCACTTTCAGGCATATATCTGTGGTGAGTTACAGTTTAAAACGGTCATTGAAGCTCACCTTTTTGAAGCTCACCTTTCGCACCACGGTTCTTTGAAAATGGCCGATGGTCGTAAGAAAAAAAGTGTCTACGAAGTGTGTGAGAAGAAAGGAAAGGTCTCAGAAGAGGCAGATATATGCTTTGCGAGGAGAGCTCTGTGTGCAAAGCATTCTGGGATTTACGGTCACAGTGGCCCACTGTCGCCAAGGGCTGTTTCTACCCGACAGCGGTGACTAATAAAGATGGCACAGACACCGTGCAGTGGAGGAAGAGTTATGTGACCAACGGGGAGCAAAAAATAGTGATCATCTCCCTGAACGGTCAGTTCACTGAGTTCACTATTAAGTATCTGCTCTATAGAGTGATTGAGGGTTTAGGGCAGTTATTCAGACACAGTTAGCTTGTATTTGCTATGAGAACAGCAACTTTCAAACAGAGATTAATTGTTTTCATGTTAGTTGTCTGAATTTATCAACACGCTTTGAGAATGTTAGCGTATCTTGAACTGAGCAGACACACACGCAGGCTGCGGCTCGGCCCATTTCAGACGCACACCTGCTTGGCTGTACACCAGAGAGGTTCACAGTGTTCCATGAATCTACGTCAGCAGAATGATGTTTGGCTCTGCTCACTGTCTTCACATCTCAGCAAAGACGTCTCTGTCTGAAGTCCTGGTCAGTTCGGCAGAGACAGTTTGACAGAGAGCTTTTTAAAGCTCATAAACACTGGATGACCCCTTATCTGAGGGGTAACTGGCCTGTTCTCAGCATAGGGACCCTCAGTTATATCATCCACTTGCTTCAGAGATTTGTAGCTGTTTAAGAGTGCTACACTGTGGCAACAACTCATGCATGATTTGTCTGAAGTCCTTTAACTCAGCGATTAATTTACATGTTAAATACATTTTTGGCTTTGATAAAGGAGCCATACAAATAACTGAATACCATTTTTAGTTGCTGCAATGAACTTCAGCAAAATGAACTATCCTGCTGCATAATTTTTTTACCGTTATTTTTGAGGAGCCTTTGAATTCATCCCTCTGTAAGGTTGATAATTTTCATTTCCATCAAATGATGTGGCATCATTTAGTTCCTAACACATCACCCAGTCCATATCAGTAGAAATAACCAGCATTGAGATCTGATCTGTTTTCAAAGTTTTCCTTTAATTTTTTTGAGCAGTATATATATATATATATATGATCCTTTTGTTTCTTGAATTGTGTGTTACCTTTGTGGGTGTTTCCTTTTTAGAAGCCATTTTTGGAACCTTACTAAGGAGGAGGCCCGCCTCAAACCCAGCTCTCTTATAGGCTCTGTTCGAAAACCTGGGATGCATCCTTAAGAGACCGGATTCAAGGCCGATTACGTCATAGCGCGGCGCCGAGGTCTGGTCGGATTCCAAGAGTCCTCGTTAAGCGGCCTTAAAATGCGTCCTTCTTTTTGCCCGATTTGAAGGACGGGTCTGATGTATCCTCGGTATTCTTGGATATCCCAGGATTCATTGCGAGACCAAGCAAGCTGTGATCAGAGGAAAGGTTACTTGGCGCCCAACAGTGGTGAAAATTGGAAGTTCAGTTTAATATAATACAAGTCATTTAATAGTTCCGTCTGAGATTAATGAAAAATTGTTGTTTTAATGGTTACTGAGTCAGATATGTGGAAGTAGTGTTTGGTTTATCTAAAGGTTTTTATCTGTTACTGTATAAATGGGTTTGGCTGTAATTAAAGGACAGATTATAATATATCTGCAGGGTGGGGTCTATATATCTGATAGGATTTTTATCTTTTTATTGCTGTTTTGCACAATATGCTTAACTACGTATTTTTTGTTGTTGAATATTATACATACATTGTTTAGATTTACTTATATCTTTCTACCCCTTTTATAGAATAGAAAATCCCTTTATTGTCCCACAATGGGCAGATTTACAGCAGCAGAAAGATTATTGAAAATGGTCACACAAATGAGGACCTTAGAAAAATGTATAAGAATAACATAATAGGGAAGAGTTAAAATATAAACAATAAAATACTGTAAAGTGTTTTAACAATATAAAACAATAAATAAATAACCAATATGCAGCTATGGACATTTTTACAGTGATGGATATTTGAAAATAGCAGCAACATCAGAGATGTGCAGAATGACAGCAGCAGGTTATTTAACTGACTAAGGTTTCTATCATTACATTTGATTTTATTTGTTCCTGCTCCCGGTGGTTGGAACCTTTATTCCACTCTGGATTCTTGTGAGTGTAGTCTTTGTTCACTTCACAATAAAAAATAAATAAACAGTTTTGAAAACTTCTGTATTCATTCTTTTCCTGCTTTGTGTGTCAACTTTCACGGTTGCTAAGCAACAGAGCATACGGCGGTAAAACCCGCCGAATGGTAGACCTGGTCGAATTCACAGCCTAAACTCTTCCGGTCTCCTTATTTTCAAGGACTTCGAAGGATCCAGTCTAGGTAGACCGCGTCCTTGGAGGACCCGTCCTAGGTTTTCGAACAGAGCCATAGAGGGAGCCATGATGGCTGAACTTTGATTGGCTGAGGGTAAATTGAGAAGGTGGGGATAACAGTATATAGGTGGACTGATGGCTGTAGTAAGGGGCTGATGGGAAAGCTGCCATTTTTTTCTAAGTACAGGTGCTGGTCATAAAATTAGAATATCATGAAAAAGTAGATTGATTTCAGTAATTCCATTTAAAAAGTGAAACTTGTATATTATATTCATACATTACATACAAACTCATATATTTCAGATGTTTATTTTGTTTAATTTTGATGATTACAAATGACAACAAATGAAAATCTCAAATTCATCATATCAGAAAATTAGAATATTGTGAAAAGGTTCAAAATTGATGGCCCCTGGTGCCACACTCTAATCAGCTAATTAACTCAAACCACCTGCAAAAGCCTTTAAATGGTCTTTCAGTCTAGTTCTATAGGCTACACAATCATGGGGAAGACTGCTGACTTGACAGTTGTCCAAAAGACGACCATCGACACCTTGCACAAGGAGGGCAAGACACAAAAGGTCATCGCTAAAGAGGCTGGCTGTTCACAGAGCTCAGTGTCCAAGCACATTAATAGAGAGGCGAAGGGAAGGAAAAGATGTGGTCGAAAAAAGTGTACAAGCAAGAGAGATAACCGCACCCTGGAGAGGATTGTGAAACAAAACCCATTCAAAAATGTGGGGGAGATTCACAAAGAGTGGACTGCAGCTGGAGTGAGTGCTTCAAGAACCACCACACACAGACGTATGAAAGACATGGGTTTCTGCTGTCTCATTCCTTGTGTCAAGCCACTCTTGAACCACAGACAGCGTCAGAAGCGTCTTGCCTGGGCTAAAGAGAAACAGGACTGGACTGCTGGTGAGTGGTCCAAAGTCATGTTCTCTGATGAAAGTAAATTTTGCATTTCCTTTGGAAATCAAGGTCCCAGAGTCTGGAGGAAAAGAAGAGAGGCACTTCATCCACGTTGCTTGAAGTCCAGTGTAAAGTTTCCACAGTCAGTGATGGTTTGGGGTGCCATGTCATCTGCTGGTGTTGGTCCATTGTGTTTTCTGAGGTCCAGGGTCAACGCAGCCACATACCAGGAAGTTTTAGAGCACTTCATGCTTCCTGCAGCTGACCAACTTTTTGGAGATGCAGATTTCATTTTCCAACAGGACTTGGCACCTGCACACAGTGCCAAAGCTACCAGTACCTGGTTGAAGGACCATGGTATCCCTGTTCTTAATTGGCCAGCAAACTCTCCTGACCTTAACCCCATAGAAAATCTATGGGGTATTGTGAAGAAGAAGATGCAATACACCAGACCCGACAATTCAGAAGAGCTAAAAGCCACTATTAGAGCAACCTGGGCTATCATAACACCTGAGCAGTGCCACAGACTGATCGACTCCATGCCACGCCGCATTGCTGCAGTAATACAGGCCAAAGGAGGCCCAACTAAATACTGAGTGCTGTACATGCTCATACTTTTCATGCTCATACTTTTCAGTTGGCCAACATTTCTATAAATCCTTTGTTTTTATTGGTCTTCAGTAATATTCTAATTTTCTGATATGATGAATTTGAGATTTTCATTTGTTGTCATTTGTAATCATCAAAATTAAACAAAATAAACATCTGAAATATATGAGTTTGTATGTAATGTATGAATATAATATACAAGTTTCACTTTTTAAATGGAATTACTGAAATCAATCTACTTTTTCATGATATTCTAATTTTATGACCAGCACCTGTATAACCATGCTCTGATGGAAGAGACTTAATAAATCGCCTTTTGTTTTTGCTCCAACCAACTTTGCTGAATTTTTCCTTCCACACCACACCTCTCAGTGCAACAATAATGTTCACCGACGGAGGGGGGGCAAAGGGGTATATGCCTAAAACATCTATCCATCCATCCATCCATCCATCCATCCATATATATATATATCCAAATCTCTATATATATATATATCTATATCTATATATATATATATATGCATTAGGCATATGTAATATGTTTTTTTTTTAATATGGGGCCATTAGAACTCCCCCCACCCCGAAATGGTTTTACCAGGACAACGGCGGGCTGCAACTTTGAAAGTTTGTTTCTCTGCAAATAAAGAATGTCAGGTTTTCAGAATCCCGACACGCAGAAAAAGATGGCATCATCTTCCCTTTTTCTTGAGGGATTTTAGGAGTAAAAACCTTTAAATACCACTACTTTACCACAAAAAAAGTTCACCGTTTGGAGTCCAAGTCTAACCACATTTATATATATATATATATATATATATATATATATATATATATATATATATATATATATATATATATATATATAAATATATATATATATATATATATATATATATATATATATGTGTGTGTGTGTGTGTGTGTGTGTGTGTGTGTTTGTTAAAAATAAACAAATAGTTTTATGAGCACCAAATGCCTACAAAAAAATCACATTTAACAAGAATTATATTCAGAAACTAAAGTGACACAAGAAGACCAAACTCTAGATATTTTAAGCACCTTTTTTTTCCTGTTCTTAAGGAGATTTGCTGCTGTTTAAAATCAACGTCTTTTTGAATAATCCATGTTGGGCCCAGATTCAGCTGTTTGACAGATGACCCTGGTCATGTAGGTCCAAACTGAGCCCAAATCATCAGCCTTCCAACTCAGTGTTGACAGTCATTTTGGGGGAACAGTTAGCACCTGTCGAGAGCCTGCAGGTCTGCAAACTGCTCTGTGTTTAACTTCTGGTGTCTTTTTATATCTAAAATTATGGTAAACCATGTGCTAAAGGTTCTGGATCCAAAAGGCTGCTGTCTGCCTACATGGAGAAGAGTTTAGGGTTATTTTGGGTCAGAGATTGATTGGATGACAGCCTCTTACTCGTGAGCTCTCATCAGTAGTCGAACCCATCCGTACAAAGAGCAGAGAACCCATAGAAACCATAGATGCAGACGGTATGAAAGCTACAACGCTCAGCACTCAAATCAAAGCCAACCATCATCACATCGTTAAGATCAGAAGATTAATTCTTTACATTTAGATGATAAATATGGTCAAAACTTCAATTTGGGAAGAGTTGAAGAAACCCTAGATTCCTTCTAGTTTTCATTTGCAAAGAAGATGTAAAAAAAAAAAAAAAAAGCTGGAGTATAAACCCTACAGGCACCATGCAGCCAGGAAAAATAAAGTCCCTAATTTATAAAAAACAAAATCCAACATTTAATTTGGCGACTTTTTGTAATGAGAGGAGAAATGTGCTGTTTTGGAAAAATTAAGGAAAAAATAACTATGAATAAATTCAGCTATAAGTTCTAATCTGGTCGGTTTTATAAGAATAACAATTTTTTTTTTTATTGTGAAAAAACGGCACATTAAATATCACCCATGCCTTTCTTAATTATCACTGGAAGATTTATTTTGTGATTGCGAGGCAGAGGCAATGACTAGAAATAGCCTCTATTGGTGTCATTCTATGGAAAATAAGACAATTCTTTGTGTTTTAAAGGAATAGTACACCCAAAACATGATTAGCCTTCATTTTCTACTCACCCCCATGTTGAACAACACTCTGGAGTACTTTTTTGATACCTCAAATGCATCTGGAGATCTGGGAGGCTTCTTGCTGTCTGCTGACATTCAAATAATGGAGGTCTATGGCGCCCGAGACAGAAAGGTCCATAAAAGTCCACAAAAAAACATGTCAATATTCCTCCATACTGCTCGTCCAATGTATTCCAAGTGTCCTGAGTGGGTAGCGTCCATAATTTACTCGAAACAAAGTCATTTAGAATGTTTTTAGAGCATAAACAGTAGTGTATAGGATTTCCTGAAAGCGCGCGCCTGCGAGTTCACGAGTCTACGGAAACTGCGGCAGACCAAACCAGATGAAAGTGCGCATTCAGCGTCTGCTCTTCCAATAATGCAAGCGTAGAAGAAGAAATGTGCTGTTTACCTGTGCAAAGAAAGAAACAACGAAAGAAAAATGTCTGAGGACTTCAGTGTTGAGGAAGAGCATGAGTTCTTTGCCGAGCTGAATGCGCACTTTCGTCTGGTTTGGTCTGCCGCGGTTTCCGTAGACTCGTGAACGCACTTTTAGGAAATCCTATACACTACTGTTTATGCTCTAAAAACATTCTAAATGACTTCGTTTCGAGTAAATTATGGACACTACCCACTCAGGACACTTGGAATACATTGGACGAGCAATATATATATTTTTTTTATTTTACCTTAGTAAAGTAAAAGTGTTTCACAAACCACACTAGAAGTATAGAGGACTTTTAGTGAGCCCAGAAGGGATTTACCATTAGGCAATACTAGGCAGTTAAGTAGGGCCCCAAGTACCTGGGGGGCCACATAAAACTCTGTTTACATGTATAGTTAACAAAACTTTTCAGTTCAGACCCCTCTAGCACTTTGATTTAAAAAAAGCTCCTAGCGCCAAATCTAGAGACTTTTCTGCTACTGGACACTTTGGAGACAACATCTAAAAGCAGCGAACTCTGCTCTCCAGAGCGAGTAGATTGGTAACCCCGCCTCCTGCTCTCCTCTATCTTGTCTGCTGCCATGATTCATGCAGCTATTATTTCATCCAAATGAAAAATGGAGAACAGATAAGCAGATCATGGCTGGTCTACAGTGAAAAGAAGGACTGGGTTATTTACTTTGGCCTTTTTGGAAACACAGGAAGGAGCAATCAGCTAAGTGAGCTTAGTGCTTGGAAAAAATCTTTCATTCCTTTAGAGACAGCATGAAAAGTCAGCTGAGTACAAAACATAGAGAGGAAAACAAGAAGAAAAGGGACAAGAAGAGAGGGACGCAACCTAGAACAGATAATGGATGTCTATTCTAGTAACATTTCTCTATCTGTAGAATGGGTCTTATGTGTCGTCTTCTCAATTCAGAGGGGCCCTATGCCTGATTTTGCCCAGGTTGCAAATTTCCTAAATCCTCCCCTGAGTGAGTTCTTTTGAATAATGGTTCAAGTGTTAAAGTGTAACCTATCCCAAAAACAACTCTTTGTTTGCAAAAAAACTGGACTGAAGGGGAACCTGCTTTTAATGTTCCAATGCAATTTTTCACATTTTTATTCAAATTTCTGCAATATTTCTATTAAAAAGTCCCAGTGCCATAGAGCTTAGAATCCTGAGGTTGTGAGTTCAAAACCCACGCCCACAGACTGCCACTCTGGGTCTCTGAGCAAGACCATTAAACCACACACTGCCCCCCAGGCGCCGAACAATGGCAGCCCACTGCTCCCCAAGGGGATGGGTTAAATGCAAAGGGGAATTTCTACAATCTGAGATCAATAAAGTTCAATAAAAAAAAAAAAAAAGCTCAATTAGATTTAGGCTCAAAAGTAGGGATGCACGATATTGGGATTTTGGCCGATATCCGATATGCCGATATTTTAAAACTCATGTAGCCGATAACCGATATCGATACCGATGTTAAAGCTGGACAAAAATAAGTAGTCATTGAAAATAGCAGTTTTGTTATCCATTTCTGACGCTTTGAAAAGTAATATACTCAAATATATTTTCATATGCTGATATCAAATCGATTTTTAAAAATGCGGTATCGATCTATTTTACTTTCAAAATCTCGTGAAATTTCATCGTTCTGTTACAAACTCTCGTGATATTTTGCAAATTCTTGTGAGATTTTGTTAGTAAAATAGATCGATACCGCGTCAATATATCAACATATAAAAATATGGCAACATTTCGTGAATTTTCGGGGGATTTCGTAGCATAACGATGACATACAGCAATATTTCATTAGTAAAAGAGATTGATATGGTGTTTTTAAATGGCAATATATCAGCATAGGAAGATATTGTGATATTTTAATGTATCAATATTTTTTCCCTCGTCTTTAGAAGTTTTTAAGTCTGTAAAAAAGAAATTTTTGAGGAAGAAGAAGAAGTAGTATTTTTTTTTTTTTTAGACTTAAGAAACTCAGAAGCTGATCAAATATCGGGTTAAATATCGGTGGGGTGGCCGATGTCCGATATTCAGTTTTAAGGCCGATACCGATAGGGGGCCGATTATATCGTGCATCCCTACTCAAAAGTACAATCTAAATACTATCAATAAGCTTTTTCTATTATATTTCTATTATTCTATTATAATCAACTGGATTTTGATCTTTTTTTATATACAGAAACCAGATGTTGTAGCTGGAAATCCTTTATCTTACCTAACATAAATCCCATATATAATGTAAATTTATTTAAACAACACGCTATTGATCCCAAAGGAAAATCAAATATCTGTTTCTATACGTTTATGTTGAATAAAATCATCTGAGCAGAAGTTTTTTTTTTTTCTGCCCAAATTCGTTATTTGGTAATGATGTTATTTATGTCCAATTATATACTTTTTATAACTAAAATTTGCACATAACTGTCTTTTTACACAATTAAACCGATACTCAATAGTTCAATATCCAAATTTTACCAAATTTTTACTTTCATTTGAATTTCTTTCTACTTTTGCTTGAGTAAAACAGTAAAATAAAGTAGTTCTAGTCTTACTTGAGTACATTTTTCAGCTACTCTACGCCATTCTGGATTCTATCAAAGAAGTCATTGAGTTAAGATTTAATTTTTTTCTATCAACATCTGGAATATTGCTTAAACAAGGAAGAAATACTTCTATGTGTTACTTTTACAAAGAGACCATCAGTTTGCATTTAAAAACTGACATTTTAACTTTTTGATTTACATTTTCTTCTGCATATTTTCAAGTAAATGTTAGTTCTTGAACCCTCTCAGCTGAAGAGTTTCAAAATGTGTGGTCAGTAGATCAACCCTCACCCAGATGTTAAAAACATCCACCTCCCATCCAGCCCTGAGCTGCTTAATCTGGAGGCCCCAGATGAATAAACTTTGGCTCCTGCTATAGATTAAAATAATCCGATTTCATGTAAAGGCTGACAGACACCTATTGTTGTTAGAATAGTTCACATAGTATGTAGTTCATTTTCTAAGCCCCCACTCTGTCTGCAGGCTCATAACTTAGTTAGTTTCTCCCTCTAGTGGTAATAACCCATCCATGCTGATCCAGTGCAGCTAAAGGCTCATGTCTAAATATGTGGTTCATCCTTTTAGACCAGATGCTAAATATAATTACTTAATAAAAAGAAAAGATGAACTTTGAGCAGAGGCCTTTTTTGTTGCTTTTCTCCCACAGTGACCCGGGAACGCAGTGAAACGAGCTCGTTTCGGAGCCGGGCGCAGTTCTGCCGCTCAGGAATCGATGAAGCTCTGAAGGCAATTGGGGAAATCAGTCATGCTTAAAATAGGGAGCACAGCTGTGACGCAGGCTGCAGCCGAGCCGCTGCAGCCTCACACAGGCCTTATTGATGGATCTGGGAATGTGCGGGGCGGGGGCCATGTTGGGACCTCTGACATTGACAGTGTTGCCCTTTGGTTAAATGGCCTCACTTGACACTTTTGTTTTATCCAAACTGTATTTCTCCATTTTACTGTCAGCCGCCACTTGGCCTCTCTGCTCCTTTTCCCCACCCTAGGGGCCATTATCTCCAACCCCACCATCACCTCATCACCGCCCCTTTCACTTGCTTGTCTAACGTATCTCCTTCACCACTCCCTCCCTCCGATAAATGGACTCTTTCACCACAGCTAAACTGGCATCCCATGAGCTAATAACTGCACTGCAAAAACAATCTAGAAATAACTAAAGATTTCTTAAATTAAATTAAGTGTATTTATTCTTTATTTGAGTAGGTAAATAAGAAGATTTGCCAATGGAATGAGTGTTTTTACTCTTAAAATAAGATAAATAGAAAAAAATGCATCTGAAAAAAGACAATTTGATTGTTTTTTTCTTATTTGAAATGTGAATTGTCTTGTTCCATTGGCAAAGTGTCTCACTAACCTCTTCGGTAGAAGAATAAAAATCACTTATTTTAAGAAAAATGACTTAAGATTTACATTTTTCGCAGTGTGAGTCCCAGTTTCAGCTCTGATTTTTTTTTTTGCACTTTTTTTACATCACAGCCACAGACCTCTAAAATATATATATATATATATATATATATATATATATATATATATATATATATATATATATATATATATATATATATATATATATATAATAATTTTATCCAACAGAAAACAGTGTTTTAAAACAGTGTAAAAAAAAAAACAAAAAACAGATGTGTGTTAATTATACACTGAAAAAAAGATCTAAAAATAAGTAAAAATATCCTAAATTAAGTGTATTTACCTGAAATTTGAGTAGGTAAATGAAATAGTTTGCCAATGGAATGAGCATTTTTACTCTTAAAATAAGATAAAAACCCAAAATGCATCTGAAAAAAGACAATTTGATTGTTTTTTCTTATTTGAAATGTGAATTGTCCTGTTCCATTGGCAAAGTGTCTCACTAACCTCTTCGGTACAAGAAAAAATTCACTTATTTTAACAAAAATTACTTATTAACATTTAAATTTTTCGCAGTGTGAGTCCCAGTTTCAGCTCCGTCCAGGAACATCGTTTTTTTTTTTTGCACTTTTTTACATCACAGCCACAGACCTCTAAAATATATATATATATTTTATAATTTTATCCAACAGAAAACAGTGTTTTAAGACAGTGTAAAAAAAACAAACAGATGTGTGATAATTATACACTGATAAAACAATCTAAAAATAAGTAAAAATATCTTAAATTAAGTGTATTTACCTGAAATCTGAGTAGGTAAATGAGATAGTTTGCCAATGGAATGAGCATTTTTAATCTTAAAGTAAGATAATTACAATGTTGTTGTGTTTTCTTATTTTAAGTGTAAATTGTCTTGTTCTATTGGCAAAATGTCAATTTTACCTCCTTAATCGAAAAACAAATGCATTTTATTTAAGAAAAGATGACTTGTCTAGATTTCGATTTTTTCCAGTGTAATCACCCTCTTCACTCTGATACCTCCAAATAAAAACTGACCCAACCAAATACCTTCAGATTTGATCTAATCAGTGCGTTCAGTTCATTACAATTCCTCTTTGTCTTTGGAAAAAAGAAAAATATTAACTTTAATTTATTAAATATTTACCAGCAAATGGTCCTTAAATAGATCACACGGCAAAAACGATCTAGAAATAAGTAAAAATTTCTTAAATTAAGTATATTTACCCTTAATTTGAGTAGGTAAATATGATGATTTGCCAACGAAATTAGTATCCTTACTCTTAAAATAAGATAATTAGATAATATGAATTTAAAATAAGACCATGCAATTCTTTTTTCTTATTTTAAATGTAAATTGTCTTGTTCCATTGGCAAAGTGTCTCACTTTCGACCTCAATTAGAGAAAAAATGACTTACTTAGATTTCAATCTTTTGCAGTGCACTATCTGATATGATGAACACATTTGCAGACTATTTAATTTTTTCAACGGTGAATTCCTGCAGGCAAATTTAATATAAAAACATATTAAATACATAATTATATAAAAAAAACATTAAGTGTTATATGTGTTATGTCTAAAAAAATTTTTGGTTCAAATGACACCATATTTCTACAATACGCTGGTAGTTTAGGACATTTATTGTTGAGGTTGGATAGAATGAATAGCGTCTTGGTACCGTTGGTACGACCGATGATGGGAGGTGTCACAGTTTGATCACAAACATTGCTTTGTTCCTCCGTGTGTGGATGTGTGTGTTCGTATGAGTGCAGAGGAGATTATTTTTCCAAAAGATTTCAACTCTTAGCACCGTATAAACAAAAGCAATCGACCTTCTCTAAACAATGAATAAAGAATCATTTCCTGGGAAAAGAAAGATGGAAAAAAAGAAGCGTTTATTGCTTCTTTTTAGCTGGGATCCAATATCTACCCATCAGGTAATAATAGAACAGAGGCTGGGGTTGTTGCCCGATGTTGCTTCTTGTATTTCTAGATCTGGGTTTAAAATCACCTGCTTTGATCTCCTCATATGATCCAAAAAAGGCTCACGGCTGGAGCAGTTCTGAAGACACTGGAGAGGCACATGCCTCATGCCCAGGGTTCAGAAATGTTTGCTTCACCACACACTGCACTGAAATAACAACAGCATAGTTTTTTTCTTCCCCTTTCAAAGTAAAACGGCTTCGACTCTTCATCCGTTTATGCAACATCTAGTCTTCTCCTGGTTGCGCATCGTATGCATGTGTGTGATGCAAACTGATGCTGCAGGGATATCAATGATTGCTGCTGACGTTAAACACTGGGGCAGTCAGTGCAGTCTGCGTTTATCGCCCAGATTTTAGGCACCGTAGTAAGCAGATTTTGCGCCTGTCTGTTTTACAGCTGATAAGACATTTCGGCACATCAGCTCTAATAAACACATGTTGAATTCAAAACGGAATTGAAGTAATCGAAAAATCAGAGGGGAAACAAATGTTCCAGCAGCAAAAATAAATGCAAACAGATAGAAGCATTAAAAATATATAAACAAGACATTATTTAAGAAAAACCACAGCTTGGTTCTGAGAATTTCACTAAGCTATTCTTTGAATTTCCTCAATCTCAATTCTTACAGCCTCCAGGTTTTCTTCCACACAAAAAAAATCAAAACCTAGATACTGTAGGTCATTTTTTTCTTAAAATAAGTGCATTTGTTCCTCGATTGAGGAGGTAAAAGAGGCATTTTGCCAAAGGAACGAGACAATTCACACTTAAATTAAGATAATTAGATAATATGCACTTGAAATAAGACAATGCATTTGTGTTTTCTTATTTTAAGAGTAAAAATACTCATTCCATTGGCAAACTACCTCATTTACCTACTCGTATTAAAGGTAAATACACTTAATTTATGAAACTTTTACTTATTTCTAGATCGTTTTTCCAGTGCAGGATGTTTCTGTCATCCACAGCAAAAAAAGTCATTCCTTTTTAAAATAAGTGCATTTCTTCTTGAATTGAGGTAAGTGAGACACTTTGCCAATGGAACGAGACAAATTACACTTATAATAAGAAAAACACAATTGCGTCGTCTTATTTAAAGTGAATAAAATCCGACTATCTTATTTCAAGGGTAAAAATTCTCATTCCATTGGCAGATCATCTCATTAAAAGCTCAAATTAAGGGTAAATACACTTAATTTCAGAAATTTTTACTCATTTCTAGATTGTTTTTGCAGTGTCCGTACTCCTCACTGGAAAAACGATGTAGAAATAAGTAAAAAATTTCTTAAATTAAGTGTATTTACCCTCAATTTAAGTAGGTAAATGAGATAGTTTGCCGATGGAATTAGTATTTTTACTCTTAAAATAAGATAATTAGATAATATGCGCTTGAAATAGGACTATGCAAATGTGTTTTCTTACTTTAAATATAAATTGTCTCGTTCCATTGGCAAAATGTCTGCTTTATCACTCAATGCAAGCACAAATGCACTTATTTTAAGAAGAAATTATTTATCTAGATTTTCGTTTTTTCAGTGCTTTTCTCTTCACCTTAAAGCAGAACTTCTTATGTCTTCCTTCCAACAAATAAGATAACAGCCCTGTTTGCACTAGTATTAAATTAGCCGGACTGTCAACTGATCAGGATTTTTTCTATTGAGGGTAAGCCACACTTTTAAGTTTTGTTTTCATCCAGCAGGTTATCAACAATACGGCATCCTCTGAAATACTTGTTCAGGATTCAGGTGGGTTTAAATGAGCTCTGCAGACCTGGAGTTAAATTAAGCTTTCAGTACATCTGCAACAACAGAGCTTTTGTTTCATCTAGTAGCTATTTAACTGTAAGAGGAAAACAGAAACCAGTTTATTGCGTTTCCAAACGAACTTGTAGGAGGATACGTACCCGATGCAGGAGTGTCTGCGTGTGGAGAAGCTGCCGTGCATTTTCCGAGAAAAGCGAGAGTCTTTGTTCATCATTTTAGCTGTGAGCTTAAAAAGATTTGTGCCGACAAATTCATCTGAAAAACATCTCGATGAGGTGAACTCTGCAGCTGAACCTCTGCGGCAGAACTAGTACCTCCATGGCATCCTGAACCATGAGGAGATCCGGTCTGTAAGGTGGCCTAAGTCCCAGCCTAGAGCCACTAAGAGTCAAGTTCCACAGAGAGGAAAGTACGGGGAAAAAAAATGTGAAGCAGCAAATGCAAAGCGACCTGAAGATGCAAAACAGCAACATGCGAGGGCCTCAGTCACAGCTGCTGCATGGGGTAAAAATAAAGATGACCACAGCCCTATTCAGGCTGGGAGATTACCGAAAACAACAAAACCCAGGTGCATCAAAACAAACAGGTTGGCTCCAGCCGTGTGCATCTGCTCTGTTTGACAAGACCCCCCCAAAAAAGAAGGAATATGTCACTGATGCTGATGATGAAAAGCCCAAAAAAGGCAAAATCCTGACTTTCAAATGCAGGAACAGCAGGCAGGAATGGGAAAGTAGAGGGCCTGAGGATGGCATCAATGATCACTCTCCTCTTTCAGTTTACAAGATCAACAAGGTCAAGTCTTTTTTCTTCTC
Source organism: Cyprinodon tularosa (assembly GCF_016077235.1). Classification (NCBI taxonomy): domain Eukaryota; kingdom Metazoa; phylum Chordata; class Actinopteri; order Cyprinodontiformes; family Cyprinodontidae; genus Cyprinodon; species Cyprinodon tularosa. The sequence continues at coordinate 266,348 of NW_024038707.1, forward strand.
CATCCTCCTTGATCTGCTCTTGAATAGGAAACAAGCTTCATTACATCTGGATGAACTTGGAACTAACCAACCTGAATCCTTTAAGAAAGTTCCCGGGTTTTCTTTCTCTACCAGAGTCAGGTCCTTGATAAAAAGAAGTCGTATTAAGGCGGGCTTGCCTCGGTGAAGCAACGCCAAGAGCTGACTCAGCCGAGTTATTCTTAGTGGGGAAAAATGAACTGGAAAGAGTGTTATAATCCCATCAGATGCTCCCTTTAGTGGGCCGTCCCATGCAGTCCCTGTCAGCGGGCCGTTAAAGGCTTCTGCCCTCCCTCTTGTCTCTCCTGAGAGTGTTGGGACCAAACTCTGCTTTAAAACAACAAACATCTCTCTCTCTCCTCTGAGAGGGAAAGAGAGAGAGAAGCGTTGTGGAAGGGGGGGGTGGAGGGCTGCTGATGGTCTGGAGAGAGACACTGAAAGCCAACTGATGGTACTCTGAGAGATAAAGTGCACAGAACCAGCAGGGCAGACAAACGTCTTGGTGTTTGGTGTCCTGCAAAAGCCTTAAACATGTTAAGATATTATGCACTTCAAATAATAGAGATAATTTATTGTCATACAAAATGAAAATCTAAGTCTCTTTTACCTCCTCAATCCAAGAACAAATGCACTTACTTTTAAGAAAATTATCTAGATTTCGATTTTTTTTTTCCAGTGAATAAAAGTTGTCTAGGTCTAGTAATTTTTTTTTTTAATCTTAAATGTAAATTGTCTTTTTCCATTCGCAAAGAGTTTCTCTTACCTACTCGGAAAAATGATAAATATATTTCGAGGAAGAAATTATTTCCATGGAGATCTCCTTTTCTACAGTGTCATTTCTTCACCAACGTTCTCATTACACTGGAAAAAAATCAAAATCTAGATATGTCATTTTTTCTTAAATTGAGGAGATCATAGAGACTTTTTGCCAATGGAACAAGACAATTTACATTTAAAATAAGAAAAGACAATTGCATTGTCTTATTTCAAGTGCATATTATCCAAATATCTTATTTTAAGAGTAAAAATACTAATTCCTTTGGCAGATCATCTCATTTACCAACTCAAATTATGGTTAAATACACTTATTTAAGAAATTTTTACTTATTTCTAGATCGTTTTTCCAGTGTACAGAACTGTGAAATCTTTGCAGAAAAAATGGATTCAAACCGAGTCAAATAATAACATATAAACCGTTTATAATCAGAAGACCACGTAAAGGCAGCACATCAAAAAAATAAATAAAAAAATACTAATAAAAGTCCGTTTTTCACAAAAAAAAACAACCAAGTTAAACAAATTCCCAATTGAAATAGGATAATTTTCATTTAAAATAAAAACAACTGTTATTTATGTACAAATATACTCATTCAATTGACCGATTATGTTATTTACCTGCTTTAATTAAGGTGATATACACTTAAATTAAGAAAAATATTGTTATTTTAACCCTTTAAAGCCTGATCCAAGAATAAAAGAAAACAGAAAATTACTTTTTTTTGGTTTGAAGTCCTTATTTGGCCTTTTAACAAAATATGTAAAAAGAAAAAACAGAAATACATTTTTGATATTATTAATTTATTACTATGCGATAAGTTGAGATTATTTTCTGTGTAGTTTTCTGTCCTCTGTTATCAGGTATACAGGTGCTGGTCATAAAATTAGAATATCATGAAAAAGTAGATTGATTTCAGTAATTCCATTTAAAAAGTGAAACTTGTATATTATATTCATACATTACATACAAACTCATATATTTCAGATGTTTATTTTGTTTAATTTTGATGATTACAAATGACAACAAATGAAAATCTCAAATTCATCATATCAGAAAATTAGAATATTGTGAAAAGGTTCAAAATTGATGGCCCCTGGTGCCACACTCTAATCAGCTAATTAACTCAAACCACCTGCAAAAGCCTTTAAATGGTCTTTCAGTCTAGTTCTATAGGCTACACAATCATGGGGAAGACTGCTGACTTGACAGTTGTCCAAAAGACGACCATCGACACCTTGCACAAGGAGGGCAAGACACAAAAGGTCATCGCTAAAGAGGCTGGCTGTTCACAGAGCTCAGTGTCCAAGCACATTAATAGAGAGGCGAAGGGAAGGGAAAGATGTGGTCGAAAAAAGTGTACAAGCAAGAGAGATAACCGCACCCTGGAGAGGATTGTGAAACAAAACCCATTCAAAAATGTGGGGGAGATTCACAAAGAGTGGACTGCAGCTGGAGTGAGTGCTTCAAGAACCACCACACACAGACGTATGAAAGACATGGGTTTCTGCTGTCGCATTCCTTGTGTCAAGCCACTCTTGAACCACAGACAGCGTCAGAAGCGTCTTGCCTGGGCTAAAGAGAAACAGGACTGGACTGCTGGTGAGTGGTCCAAAGTCATGTTCTCTGATGAAAGTAAATTTTGCATTTCCTTTGGAAATCAAGGTCCCAGAGTCTGGAGGAAAAGAAGAGAGGCACTTCATCCACGTTGCTTGAAGTCCAGTGTAAAGTTTCCACAGTCAGTGATGGTTTGGGGTGCCATGTCATCTGCTGGTGTTGGTCCATTGTGTTTTCTGAGGTCCAAGGTCAACGCAGCCACATACCAGGAAGTTTTAGAGCACTTCATGCTTCCTGCAGCTGACCAACTTTTTGGAGATGCAGATTTCATTTTCCAACAGGACTTGGCACCTGCACACAGTGCCAAAGCTACCAGTACCTGGTTGAAGGACCATGGTATCCCTGTTCTTAATTGGCCAGCAAACTCTCCTGACCTTAACCCCATAGAAAATCTATGGGGTATTGTGAAGAAGAAGATGCAATACACCAGACCCAACAATTCAGAAGAGCTAAAAGCCACTATTAGAGCAACCTGGGCTATCATAACACCTGAGCAGTGCCACAGACTGATCGACTCCATGCCACGCCGCATTGCTGCAGTAATACAGGCCAAAGGAGGCCCAACTAAATACTGAGTGCTGTACATGCTCATACTTTTCATGTTCATACTTTTCAGTTGGCCAACATTTCTATAAATCCTTTGTTTTTATTGGTCTTCAGTAATATTCTAATTTTCTGATATGATGAATTTGAGATTTTCATTTGTTGTCATTTGTAATCATCAAAATTAAACAAAATAAACATCTGAAATATATGAGTTTGTATGTAATGTATGAATATAATATACAAGTTTCACTTTTTAAATGGAATTACTGAAATCAATCTACTTTTTCATGATATTCTAATTTTATGACCAGCACCTGTATCTGATTGTGTACAATAGGATTTTGAGCAAAGTTTTTACCATTAAATTATGCAAAAGGTGTCAGACGCAAAACATTTCAGAAACCTTATGTATCAAATACGATACATTTAGCATTATAGGGTTAAGGGTAAGACCTTCACAATTAATTTGGATTAAGTAGCCTTAATTAGAGGACTGAATATAAATGTCACCCACACTTTTCAGATCATATTTCTAAAACATGTTATTTTTCTTCCTCTTGAAAATGATGTTCATAGGAAGGAGAGCTTGGTCCTTGGTGGAGGGAGGAGGAGAACTGGGCACTTTAATTATTAAATAATGATAAAAAAAATAGATCTAGTGTTTATATATACATACATATATATGTGTGTGTGTGGGGGGGGGGGGGTGTATGTATGAATTGATTTTGATAAACATATAAACCTTATCTTATGTTACATAAAAAGATCTAATTACTCTGCACAAAAAAAAACATGGATGCTTTTTATTGAAATAATGAAATAAATAGAAATGACAGATGATCAGACGCATAATTACGTATATTTATATATATATATTTAATTATGTAAATTAATTAGTTTTATAGAATATAAAAATAAATTTAAAGCGACCACCTGTGCTGTTCTCTGTCAGCATCAGACGCTACACAGCACCCCCTGGTGGTACTAGTTAGTAAACACATGATGCTCATCCAAAGTGTGCAGAGATGAAAGTTGTTATTTTGAACTCCTATAAACCCATAAGCAGGGCTGACCCACAGTTTATCAAGCTCATTTGCAAAAGATAAAACCTTTTTCATGAACTACATTACTGATTATTACAGGCGGCGTTTTATTTAATCAAACAATTTATTGATTTTTAAAGATTACGATTAATTTAAAATGGCATATGTTTCAGCTCAAACTGCGCAGAGACTCAGACACAAAGAGGACTACAGCATTTATTAAAAGTAAGATTTGTAAATCCTCTCAGAGCTTTAAGGCTTTACTATCCTGGAAGAATCCGTTTCCCACCGGCTCCTAAAATGGAGTTAATGCAGGTCCATAGGAAAGGAAACTCAGCCAACAAGCAGAGGCCATCTTTATAGCTTACATAGACAGACTTTAACAGCCTGTTATTCAGACCTGAGCGCCTCTATATAAGCAGAAGTTCTGGCAGTTTGTGTAACACAATAAATCAGAATGAAAGACAGCATATAGAAGTGTTTGATTTGGTCCAACAGAACATCAACAAGGTGGTTTCCTTTACGTTTAGGACTTTTTTCGTTAAATTTATGCTCATCTGGAAGAAAAACCAACCCATGTTTAGAAGTATAGTTTGTTTGTGGACTTTGTTCACTAAAGATTGTTTAAATACACATTAGGTTTATGAAGTTAGCATCTAAACGCCTAAACAATATGTCTTTTGGACACATCGGATCAAACCACACTGGAAAAAATCAAAATCTAAGACGAGCCAAGAAGTTCATTCACCTTTTAAACTCGCACTGTTCATTTTGGGATTGATAGACGCGCTTCTTTTTTTTTCTTTTCTTTTTTTTCATGGGGGGGTTGGGTAAGTTTACTGAACTATTTCGAAACGGTTTCATTAATTTCCGAGTGTCTGTTGAAAATCTAAATATTAGCAAGCCAGAGTTGAGCAGCAGAGGGGATTTCACAGCAGAATCTGGAAAAGCCAGATGTTGGCAGTGTGCACAGATATTCAACATGACATCTTTTCATATTACGCAGCTCTGAGGTCCGGCCATTTAGGAAGTTTCCCTCTGCACACTCTGTGCAGCATTTCCCATAATGTCAGGCCTTAGATAAATGAGGGAGGATGAGTTATTACAGGATAACTGGCACGGAGGAGGAATTAAACAAACAGGGTGTCCAGTGGAAAATAAATGTCGAATTCAGGTCAGTTTAAGAACATAACCACAAGTCTGGGTTTTTTTTTTTTTTTAGCACTATCTATATTAAAAGCTGATAAAAATACAACACTTCAGGTCTTTTCTGTACTTTTAGTCATTAGCTTTTATAACTACACTGCAAAAAAGACCTAGAAATTAACACAAATGTCTTAAATTAAGTGTATTTACCATTAATTTGAACAGGTAAATACGATGATTTGCCAAAGGAATGAGCATTTTTACTCTTTAAATAAGATAATTAGATAATATGCACCTGAAATAAGACCAGGTAATTGTATTTTTCTTATTTTAGACGTAAATTGCCTTTTTCCATTGGGGAAAGTGTCTCACTTACCTCCTCAGTTCAAGAAAAAATTACATATTTAGATTTCAATTTTTTGCAGTGTAACAGGAGGTTAGCATTTGGAGAATTTTTCCTTTATGTCTGTTTTTATGTCCTTAGTGTCATCATTGCAGAGGAATGAAGCTGAGATAAATATTAACCCCGTTAATCAGAAGATTTGGTTCCTGAGGTGAGTTTTACAAATCCTTCGATTTAAACTAACCTTAGTTTAAAGGCAGCAGTAGTTGTGGAAGCATATCTGACCGAACCAATAGCAGCAACTAGAACATTAATACCTCAAAAGACTTTTTTTTCTCCTTTATTCTCTTATTTTTATTCTCTTACAGCCGCACAATATTATTTTATTATTTTTTTATTTATTATTATTAAGTATTTTTAATAATCATAATATAAAAATTTTAATTTAAAAAAGTAAATTCCAGTCGATAAAGGCTATGAAAGTGTTCATAAAAATTAATAATTCCAGGAGAATGAAAACTAAGCAAAACAATATCATTAGAAATATGATTTATTATCAAATTATTGATAATATATTTAAAGAAAGTTGAACTGAAAACTTAAATTAGTAATATTTACAGTCAAAGGACACTTTAAACAAATATGTTTTTAATCTAGATTTAAAGCAACTGAAGGTTTCAGAGCTTTTAAAGTTTTTCTGGGAGTTTATTGCAGCTTAGTGGAGAATAAAAACTAAAAGCTGCTTGAGCCAGAAGACCTGCACTGCAAAACATTTTAATCTAAATAAGTAATTTTTTATTGCAATAAGTGCATTTTTCTTGAATTGAGGAGGTAATTGAGAAACGTTGCCAATGGAACAAGACTATTTACATTTAAAATAAGAAAACACTATTGCATTGTCTTATTTCAAGTGCATACTATCTAACTATCTTATTTTAAGACAAAAAATACTAATTCCATTGGCAAATTATCGTATTTACCTACTCAAATTAATGGTAACCACACTTAATTTAAGACATTTTTTTCTTATTTTTAGATGGTTTTTGCAGTGTGGGAGGTATTGGTGGTTGATCCACTGACAACAAGTCTGTAATGTAATGACTACACTGCAAAAAGATTAAATCTCATTAAGTAATTTTTTTGTTAAAATAAGTACATTTTTTCTTGAATTAAGGATGTAAGTGAAACACTTTACCAATGCAACAAGATCATTTACATTTAAAATAAAATAAAAACAAACAACTGCATTGTCTAATTTAAAGTGCGTGTTATCTAATTATCTTATTTTAAGAGTAGAAATACTCATTCCATTGGCAAACTACCTCATTTACTTACTGATATTAAGGTTAAATACACTTAATTAAAAAAAAAATTACTTATTTCTAGGTCATTTTTTCAGTGCAGTACTCTGGAAAAAATCTAAATCTAAATAAGTAATTTTTTTCTTAAAATAAGTGCATTTGTTCTTGAATTAAGGACGTAAAAGAGGCATTTTGCCAATAGAAGAAGACAATTTACCCTTAAAACAAGAAAACACAATTGCATTGTCTTATTTCAAGTGCATATTATCTAATTATCTTATTTTAAGAGTAAAAATATTCATTCCATTGGCAAACTACCTCATTTACCTACTCAAATGAAGGATAAATACACCTAATTTGTTTGGTTTGTAAAAAACTTTGTTCCGTCCATGTGTTGTTTTGTTCATTCTTTTGCCCAGAGCTGGAATGGATTTATAGTCACCTGGTGGAAAAACGATCTAGAAATAAGTAAACATTTCTTAAATTAAGTGTATTTAAAACAACTTTGCTCAAAATCCTATTGTACACAATCAGATATACCTGATAACAGAGGGCAGAAGACTAAACAAAAAATAATCTTGACTTATCGCATAGTAATAAATTATTAATATCAAAAATGTATTTCTGTTTTTTCCTTTTTACATATTTTGTTAAAAGGCCAAATAAGGAATTCAAAGCAAAAAATAATAATTTTCTGTTTTGTTTTATTCTTGGATCGGGCTTTAAAGGGTTAAAATAAAAATTTTTTTTCTTAATTTAAGTGTATATAACCTTAATTAAAGCAGGTAAATAACATAATGGGTCAATTGAATGAGTATATTTGTACATAAATAACAGTTGTTTTTATTTTAAATGAAAATTATCCTTTTTCAATTGGAAATTTGTTTAACTTGCTTGTTTTGTTTTGTGAAAAACTGACTTTTATTAGTATTTTTTATTTATTTATTTTTATTTTTTTGCTGTGCTGCCTTTACTTTGTCTTCTGATTATTAACAGTTTATATGTTATTATTTGACTCTCGGTTTGAATCAATTTTTTCTGCAAAGAATTTTCACAGTTCTGTACACTGGAAAACCAATCTAGAAATAAGTAAAAATTTCTTAAATAAGTGTATTTAACCATAATTTGAGTTGGTAAATTAGATGATCTGCCAAAGGAATTAGTATTTTTACTCTTAAAATAAGATAATTAGATAATATGCACTTGAAATAAGAGAATTAAATTGTTTTCTTATTTTAAATCTTCGATTCAAGAACAAATGCACTTATTTTAAGAAAAAAATACTTATCAAGATTTATTTTTTTGCAGTGTATAAGATGGAGCCTTGGGGAATGCGAAACACAATTTCTGTGGTCTCTGATGTAAAGTTTACCTACTGACATAAAGTCCCTTCTAGTAGGATTTAAACCCATCCTGGAACAGAAAGGCCGGCCCAGTCTTCCTATAGGAGTTTAACTAGTCTATTACAAAGCTTTCCTTTTTTGTAGATTTTGTGCTGTGTTTCGGATCGTTGTCATGTTGCATGATTTGGACCAAAGTTTGACTTCATGAAATTCATGTCATATGAAATGCTTACCTGCAATGCAGCCATTAAGGTCTGGGTTAAAATGCTGCTATGATGTATTTGCTTTTGTCAAATATGACAGCCTGCAGCATTGTGAGCTAGCCCTGCACTGGAAAAACAATCTAGAAGTAAGTAAACATTTCTTAAATTAAGTGTATTTACCCTTCATTTGAATAGGTTAATGAGATAGTTTGCCAATGGAAAGAGCATTTTTTACTCTTAAAATAAGATCATGCAAAGAAAATGCAATTTTGCTTTCATATTTTAAATATAAATTATCTTGTTCCATTGGCAAAATGTCTTTTATCCCTCAATCCAAGAACAAATGCACTTATTTTAAGAAAAAAATGACTTTTTCCAGTGTAGAAGGCCTCTTGCAGGAACTAAAACATATTTGGTGCCTACATCTATACGTGTACATTCAAGGTAAACACACGATGAACACAGGAGGCACGGGTGTGTGTGTGTGTGTGTTAACACTAATTTCATGGTGCATAAAAAGCTTCCACAACAGCCTCTGCATTTCGAGAGAGACAACAGGACTCACCGTTTAAAAGCAAAAAGAACATAATCATCCACATATGGTTTGACAGCCTGTTTACTCTTCATCTCTCGGTAAGTTATGATCCAATATGTCCACGCTCATCATACAAGTATAGCTTAAGCATTGTTTGCAAAGTAAATGTTTAATTTGCACAGGAAAAAAAGAGGCATGATGCAACAGTGGCTCATAAAATGAAAGCAATAACGCAGAGGAGTGCTGGCAAACACTGCACTCTTAAAAAAAAGGGAGGTTATGACTAGATTTAAACACAGGAAATATTATGTTTAAATGTTGCATGAACTAAACGAAAAAAGCAGGAAAATTTAGAGCAGGTTGTGGATCTTTTTCCTCTCACAGAACGACAGGGAACGTGTCCAACAATATTGGTTGGAGTAAAGGAAGGTGTCTGCAACTCACAAGATTTAAGAATATAGGGGGAGCTTCAACTATTCCTCATCATTTTCTGTTTCCATCACAAAATGTTTGCAAATCTTTGTCAATATTCTGATGATGGAAAAAGACAAATACAAATTGCCATCTCTACATTAAATGGGAAATGCCATTAAAAATCAGACATGACTACGTTTGTTCAAGTGATAAGCCATAAAAAAAAACAAGCCATCCTCCTGCTACTTTCTGTTGTTTTCTTTGTCTTTTTTGTCAGAAGTTTTATCTGATTGATCCTCATATGACTCCTGTCATGTGAAAAAAAAAAACTGTTTCTGCTGCAATTTTGCAAGATGCGAATTTCCCATTTACACACACATTTACAGTATAAAGGTGGTAAGCTACATTGTAGCCACTGCTGCCCTGGGGCGCACTGGCAAGGCTGCCATACAATAGCCTTGTGAGACCATCCTGATCTCGCGAGCTTTCAAGGTTTCACTCGCAGATCAGTCTGGAGACTCTCCGTTAAAGAAAATTTGGAGCCGTTCACCAAACGAACGTCCAATAAGCGTTGGCTTTGAGGCGGGTTGAGGTGTGACGCAACGAGAAGCGCGACAGTTCAGTCTAAGGAACATGGCGGCTTCAGCCGATGAAACTAGCGTTAGCGAGGCTATCGAGCAGGTTTTATCGGAATTACAGAGTATTTCTTCACTGAAAGAAGAGCAAAACACTGCTCTGGAGGCTTTTCTCAGAGGAAAAGATGTTTTTGCTCTTCTCCCGACTGGTTTCGGCAAGAATTTGATCTATCAATTGGCTCCTCTTCGTTGTCGCTCTGTTACGTCATATGCTTCGTTGATCTGATTGGTTTATTTGGCCCGTCTATCACCAACATAGGCCAATCAGCTAACCAGTATTTTCGCCCCTTCCCAAAATTACTTCAACGGAAGGTTGTAATACAAAAGGACTCTGACCAGGAGTGTAGTGGTTCCTGGAGAAGTGGGTATAATCGCCCTCTCTTTTAAAGGGGTCATAGAATGCAAAACAGAGTTTCCATTATCATAGATGAATAATGATAGTTCAGTGGGTAAAATGGACGTAGAGAGAAGTTCAAACCACATCGATACCTCCTTTCTCTGCAAATCTCACAACTCTAAACTTCCACCATAAAATGGGCGAATGCAAACGAAGCACCGAATTGCCGTCAATTCGGGGATGTTGCCTTATTTGGTTCTGTCCTGCACTTTTGTCACGCCCCGAAATTGACATCCAGACCAGCCCACTGGTTCACTGCCCAAGAACATGAATAGAGGTAGATGGAAGACAGCAGTTTAGCCGTTTAGCCAACAGTTGGGTTTACTTCTACAAGAATTACAAAGCAGGCAGTTTCTCTATTGAAAATCAGCCAGAACCACCGGCGTAAATGCAGTGTTCCAGGCTGAATGGAGAAAGGGGAAATTTTCAGTCTTCCCAAGGATCCGAAGACTCGACAGAAATGGATTATTTTAGTCTATCGGAAGATCCCTGCAAAGTTTGATGCTCAGCTGTTCATTTGCTCTAAGCATTTTACCGAAGACATCTTTCAAAATCTTGGACAGTTCAAAGCAGGATTTGTTAAATTTCTTTTACTGAAACGAGGGGCTGTTCCGACCATAAGGCCATCACAACCGCAAGCTGGGAGTATGATTCAGTCGCTAAGCTGTTGATAGCAATGCTAGCATATCCTTGGTGACCAGCTGGCGCTGTCTGGACCGGACCGGGCTCCAGCAGGGGACGGAGCGACCGAACCCGACCCGGTGACGGTATACTTCCCCCCGCCTGCCCGATAAGGCAGACTGAGGGGAGCTAGGTAAGCCAGGCTACCATCACCAAGTTGGGTTCGCTCACGCTGTCCCCCGCTCGCTCCCTGTTTCGACTACGTGCTGCATTGTAGTCCCGGACTGTAGACCTGGATGATTTTGAAATTCCCACAGGACATTTTTTTAGGTATGAAAAGTAGCACATGTCCGGGAAAAATGGACGTCTGGTCACCCTACCATGTTAACAATTTAATGTTTCAGTGAGTGAGTGCTTGTTGCTATTATGCATCTTTGCTCAGCAGCTTTTCTCGTTGTAAACAAACCAATCAGCCGTTGTCGTTTCATTAGGGCTCATAGAACAGCAAATATGCAATTTTTTAGCACAACCAATGTTACACACCCTATTCAGAGACCTTAAGGACCAAATACCCTATAGAATCATTCTATGACCCCTTTAAATGCAGCCCAGAAACAATAGCCTCATTTACATTACCCTCTGAAAACCGATCCGTGCCGAGCTCTGCTCCTTACGACCGTTTACACACCACGCTAGCACAGTTCCTTGCCTCCTAGTCAATTTTGAGGACCAAAGGTACTTCTGGAGACCACAAGAAAATGTCCTCCTCTTGGCATCAAGGTTAAGGTTATGACTTAAGTGTGAATTGGGCTGAGGTTAAGTTTAGGGTAAGTATGTGTTAGTAGTTAGGGTAAGGGTGCGCGTTAAGCCTGGGATACACTGAGTGATATTTTCCATCTTTCCTCGCGTCCCCAACTCAAATTGCGTGAATCAACTGCAAAGTTCAAAAGGTCACTGCCTGCAATGGTTGTCCTCATACTGTAAGAACCGACGCTCTGCTGCCTCACTGTCCTCAAAGACAGGTGGGGCTCTTGAACAATCCCCACATACAAGGCAGTATATCGAATAGTTCCAGTTTGGTCGTATCGCTGCTTCAACATACCGTACCAATTTCTTGTGACCCACGATCTATGATAGGGAGCTCATCGTAAAGAGCCGAACGCCTCTCGTAACTTCCTTGTATACTGCACCACGGCCAATCCCCAAACTTGTCGCATGACTGGAAAATGTTCTCAAAAACGACAGAAAACCACCGTGCATGCCGGGCGTTATAGAAATAAAGGCAATAAGAATGGAAGGCAATGTAAAGTCACTATGAGGGTAGAGAGAGGGAAAGATTTGTTCCTCTGGAAGGTTGATATTAAATCCCCAAACCTCTTAGAAGGAGTGAGTCGTATTCTTTATGCTCTACATGCAGTGCCTTCCATTATTGTTCAAATTGCTGGCTCCATTTCTTTTGTTTTTTTATGTTAGAAATGCAACTTTCAATGTAAATTATTGATGTTTTATGTCATAGAGCTTTGTTAAGCAGACTAGACTAGTAGTGTGACATGGAATGAAAACAAAGCAGAGTTTGGAATTGTTTATATATCAGTTTTAATTTGATTTCTGCATATATTTATCTATCCTTCGAAGGCCTCAGAAGTTTGAACAAACGACATCATGAAAACAAAGGAACCCAGCGGTCCGAAGCAAAGTTAGATTCTGAAACAATATACAAAGCTTTGAACATCATCGTCTGAACCTGTTTGAAAAAAAGCAGAACTGCAAACCTAATACACTGACAGGGTGGGAAAGGTTGATTCAAATAAGCAGCCAAAATGGTAACTGGAGGAGCTGCTCAGGCTGGAGAATCTGTTTAAATGGCTACTAATAAACAAAAATCAGGCATGTCTACTAAAAATAAGCACATTCTCTGTCCATCCATTTTCTGTCACACTTATCCCAAGTGGGGTCACGAGGGGTGCTGGTGCCTATCTCCAGCTGTCAACAGGCGAGAGGCGGGGTCCACCCTGAACACGTCACCAGTCCATCGCAGGCGACACAGAGACAAACAGGACAACCAACCTCACACACACACTCACACCTACAGACAATCTAACCTAACAGTCAGGTTTTTGGACTGTGGGAGGAAGCTGGAGTACCCGGGGAAAACACACACAAGCACAACTGACCACCATCAGTAGACAATGCAGGTGAAGTGTCTTGCCCAAGGACACAACGATGATAAAAGTCAGAGCCGGAGCTTGAACCGTCAATCCTTCGATTTCAGGGCAAACTCCTACATCCGACCCCACTGTCGCCCTCAATACAAGAAGACTTTTCTCAAACAAAGACTAATAATTAACAGAATCTGGTCTTGCTTTAATATATTAATATCACATGAAGATCAAATAGACTTTTTGCAGCGTATAGTTCATTGTCCAGCAGTTCTTTGCAAAAACTAAGTATTAGTGAGAATTTGTTTCAAAATACTCCTTTACCTTATTACAAGTGCATAATATCTGTCATCTTTTTAGACAGATTCCATTGCTAGATAATCTTATTTACCTGCCCTCATTAAGGCTAAAAACATTTTAGGAAATTTGACTTAAGATCAGTTTTTGCAGCATTTGTCCATCTAACTAAATCGTTGTTACACTGGGAAAAAATCCAAATCTTGATAAGTCATTTTTTCCTAAAATAATCTTAAAATGTTCTTTGATTGAGTAGATAAAAGTGACATTTTGCCAATGGACAAGACAATTTACTCTTAAACACAACTGCATTGTCTTATTTCAAGTGCATTTTATCTAATTATCTTATTTTAAGAGTAAAAATACTACTTCCATTGGCAAATTACCTCATTTACCTACTCAAATTAAGGGTAAATACACTTAATTTAAGAAAATTTTACTTATTTCTAAATCGTTTTTCCAGTGTAGATTTAGTTAGATGGACATTCTTTTGCAGTGTAATTTCTAAAACATAATTTAGGGTTATTTGGCCAAAATAAAAGCCAGGAAAGGTTTCCCAGAAGTTGGTGCAATAGTTTGTTTTTTTGGCATCATTTTCCCAACAAATGACAGAAAATATTCTCCCAATCTGGAGAGTTAATTTATCAACAAAAACTGATCTTAAAAATAAGTAAAGAATTTCTAAAATAAGTCTATTTGCCTTTAATTTGAGCAGGTGAGAAGTGTTTTTCCCTTAAAATAAGATAATCGGGCATATAATACATTAGAATTAAATAATAAAGTTGCTTCTATCTTATTCTAAATGTAAATCACTTTTTCCCCACTTGTAAATTGTCGTATTCATCAGCTCAAATCAAGGAAAAATACACTTATTCCATGAAATTGTCTTAATTATATAAACAATAAAGTGAACCAAATAGACATTGTTTGTTTCAAACAAACGTTCCCATTTTTTTATGTGTTTATCAACAGTGCAATACAGTGGATGTGTGGTTTTATCGGTTTTATTGCATCAGTTAAATGTTGTCTCTTGTTCCCAGAGAAAAGCAGATATAAAAGAACTAAGAAAACTAGAAAGAAAAAACATTTTAGGTCGTATCTAATAGGGATTAGAGTTAAACTTGACAGAAACTCTACTGTCATAATTTATAATGGGGGTGGAGAAAGTGAGACATGATCTGGTGATTCATTTTGCACACCTCGCCAGATTATTCACAAGGCACTTTCCAGTTCACCAGATCATCCAGTCACATTGATTTAAAGTTTTCTATCTAAGAAAAACCAGTTGATTGCATCGACTCGAAGGCAATCCCTCATGCTAAGCATGCTTGCAGCGACAGTGGAGAGGAAAAACTCCCTTTTAACAGGAAGAAACCTCCAGCAGAACCAGGCTCAGTGTGATATCATGACCTCCAGACTCTACCTGGGCGTGTGGGCCAGAGTGAAGCGTCGTCTCTGCAGGTTGATGCTGCGGTTCATCAGCAGTTTCCTGAAGAGCAGCGGCGAGTTTCGAGGAGACCCACGTGGGGAGTCTTTGGGGGACCCCTTTGGGGATCCTGCAGTCGAACAGGTTTTGGACCTCGGGAGGAGCTGAATGATTGGCAGCCGGGCCTGCCCCTGTTTCCATGGCATCTCATCGCCTTCAGCCTGCTCCTCTTCAGAGCTCTCAGAGCACAGCTCACTCATGGTCAGCTGTCAGCTACACCCTTTACTGATAAGCTCTAAGTGCTAATTTTTCTAGCTCCTTCTGCTATGTGGAACTCTTTCTGACGCTTTCGTTCCTTCCTTTGAAAGTCCAGGGAAGACTTTGTGCCTCATGGTCAACGTTAAACTAAATCATATTCCATCCTTAATCAGCTCACAGAAACTTTGCAAATACAAAAAAAAAATAAAAACTCAAAAAGAAGCTGAAACTTTCCAATGATCTAAGTTTATCAGACGGCCCCTGATAGTCTCCTAATGACCAGCATCACAGCTCTACTGGGCAAAGCACTGAAATGTTGGTGTTGATGTAGTCTCTCTGTCTCCCACCCCCAGGCTTTGTTTACATTACCGATAGGCCTTCCCTCTCTCCAACTAAATATGGATGTCTGATTTACCATGAAGGGGAGCCATGATAGAGCAGCTCCCTCTGCTTCTCTTCCCCTTCATTCCAAACCCTCTGACATCCCTGCTTCCGTCATTTGTAAGCATAAGGAGCAGATTTTTCATCAGCTTTAAAGCGGCGTCCCGTTATTACTTCCTTTCACTGCTTAGAACTCACCTTCGTCTCTGCCAACCTGTCTGACTTTTTTTTTTCTCCCCCGATCTGCTCCCTGGGGTGCAATTTGTTGTGAATCTGCCTATTTCCTCATGCTTTTCACATGCTCTGAGTGCATCGAGAGGAGTCACATGAACGGCCTCTGACTATAAAAAGCAGAGTAGATAAAAGCTCTGGAGAGCATGGGTGCTGTCACGATGGCGTTCTCTATCTGTGACTGGAGGCAGCCTTTTTTTTGTTTATGGAAGGGGGGGGGGGGGGGGGGGGGGGGGGGGGGGGGGGCTGGGGAAGAAAAGCCCCTACTGTGATGAAGGATTTGCAGCCAAACACCAACGCAGTCTAGGGAAACTGTGATAATCTAAGGAGCTGAAACATCTGACACAGGAGTCAACTCTTAATAAAATTGAAATTGATCGGTGTGATCTGCTATGGAATTCCAATTATTTTAAGAATAGAAAACAATGTTTCTTAACCCTTTATAGGGCACTAAGTGAAATGTTAATCAAAATTAACAATTCAAGCCAATAGTGTTATTGGAATCCAGGAGAGGACCTTATCTTTGTAACGTTAAAAAAATATGATGGCAAAAATGTATGTCAGTGTAATACCAAGAAATGCCAACTTGCCCGAATATATTAAGAAAAATAATAAAAGTGCTTCAGTAACAAAATAAAAATAATTTTCATTGCGATCACTGAGTCCAGGAGCGGACATTTTTCCCCAAATATGGTAACACCTCACTCCTGACATCTTCTAGCGCCATTATCCCCGCTTCACAAGTTATTTCGCCTTTTCGATTCCTGATCCTCAACGGACGGGTTCGTCGTTGGATTACCAACTTGAAGAGGAAGGATTTGCCTTTAAACTTCTGGCCAGAGAAAAAACACGTCAGTCACTAATCCTCTACTCCCTGCTTCACATAGCGCACTGGTCGTCACCATCATGGAATATAGCGCGTTGTGACAAACACCAGACAGAGCCTTGGGACTTGATCAACAGCCGATACCGCACCGTGACGTCACAAACCAGTAAGTATGTAATAATTTCATACTTACAGTGTGTATTCTGAATGTGAACGGACTTTTCCTTTAACTAGGCTTATTAACTTTTTAACTTGACTTTTTAACGTTTTAAACTTTTTCTTGACTTAACTTTTTTTAACTTAATTTCCAGTAGGTAATTTAACTTTTAACCCTTTAAAGCCCGATCCAAGAATAAAACAAAACAGAAAATTACTTTTTTTTGGTTTGAAGTCCTTATTTGGCCTTTTAACAAAATATGTAAAAAGAAAAAACAGAAATACATTTTTGATATTAATAATTTATTACTATGCGATAAGTCAAGATTATTTTTTGTGTCGTCTTCTACTGGCTGTATCTGATTGTGTACAATAGGATTTTGAGCAAAGTTTTTACCATTAAATTATGCAAAAAGTGTCAGACGCAAAACATTTCAGAAACCGTATGTATCAAATATGAAACATTTGGCATTACAGGGTTAAGGGTTCATCTAATTGGTCAAATGCCAAAACAAGATGTCAGCCATGTAGCAGTATCTTTCCTAAATGGCTGGATATAGATCTTGTGCTTCTAGACTCACTGAGGGGGGGGCTCCATTTGTAAGGGGTAAGCAAGTGATCAAAAATGGTAACTTGCCCTATAACGGGTTTTAATGACACTTCCTCCCCCCACTTGGAGGTTAAACGTAGAGTTTCACAAGCATACATCCTTGGACCACTATTATTTTTGATTTATGTTAATAATTTGAAGTCTCAAATATGTTGCCAACAATTCTGACAAAGTTTGGAGATGATACAGGCATTTTCTATTTACACTCAAAAGTATAAAAGCAACATTTTTGGTTTTCCTGATGCACACTTGGGGGGGACCCCAATGCGGCACCAGGCCAGCTCAGAGACATTGTCCCTCCAGCATGTCCTGCGTCTTCAACTAGGTCTCCTCCCAATGGGACATGCCTGGAACACCTGCCAAGGGAGGTGACCAGGAGGCCTGATGCCCGAGCCACCTAAGCTGGTTGTTTCAACGTGGAGGAGCAACGTCTCTACTTAGAGCTCCTCCCGGGTAACCGAGTTCCTCAGGAAACTCATTTCAGCCGTTTGTATTCACGATCTTGTCCTTTCGGTCATTACCCACATCTCACGACCATAGGTGAGGGTGGGAACATAGATCGATCGGTAAATTGAGAGCTTTGCCCCCCAACTTAGCTCTGTCTTCGCTACAAAATTCAGATACAGCGAATGCATCACTGCCGACGCTGCACCTATATGTCCATCAATCTCACGCTCCATCCATCCCTCACTCGTGAACAAGACCCCGAGATACTTGAACTCCTTCACTTGAGACAAGGACTCGCCGCCGACCTGAAGAGGGGAGTCATCCTTTCTCTGGTGGAGAACCATGGCCTCAGATGTGGAGGTGCAGATCCTCCTCCCGGCCACTTCCTACTTAGCTGCAGACCACCCCAGTGCACGCCAAAGGTCCTGATTTGATGAGGCCAACAGGACAACATCATCTGCAAACAGCAGGGATGATATCCTGAGGTTCCCAAACCGGACACCCTCCGGTCTCTGGCTGCGCCTAGAAACCCTGTCCAGATTTCCAGGTACTCTTAGTGTAGCTTAAGTAAATTTTCTTCATTTTGCCGGGTTTGTCTACAAAGCAATGAATCATTAGTTTTTACCATATTCAATTATTTTTTTAAAGAAGGATCAATGAGAGAACCATAGCATGCACAGGGAGAGCATGCAAACTCTGGGAAACTGGGAATCAAACCTGGAGCCTTCTTGCTGCAAGGCAGCAGTGCTACCCACTGCCCCACTGAGCAGCCCCATATTTATAAACACCCATGCTGTCTAAATTAAAGGCTTAATGAATGATAAGTCAGCTTCCTATCGGCTGTCCTGTGCCCCGGTCCTTCTGCTGTTACCTCCCCAAAGTGGATTGTTGTTGTTTTTAAGTGAAGTAATGCTTATGAACCCAGAGTGACTTTGTTTCAGTCTCAGCCCGTCATTTTTAGCAGAGCCCTATTTAACGTCTGCAGAGCTGCACTTGGAGGCCTTTTAGCCATTTAACTGCCATGCATCCTCTTTGTTTGTGCAGGCAGATGCCTTTTTTTTTTTTACCAATTTTAAACTTTGGTCAGGCTGTATGTAGGGGAGAGCGGCTGTTTATGTGATTGTTTGGTTTTTGTAGGTTTATATATTGTTTCCCATTAGAAAAAGGTAAGCTCACCTTGTTGGCCTGAGTTCTGATGGAAACCTATATCAGTCTGTACAGCAAAAAAGTTCATATACTGTATAAATAAAAAACAAATGTCGTCTGGACTCCTTATTCTCTACCTAAACTCATGTTGGTCACTTGTATCTCTGAGACGAATAAGGGTGATGTAATGCATGATTATCTAACACTAATTTTTGTCCTCTTGCCACTCCTGTTTATCTATCCCGTTAGGTCCACTGTTCCGACCGTATACTTTGAAAATGGCTGAGAGCCACAAGAAGAGAACAGTTTTTCCCACCATGGTGGAAGAACAGGTAGGATGATGATCTGGAGTTATTAGAAAAGTGACCAGGGTGTTTCTTACCTACATTTCCAGAGAAATCATCCAATATATATTGTTGTGAAAAAAGCATTTATTTACTTTTGTTGTCAGTTTATGGATAATATCTACTAAACAGTGAACATGTCAAATTAGTTTGGACATTCATTAGGGAACTCACCTTCCCTTTGTGATCAATAAAGTATTTTTGATTTGAATGGAATAGAAATCCACCTGACAGTATCACTGCTGCCACCTTCTGGTTTAAAGAGGAACAGCTTAAGCAGGAGGAGATGGAGAGAGAGGTACATACACAATATACATACACAATATATATATATATACACACATATACATATATACACATATACACATATATACACATATACACATATATACACATGTATATATATATATATACATACACACATATATATACACATATACATATATATACACACACATACACATACATACATATACACACACACATACATATACACACACACACATATACATACATACACACACATAGATCATACATACATACACTCACCAGCCACTTTATTAGGTACACCTGTCCAACTGCTCGTTAACACTTAATTTCTAAGCAGCCAATCACATGGCGGCAACTCAGTGCATTTAGGCATGTAGACATGGTCAAGACAATCTCCTGCAGTTCAAACCGAGCATCAGTATGGGGAAGAAAGGTGATTTGAGTGACTTTGAACGTGGCATGATTGTTGGTGACAGAAGGGCTGGTCTGAGTATTTCAGAAACTGCTGATCAACTGGGATTTTCACGCACAACCATCTCTAGGGTTTACAGAGAATGGTCCGAAAAAGAAAAAACATCCAGTGAGCGGCAGTTCTGTGGGCGGAAATGCCTTGTTGATGCCAGAGGTCAGAGGAGAATGGCCAGACTGGTTCGAGCTGATAGAAGGGCAACAGTGACTCAAATAACCACCCGTTACAACCAAGGTGGGCAGAAGAGCATCTCTGAACGCACAGTACGTCGAACTTTGAGGCAGATGGGCTACAGCAGCAGAAGACCACACCGGGTGCCACTCCTTTCAGCTAAGAACAGGAAACTGAGGCTACAATTTGCACAAGCTCATGGAAATTGGACAATAGAAGATTGGAAAAAACGTTGCCTGGTCTGATGAGTCTCGATTTCTGCTGCGACATTCGGATGGTAGGGTCAGAATTTGGCGTCTACAACATGAAAGCATGGATCCATCCTGCCTTGTATCAACGGTTCAGGCTGGTGGTGGTGGTGTCATGGTGTGGGGAATATTTTCTTGGCACTCTTTGGGCCCCTTGGTACCAATTGAGCATCGTTGCAACGCCACAGCCTACCTGAGTATTGTTGCTGACCATGTCCATCCCTTTATGACCACAATGTACCCAACTTCTGATGGCTACTTTCAGCAGGATAATGCGCCATGTCATAAAGCTGGAATCATCTCAGACTGGTTTCTTGAACATGACAATGAGTTCACTGTACTCAAATGGCCTCCACAGTCACCAGATCTCAATCCAATAGAGCATCTTTGGGATGTGGTGGAACGGGAGATTCGCATCATGGATGTGCAGCCGACAAATCTGCAGCAACTGTGTGATGCCATCATGTCAATATGGACCAAACTCCCTGAGGAATGCTTCCAGCACCTTGTTGAATCTATGCCACCAAGAATTGAGGCAGTTCTGTAGGCAAAAGGGGGTCCAACCCGTTACTTGCATGGGGTACCTAATAAAGTGGCCGGTGAGTGTATATTCAGTGAAAGCATCCCTAACGTTATGATTTTTATTGGTTTTATTGTTTTAGTTAACCAGAACTAATTAATAAAATACATGCTTTCATGTTGTGATCACTAAACATTTGCTGTATGAGCACAAACTGAGCTAAACTATAAAAAAAAAGAAATCTTCAGTTTTAACATTTTCCCTTATAGAAATTAACATCTTTGCTAGAGTTTTAACTGATCTAAGGATAATGTTGGACTCAAACTGGTTCAGGCCCTGAAGTACATCATCATTCCTATCATGTGCACAACGTCGGCAGAGGTGCGGCCTTTGCACTTAGTTCTAAGTTAGGTTTGAGGGCAGAGAACAGTGTGTACCTTCGTATGAAATCCTTCTTCTGGGTTGCAGATAAGGATGTTCAAGTTTATCAAGAAGCAGCTTGTAGCAGGTTGTGTTGAGGGAACGGTCAGCAGTAAATACTGACCTATTCCACAACAATAACACTATTATTAAAACAACTCTTAGATAATCTTCCAGCCAAGAAATTTCTTTGGAAGGTTTAGTCCAGTAAAAGAGAGACAAACAAGAAAAAAAAAAAAAGGAAAAAAAAAGAATACAAATCTTTCAAACAGCTGGTAGCTTTTAATGTTTTAGAGGAAAGTCCAATTTATATATGCAACTGTTTAGGTTTTGTTCTTTGCCTCAAGAAACACTAAAAGAAGCAAAAAGCAGCTTTACCTAATTCACCTCCTTTTTGATTGCAATAGCATTACATGTAGAGTAAACCGAATAACATCTTGAGCGTCCAGAGCTGCTGATCAGATGGTTGGAAAATCAGAAATCCCACATATTTTTATTCTGAGTATGCATCATACTAAACTCCATCAGCTCAAACTGAAAAAGTAAAAAAGACAAAGTAATTCTGGCTGCAAGACAGGGAGCTAAATGTTCAGCAGATAGAAGTGCAGTGATGCTGCGTTCAGATGGCACGCTACAGAAGCAGATAGTTTACATGCAAAGTCAATCAAGGCACAGCAAAAGGTACTGCAGCGCGTTTTGAGCAGCATGAGGAGCTGAAAGAGCGCCCCACGAGCTACTGAGCATCTGAGGCGCGTGATGCGCTGCGAAATTAAACTTTTGCTGTTCGACGCCCTACATAGACCAGTCAGAAGAGCCAATCTGGGAGCTGGCAGGGAGTCAGACACAGCACTGCTGATGCAGAGCGCTATGATCACTCCTCTGAAACAGTTTATTAACGCCTAAATTAACTTGAAATATGTTCACTGTTATTATCCTGGTGCCTGCAGTTCGGATTACGTACATGAAAAACGCCTTCAGGCCACCGCAAACAGTAGCAGAAACCCACGAAGAGGCGACCGGGCCATAGACTATTGTTGAACGGGATTCCCAGTGACAGCGCACTGCCGGTGTACAGGGGTCTAAGCGGCAAAAAAATATTTGAAAGCAGGATCGTATTCTTTATGAATAAATGCGCAGATGCAGTTTTCAGCTGGACTTTCTCACTTAAAATTATATTAAAACTACTTTTTACCCACTGATCACAAATATAACTGCCAGTGTTACAGACAAAGAAAGGATAGGGTAGCTCCGCCCAACGCGCATCAGACCCACTTTCCGACCGCGCAGCTAAAGCAGCTAAGATGCTTTAGCCGTGTGTCAGAACTAAACTTGACCAAGCATCAAAAATTAAGCAGGAGACGCGTTTTTGCTGCTCCTGCTGCGTGCGGTCTGAACGTAGCATGTGAGTTCAGTAGAGTTGCTCTGTGGGTCGTAAAAAAATTCTCAACAAATGGCCAAATTCGTTATAAAATCTTAGTAAAGAGTATCTGCATTCTTTAAGATATGCGCAAGGACGCTAATGTTTTGGGTTTGTTTTACATTTCGTAGTTTTGCTAACCATGTTAAGTGCTAATTCAAGATGCTAAGCTAGCTTAAAAAGCTAACTCTGTGATATTTTTGTTTTATAAAATGGAAAAATACATTGGAATGGTGGCCTAGTAGTTAGGGAATAGGGCTTTGAATCCTGAGGTTGCGTGTTCGAAACCCCACTCCCACAGATTGCCACTCTGGCTCCTTGAGCAAGACCCTTATCCCCACACTGACCCCCGGGCGCCCCACGATGGCAGCCCACTGCTCTACAAAGAGAAGAATTAATTTCGTTACTGTACTTGTGACGGTGGAATGACAATAAAGTTGAATTCTTTTCTTTACAATGCAGAGTAAGTTAAATTGTGCTTTAGCAGGTAAAGGTTTAACAAAAACTGGATGTTGGATATTTAAATTTGGGGGCAATCTTTTGTCTAAAAATTAATTATGATTTATTATTGAAGAAAGGATCCTAAACTTTAAAAATGGACCATAGTTGTTTCTACACGATACAGTTGTTTCTACATCCATCCAGCCATTGCTCCTTCATTGGACAGGATTTGAAGGTGCACCAAAGTACTGGAGGGGTCTGGTGTGGTGACCACCTGATATTACCTCTCCTTTTTAAAGATAATTTGAGTTCAAAGCTAAGTGCCAAGCTAATAGGAGGAAAAGGAACTCCTCCATTTCACAGCCCATTGTTCTCAACCAGATAGAAAAAAAAGGTGGTCAGCTGCTCTGGGCTGTAGTAAAGGGAGCTGAGCCAAAAGGTAAAAGTTCTCGATTTACCTGTCAGTCTACATTCCTACCCTCACCCATGGTCATGAAATGTGGGTCATGACCTAGTCACAAAAGGTTGAAATGAGTTTCCTCACTGGCCAGGTATTCCACTGAGTCTGGTTCTGCTGGAGGTTTCTTCCTGTTAAGAGGGAGTTTTTCCTCTCCACTGTTGCTACAAGCATGCTTAGCGTGAGGGATTGTATTCGACTCAATGAGTCGATACCATCAACTGGTTTCTATAAATTTCGGGGGTGATATATCCCCAGTGCCATCGGTACCAATGATTCCAGACAAGTCTCATCAGAAGGCCCTGGGTTGGGCTTCACCCAGAGGAACTGGGAGAAGGGAAGTCTTCTCTGCTGACACAGCTGCCCCCTGTGACCTGGATGAAACGGAAGACGAATACCAACCACTCTCTACAAGGCCTTACTGGGTCTCAGGGGGGAGGGGTTCCTACCACCTCCTCCTCTTGACACGACGACACTGAAAGCCGGACATCCCTCCAGTTGCAGGGCAAACTCCTTCATCTGTTGCCCCAGCAACGGTCCACCATTACATTTAATACCTCAGGATAGAACAGCGGCTGTTTACTTTAAGCCTTTTCAGGCACCTCAAAATGCCTTTTGGTGATTTTGGTGCGGCCAGTTAACAGGTTACAACGTTATATTAGAGAAGCCTGTAACAGCAACACCATCTCTTTAGTCGGGTCAATGAGAAATACAACAGGCCATCCGATAAGACAGTTTGACAGAAGCTAATCTATTAGCCTAATTATGGCAAAGAGAGTGTTATCAGTCAAAGACTTAATTCTTAAACATCCACTACACATGAAGCTCTTAGAGAGACGATCAGGGAAAGAAATTGAGTAAAAAAAATAAACTCTATAAAAACAGTCTTCAAAAATCCTTCAGAACCTTTAGTCTGAGTCCATGTTTGATAGATCAACATACAGTAAAGAAAAAAGGGTTGTTTAAAACAGATTTGCAGTAAAAAAAAAAATGATATTCACAATGGAAACTGGCCAGGTCTGGAATTAGATTAGGGAATCAAGAAAACAGAGTAAAGTTAAAGGGTTTATGTTCCTAGGTGTTCATTTACCATGTGTGGCAGATCCTGGATGAAATATCTGATGTGTTTTAAAGCCTCTTCATAAACAGTTTCATTGGCACCCCATCAAAATTCCTCCGCCAGCTTAAACACAACAGAGCCAAAGGCCTTCGTCTCCTTGCCTGGCCAAAGCGGAAGAATCTGTAGTTCACAAACAACTCTATAGTTAGACCTAAAGCAGAGGACCTGCATGCCTGCAGGCGTCAGAGAAAAACTCTGCCTGCAAGTAAAACTAAACTCCAACTAAACAGATGAAACAAAAGCACAAAAAAAGATGGCAAAGCAGGAACGTCAGTTTGTTAAAAACATGGAGAAAGAGACTCTAACCTTCATTGCTTCTATTCTGATTCTATATAATCTGACTGAGACGAAAAAACTCTTGATTGAATAAATTAAGACAAATTTTTATAGTTCATTCATAATCAAAAAGCTGCAGCTGATCAATTCCAATTCCAATATTAAAAGCGCGTTCACGAGTCTGCGGAAACCGCGGCAGACCAAACCAGATGAAAGTGCGCATTCAGCTCGGCAAAGAACTCATGCTCTTCCTCAACACTGAAGTCCTCAGACATTTTTCTTTCGTTGTTTCTTTCTTTGCACAGGTAAACAGGCAACGCTGAATGCGCACTTTCATCTGGTTTGGTCTGCCGGCTTCCGTAGCGTCGTGAACGCGCTTTCAGGAAATCCTATACACTACTGTTTATGCTCTAAAAACATTCTAAATGACTTCGTTTCGAGTAAATTATGGACGCTACCCACTTAGGACACTTGGAATACATTGGAGGAGCAGTATGGAGGAATATTGACACGTTTTTTGTGGACTTTTATGGACCTTTCTGCCTCGGGCGCCATAGACCTCCATTATTTGAATGTCAGCAGACAGCAAGAAGCCTCCCAGATCTCCAGATGCATTTGAGATATCAAAAAAGTACTCCAGAGTGTTGTTCAGCATGGGGGTGAGTAGAAAATGAAGGCTAATCATGTTTTGGGTGTACTATTCCTTTAAGGTGGTATAACTGATAGAATAAGTGGTGGAACTGTATAAGAAAAGTGTAAATTTAATCTTTTTTCAAATCTATGAACAATCTTTTTTTTTTCTCCCTTGTGATGCTCTTTTCTTTATTTTTTTAAACTAAATTTTTGTTTGTTTGCTTTGTTTGAAATTAAGTTTCCAGAACTTCCCCACTGTGATACAATAAAGCGATTTTCTATTCTATTCTTTTCAATCTACCACTAGAAAAAAAAAAACTAAAAGATATTTTAGGCTGATATTAGCTGTTTTTCTTCTTGTATCGGTTTCCTCCATTTTCCGTTGTGATATCGGCCTAAAGATTCGGATAATGAAAATACAGTGAGGATCAATTATACTAAATACAAATACAAAATATACAAAATAAACAGCATTAGCCTTAAAAAAAGATCTCTCCCTAACAGGGGTGGTTTTAGGAAATTTGGGGCCCTAGGCAAAGACATGCAGGGGGCCCTCTGAATTGAGAACAAATAAAACAGACCCATTCTACAGATAGAGAAATGTTAATAGAATAGACATCCATTATCTGTTCTAGGTTTTGTCCCTCTCTTCTTGTCCCTTTTCTTCTTGTTTTCCTCTCTATGTTTTGTACTCAGCTGACTTTTCATGCTGTCTCTAAAGAAATGAAAGATTTTTTCCAAGCACTAAGCTCACTTAGCTGGTTGCTCCTTCCTGTGTTTCCAAAAAGGCCAAAGTAAATAACCCAGTCCTTCTTTTCACTGTAGACAAGCCATGATCTGCTTATCTGTTCTCCATTTTTCATTTGGATGAAATAATAGCTGCATGAATTATGACAGCAGACAAGATAGAGGAGAGCAGGAGGCGGAGTTACCAATCTACTGGCTCTGGAGAGCAGAGTTCGCTGCTTTTAGATGTTGTTCCTAAAGTCTTCAGTAGCAGAAAAAAGTCGCTAGATTTGACGCTAGGTGCTGTTTTAAAATCAAAGTGCTAGAGGGGTCTGAAAAGTCGCTAAATATAGCGACTAAAGCGCTAAGTTGGCAACACTGCTCTTTGCATCGTGTTTTTAAATGGTTAATATTATAAGTGTTCTGATGGCATTTTAGCGAAAGAATTTTTATCAAAAACATAATGTGCATAAATAAGGGAAGTTGTATTAACCATACATGTAAACAGAGTTTTATGGGCCCCCCAGGAACTTGGGGCCCTAGACAACTGCTAATATTGGTTAATGGTAAATCCACCCCTGCTCCCTAATATTAGGAATAAGCTGTGATCAACTGGCAGCCTGTTCAGGATAAACTGGAAGGAAACGTCTGTGCAGAATATAGAGAAGGTTGCTGAGTTTAAGCAAGGTCACATTTTTGTCAAGATCACCTGAAATAAATCTGATCTGGTCATCATTTGTCCTCCGGTGAAGAGCGAGTCGCCCTGAAAGCATGCGGTGATAAAAACAGAGCACAATCCTATCTGATCACCTGCTGCACAATCAAACAGGCCCGGCTTCATTCCCGCATTGAGCCTGATGCTGTGCACACGTGCCCAAACACACACACACACACACACACACACACACACACACACACACACACACACACACACACACACACACACACACACACACACACACACACACACACACACACACACACACACACACACACACACACACACACACACACACACACAAGGAGAAGGGGCCAAGCAGCAGTTTCACTCCTGTTTTGTCAACAACCAGAGTTTTCTTGGGGCTATTTTTTGCCTGTGATGATTGTTTTGAGTGGTGAGGAAGGCCTCAAGCTAAACTCTTTGTGCAGAAAATTTTCCGCCCAAAAAAGGCCTTAAAAACACAGATAAATGTTATTTATAATGTTTGCTGAATGCAAAGTGTTGCTTGGGTCAAAGCCATCTTATGTGGAAGGTTTAACAATCAATGAGGAGAACATTGAGGGAGGATTCAACATAAAGTTTTCAGACTCCTGAAGTTTTCTACACCTGGCCTGAATCCTCAACATATTTCCCTGCAGAAGCTTTTTTAGCCCAATTTTTGGGGGTGTTAAAGTTACCCTAAATAAAATAAAAGCACCTCTAAAATGTATACGCCTTTTAAACAAAGAAAAGAAACAAATACTATAAAACTATACAGTACTAGGTTGAAAAGGTAATATTTTAACCACCCCCGCCGTCAACATGGTTTGATCCATTTGATCACTTAGTTTATATTAAATATAGTACTTTTATTTTATATATATATATATATATACACACACATACACACACACACATTTTCTTATGCCTATACCCATGTGATCCTTTTATATTGCCTGTTGCTCTGCTGCTGTTAAAGCAACATTTCCCCATTGTGGGACAATAAAAGGGATTTTCTATTCTATTCTATCCATCATCAGAATCAGAAATACTTTAATAATCCCAGAGGGAAATTGCTTAATCATCCTACCTTCCCCGAGTCGGGTGGGGAGTCAGTCTGAGGCTGCCTAACGAGTGGTTGACGCGGGATTGTCCGGCTTTAACCAGAATATGTTACAAAGTGCTTATCTATTCCCAACACCAACACCGTAGTATAATTACCAGGCCTCGTGTTTGCTGCTCTTAACTGAGATTACTCTTTATAGGACCACTGTTCTGTTTGAACAGGAATGAGAGATGCTAGCTGCTGTCATATGCATTTTTATAGAAGCCAAGGTGCTAATAATGAGAAGCTAACTAGATGCCAATGTTCAGACAGCCTCATCATGGAAATCAGATTGTTTCTTGTAAAATAAATAAATAAATAAAAAAAAAGTCAAGTTTGCAGTGAGAATAGCCGATATCAATGTATATATTTCTTAATAAATCTGAAACACATTGTGTGGTTATGTGCCTTGAGCAGCAGAGGCATGACTTCATTAATTTGTATTTTATTATTTTATAGGTTTACTCTAACCTTAACGATGGGAATAAAAATCAGCTGCAAGTAAAATACGTTGACAAAAGTAATAATAAATAAAATTTATATTTTATAACATTAATATTTACAGAGCCCCAGAACTGAGATGGGAGAAAAAGAGAGATACAGCGTACACATGGAAAACTAATTTGTTCCCACAACATATTGATTTGTTGCTATCTCTGTCCATCCTTTGAGAAGGTTTGCTGTGTGTTGGAAGATTATGTTTTAGTATTTTGTGCACATGTGCACTAAATATTGAGAGGGATTGCATTCGAGTCAATGAGTCGATGCAATCAGCTGGTTTTCCTTAGACAGAAAACTTTGAATCAATCTGACTGGATTATCTGGTGAACTGGAAAGTGCCTTCAGATGACATGATGTGAATTGGCGCTATAGAAATAAACTGAATTGAATACGTTATATTTATTTTGTGGCCACAAATTAGGATTTCTTGGGAACAAAATAGTATCACTGCAAAAAAATAAAAATCTTGATAAGTCATTTTTTCTTAAAATAAGTGCATTTGTTCTTGAATTCTTGAATTCTTGAAAAAAGATACATCTTGCCAATGGATCAAGACAATTTAGATTTAAAATAAGAAAACACAATTGCATTGTCTTATTTCAAGTAAATATTATCTAATTATCTTATTTTAAGAGTAAAAATACTGATTCCATTGGCAAACTACCTCATTAACCTACTCAAATTACAGGTAAATACACTTAATTTAAGATATTTTTACTTATTTCTAGATTGTTTTTCCAGTCAGAATCAGAAATACTTGAATAATACTTGAATAATAATACAGTATATATATATATATATATATATATATATACTGTATGTAAAAACTAAATCCAAGTAAAGTGATAAAGTGACAGACAGTAAAGTGATTTAAGGGAAAACATTTATATTTTGTGGTAACAAATTAATAATTTGTGGTAATGAATTGATATATTGTGCGCAAGCTGTATCTCTTTTTTTCTCCCATGTCATTTCTGGGGCTCTGTAAATGTTCCAAAAAACAAACAAGTAAATAAGCATAATAGGAAACCTAGAATAAAATGTTGCAGTCAGGTGTTTTCTGAAATGTTCAGATTTCTGCTCCTGTTGATGGTTGTTGGTGAAATGTTCATAAGAAGGTGCTTTAATGTTTCTGGGACGGTTTTGTTTTTATTTTATTTTTATTATTTTTGCCCAATTCAAAATAAATAGCTTAAAATTTTTTACTAAATCATCTTTTTTTCCTCAGTTTTTCAGTTTTTGAATTACTGTTGGGAATTTAGCCTTTTCATAATGCGAGTCTGTCTGAACCTCCAAGCACATCTGTATACATTCATCTTGTTAAATATAATCCTGTTTATGATTGCTAGTCGGGACGCAAGGAGAGGAGCGGGGTGTGTGCAGAGTGCAAGTTCAGGAAAAACCAGGTGAGAAAACAAACAGAACAGTAGCAGACCAAACAACATTAGACTGACAAAGAAAAACACTTCAGTAGATCATGAAGTTATGTGATCGCCCCATAAATGCTTCCAGAAACACCGATACACTCAACATATCAGTGGAATTCCTTCTGAACAAGACGTCTTTAGTGCATTTTACTAGTCATCTACATGCTTTACTACTTGCCTAATTTCACTATGAGGAGGAGAGCAGGAACGAGATGTTAGGATAATTATCATTGAAGATGTGCGAGTCAATCACACCCTGGTATGGGCTGCCTGTTGCGCGTCAGAACCGACATTTTAATCTAATTAGGACAGTTCCTCTGTCTGGATATACAGTTTTAATCTTCGTTTTGTACGTGGCAAAGATTTGAAATGGAATGAGAGCGGTGTCCAGATTGATAAGGCTGGAGCCATGGATGTCTAATCATCTGCTAACATGTATGATGTAAAATATGGTGATATGGCAGACTGGAGATGTATAAAATGCCTTTTTAACTGTTAGTCGGGGCCACTTCCTGAGAGGTGAGCAGCTGCCATTCTGTAACACTAAGCAATTTCTCTGATCTGAGATCACAATTTCTATCAGAATCTGTTGTCATGCCTCCTGGTTATTTAATACATAAAAGTTACGAATTGTTATTTAAAGAGTTTGTCCCGAGTGATGTCTTTTCAGGGAAAAGAACCAGAGATAGAACATCATGGTGTAAACTAGGTATGAAAGATATAATCGGCCCCCCATCAGTATCGGCCTTAAAACTGAATATCGGACATCGGCCACCCCACTGATATTTAACCCGATATTTGATCAGCTTCTGAGTTTCTAAAGTCTAAAAAAAAAAAAAATACTACTTCTTCTTCCTCAAAAACTTTTTTTACAGACTTAAAAACTTCTAAAGACGAGGGAAAAAATATTGATACATTAAAATATCCCAATATCTTCATATGCTGATATATTGCCATTTAAAAACACCATATCAATCTCTTTTACTAATGAAATATTGCTATATGTCATCGTTATGCTACGAAATCCCCCGAAAATTCACGAAATTTTGCCATATTTTTATATGTTGATATATTGACGCGGTATCGATCTATTTTACTGACAAAATCTCACAAGAATTTGCGAAATATCACGAGAGTTTGTAACAGAACGATGAAATTTCAAGAGATTTTCAAAGTAAAATAGATCGATACCGCGTTTTTAAAAATCTATTTGATATCAGCATATTAAAATATATTTGAGTATATTATTTTTCAAAGTGTCAGAAATGGATAACAAAACTGCTATTTTCAATGACTACTTATTTTTGTCCAGCTTTAACATCGGTATCAATATCGGTTATCGGCTACATGAGTTTTAAAATATCGACATATCGGATATCGGCCAAAATCCCAATATCGTGCATCCCTAGTGTAAACACAGAGCATCTTTAAAAAGAAGAAACCAAAGGATCTCAAAATCTGCCTTTTGATTCAGACTGTTGGTCCTAATCAGGTAAAACTTTTATAGTTCCCACTCAGTTTGGAGCCTTTCATGAAAACTGGTTTAAAATATTTAAATGGTTGGAATATTCTTCTTTAAAAAAAAAAAAATGCTCGAGTCAGTAATTGGTAAGCAGAGGCATCAAGTAACGAAGTACAAATACTTTGTTACTGTACTTAAGTACACTTATTAGGTATCTATACTTTACTCCATTACTTATTTTTCTTCCTACTTCTGACTTCTACTCATTACATTTTCACACAAGTATCTGTACTTTCTATTCCTTACATTTTTAAAACAAACGTTACTCGTTACTCTTGGCTTCGGTTTAATGTTTCTAAATATTTATTTCCCGTCATGTGCTCCATCCAATGCAGATCATTGGCTCCACCCACATCTAGTGAAAACTAGTGTGATTGGATGAGTCATTTAACGCAAACACTCATTGGTTAGCTGAAGGAAATCATCAGAAGCAAGCAGGTGTTCTTCAAACTGCTAACGTGAATTGTCTATGCCATGCTACAATGTGGGATTCAGGAAAAGATGCTGAAATGTCTGAAAGGTCGAACACAGGCGAGAGCGTATCGGGAGACGGAGACCAACAAGACCTCCCTCATCCTTGGCCCTATCTCAGAGAATTTTTCGAGAGTCGAAAAATTGTTTTTAAAATGCAGTATCTATACTTCTACTTTAGTAACACATGTCTGTACTTTTGACACCACTGTTGGTAGGACACTGAACAAGTATGTAGACAAAAATGTAGAAAACTGTGAAATTTCTTTGTTTTCCAGACAGCTCTCTGGTTTCTCCGCTCCCCTAAACCTCTGAGATTTTCTAAAACAGAACAGCACAGCAGAGAGACACCATTAGAAGGAGAGCCTCTGTCCAACCTGATGACTTTTCTCTGTCTGAACACTGGAAAAACGATCTAGAAATAAGTAAAATTTTCTTAAATTAAGTTAATTTTCCCTTAATTTGAGTAGGTAAATGAGATAGTTTGCCAATGGAATCAGTATTTTTACTCTTAAAATAAGATAATTAGATAAGAAATAAGACAATGCAGTTGTGTTTTCCTTTTTTAAGAGTAAATCGTCTTGTTCCATTGGCAAAATGTCACTTTTTCCTACTCAATCCAAGAACATTTTAAGATTATTTTATTGTATTTAGCTCCATCCATCCTCACATCATCTCTGACCAGCATCCTGCTCTCCCTGCATCTTGGTCTTGGTTGGTTTCGTCAGAGCAGGATGTTGTTTTAAACGTCTTCCTAACCTCTCTGCTGTGGATCTTTGGTCAACATGATGCTGTATGTTCTCTAATGTTCTTTAACAAACCTTAACA
Source organism: Cyprinodon tularosa (assembly GCF_016077235.1). NCBI lineage: Eukaryota > Metazoa > Chordata > Actinopteri > Cyprinodontiformes > Cyprinodontidae > Cyprinodon > Cyprinodon tularosa. Next base: position 299,288 of record NW_024038707.1, read on the forward strand.
CTGCAAAAGCTGAAATCTAGGTCAGTCAGTTTATCCCATTATTTGAGCAGGTGAGAATTTGTGAAAGGAATGAGACGATTCATGTTTAAAATAAACTCACCATTATCTTATTTCAAGTGTTTAATTAATCTAATATTTTATTTTTAAATGCAAAAAACCCTCATTGTGATGGTGGGTCATTTTATTTGCCTGCTCCAAGAAACTTTTCTGAAACTCAGCACAAACCTACAGTGTATGCCGGGCTAAAGTGATTTTTAGATCAGCTGGTGCAGCATCCTCCAATCAAACGTTCATCGTTCTTTATCAAAACATAAAATCCCAATAAAAACATTGATTTTAAAAGGAGTTTAAAACACTTTAAGCCATGTATCGTGTCGGGAAGGAAAAAAATCCTCTGAACTCTGATGGCCTCAGAGTTGACAGTTTTAAATGAAGTTGTTTATATAAGAACACTGCAAACACTGATCTAAATACAAATAAAATGTTTCTTAAAATATGCCTATTTGCTCTTAACTTGAATAACTTAAGATAAAAGAGTTTTTTTCTTGTTTTAAATTATCTTATTCTCTTGGTGATTTATTTACCCGCTGATTCACGGGAAAATTCACTCATTTCAAGAAGAAAACGATTCACTTATGTTCCAGTTTATGCAGCAAAGCTCAAAAGAATCATCAGAATGTTGAAAACATGGGAATGACCAACTCACCAACTCGACAGGGTCCCCAGGCTCCTAGAGTGTCTTATGCTGCGTGTCGGAGGGGCCGGGGGCTCCGCAGGGGGCCCATCCTGGGGCCTCTCCTGCGCAGAGGGTCTGCAAGAAAGCCTTGGCAGCTGCACATTGCCTGAGAAGACCCTCTTCACAGCATATCTGACGTCAGGGTCCTGGAGGAGCTCGACGCACGAGGCCTGCTCCGAGGAGTCCCAGTGTCTCTGGATGGGAGGACAGGCGTGTGAAAGGGGAGAAGTGGGAATTCACGGGGTCGAAGCTATAAGCACTGGCTTTGATCTGAAAAATAAGGCTGATCACATAATCCTAAACTGAAACCAGATGCTCGATAGAAAACGATTAGGAAGAGAAAAAAATATGTTTCTCATTCTGAACATTTTTCAGGAAACAACATTCAGCACATAATAAGTTCTAGATGATTTCTTTAGGACTATAGAAAAACACTGGAAAAACTCAAAACTTCAATAAGTCTTTTTTTCTTTTTAAAATAATTCACTGGAAAAAATCGAAATCTAGATAAGCAATTTTTTCTTAAAATAAGTGCATTTGTTCTTGAATTGAGGAGGTAAAAGAGACATTTTGTTGATGGAACAAGACAATTTACATTTAAAGTAAGAAAACACAATTGCATTGCCTTATTTCAAGTGCATATTATCTAATTATCTTATTTTAAGAGTAAAAACACTCATTCCATTGGCAATTTATCTCATTTAAATACACTTAATTTAATTTAAGATTTTTTTTTACTTATTCCTAGATCATTTTTCCAGTGAATGAATTCAGTTTTTTTTTTTTTAAGTTAACTTGACAAAGAAGACAAAAGTGTCTTCAGTCAGAGACGTCAGAGCTACTGTGAGACAGACCACTACAGGACATTAAAGTTTGATATGTGATTCATTTAATTTCCCTTTGGGACGAACAAAGTATCCCTGCACTGAAAAAATATCAGTCATTTTTTCTTAAAATAAGTGCATTTTGCCAATGGAACGAGACAATTTGCATTTAAAATAAGAAAAAAAACAATTGCATTGTCTTATTTCAGGTGCATTTTATCTAATAATCTTATTTTAAGAGTAAAAACACTCATTCCATTGGCAATTTATCCAATTTACCCACTCAAATTAAGGATAAATACACTTAATTTAAGAAATTTTTACTTATTCCTAGATCGTTTTTGCAGTGTTTACATTTAAACTAAGGAAAAAACACAATTGCATTGTCTTATTTCAAGTGCATATTATCAAATAATCTTATTTTAAGAGTAAAAACACTCATTCCATTGGCAATTTATCTCATTTACCCACTCAAATTAAGGATAAATACACTTAATTTAAGATTTTTTTTTACTTATTCCTAGATCATTTTTCCAGTGAATGAATTCAGTTTTTTTTTTTTAAAGTTAACTTGACAAAGAAGACAAAAGTGTCTTCAGTCAGAGACGTCAGAGCCACTGTGAGACAGACCACTACAGGACATTAAAGTTTGATGCGTGATTCATTTAATTTCCCTTTGGGACGAATAAAGTATCTCTGCACTGAAAAAAAATAAAAAAATTGAAATCTAGAGAAGTCATTTTTTTCTTAAAATAGGTGCATTTTTTCTTGAATTGAGGAGGAAAGTGAGACACTTTGCCAATGGAACGAAAAAATGTACATTTAAAATAAGAGAAAAACAATTGCATTGTTTTATTTTAAGTACAGATTATCAAATAATATTATTTTAAGTGTAAAAATACTCATTCCATTGGCAATTTATCTCATTTACCCACTCAAATTAAGGATAAATACACTTAATTTAAGAAATGTTGACTTATTCCTCGATGGTCTTTGCAGTGTGAGCAGAATCATACATTACAATAGTTGTAAAGGTGGACGGCAAACAGAGCCGCTTTTGTGGCCAGCCTCTCAGAAGCTCCAGACCAGCGTTATTTTTGGAAGCTTTATCTGATTGCAGGTCCTGAGACCCACACGCTCTGACCCCAGGCGCTGCACAGCGCCTCACACACAGCCACGGTTCGAGGACGTAGCTTTCAGGGGGCATCTTTTCTCCACGCAGATAATAACCTGTGCTTTTTGTGCTGCATCCCGTGACCCTATCTATTCATCTGCCTGGATGTTTCACCTTTCCATAAACAACTGTCAACACGGCCTGCTTTACTTTGCTGCTCTGACCGAGCTGAGGATGATGAGGAGCTGGGCTTCTTTTTTCCACCACGTGTCACAAATTAAAACAATGACTTTTAGTTATTAATCATTTATACCAAAATGGTCTAATTCTCCATTACTACTCCATCTTTTTTTAATAGAAGTATGGATTGTTTCTCACTGCACTGCAAATAATGCAAATCAAACAAGTCCTTTTTTTCAGTTTTTCTTAAAATAAGTGTATTTTTTCTTGAATTGAGGAGGAAAGTGTGACACTTTACCCCATGGAATGAGAAAATTAACGGTTAAAATAAGAAAAAACTATTACATTGTCTTATTTCAACTGCATATCATCTAATTATCTTATTTTAAGAGGGAAATACTCATCCCATTGGCAAACTATCTCATTTACCTACTCAAATTAAGGGTAAATACACTTAATTTAAGAACATTTTACTTATTTCTAGATCGTTTTTCCAGTGTGGAGAAAGCTGAAAAAAAGATATAATCCTAATTTAGTTAAGATTAATGGTTTCTTGAGGTATGAAGAAAAATACAAACAGAGAATTTTTCTTTGAGTCCTTAAATGTTTTCCTACCTCTGTGAAGTTGAAAAGTCTGGAGTTATTTCTTCTCATTCTTTCAGCCGCTCTGTCATGGGAACAGGACAGCTTGGAAGGAAATACCAAAGAGGAGGATACAGGAACCCCATTTAAGATCAGATATGAGAGCGTCTGTGGCACCAATCCGTCTTCTGGCTGTCACTCAACACGTCACGCTTTCCCCCGCCCCCTCAGCTGTCAGCTCGGCCACTGATAAACACCTAACGCTCAGGGGGCCTGTTTTGGGTCAGGGCTTCCACACCGTTGCTTCATCAGGCAGAACAACATGCAGACATGGACTATAGCTAATTATTCTGTCAGAAAAACAGTAAGTCTAGATGTCTCAGCTGTAGCCTGCATGAGAGGATTATTCTTCATACGTGTCTATCTGATGGTGAAATCTTGGTTTCATGCAACTGGCCCTTCTGGTTCTTTAAAGCAAGGCAACAGTTATAAATCCTGCTTTAGTTTGGTTTTCTTTTCTACCAAGTCTGAGCTTGGATCTCTACTGCCGTGTGTACGTGTTAAACATTTCTTAAACTGCTGTGAACTTTAATGACCCTGCCTCCTCCTGATGCATGCCCTCATGGAGTTACAGTGTAAAAAGCAAATACTAAACAGAGCAGAACGTCATTTCTAGCTCTCTATTCCATTCTTCTCATCTTTGGGGTCTACGCTCACGTAGAAGATAAATAAATGAGGTTGAAGACTACGGTGGACGTAGAACAAACTCATAAAAAGAATAGAGACTAAACTACTTACAAAGGAGCAGTAACATTTTAACCACCAACTGTCAGGTCAGGTGGAGGTTTGAAGAGGACCCAAATGCAAAGAATGAAGCTGAAGGTGGTTTCTAGCTGATTTAATTACAAAAAGGGCAAGAGAAGCCAAAAAAATCCACAAAAATACAAAAAACTCACAGGAAGGGGAAGAAATCATGACAAACCAGCAAACAGTGACTGGGCAGGAGGTGCAATAATGGGAGAGAGAAACAAAGACCAGGCTAATTAGCAGATTGGTAGCAGGTGTGGACAGAGGAGGCTAGAAGGGAGCTAGGGAATGACACAAGAGGTCAGCAGAGGGCAAATAAGAAATACAAAAGAATTCAAATACAGTCAAAAACAGGGATGGAACGATTTATGGAAACCGTCCGAACCGTTCGGTTCGACTGTCTCGGTTCGGTTCGCGTGTTTCGTTCGGTTCATGCGCTGCTCCTTTTTCTCATAGGCAAAGCGTTTACACTCCAGAGCAGAAGGTGGCGGTACTGCGACCAAAGCCAACCACCAGTAGTAAACAAGAAGAAGAAGAAGCGAAGCAGCATAGCCGGGTGTAGCAGAAAAAAATCAGTTGTTGTGGAGAATTGTGTGGGTATGGCGAGTGGGAAAGAACAGGAGTTGGAAGACGCGTCAGCAGCACTTTATAGGTCTGCTGTATGGGACCACTTTGCATTTAGAGTGACCTACGATGACGGCGGAAAGAAAGTTGTGGATTAAAGTGCAACAGTGTGCAAGCATTGTGCAACACGTTTTGTTTATGCTAACAGCAACACGACCAACATGTAATGCTAACCCCGAAATCCCACATACTCCGTCAGCGCTCCGCCCCGCTGCGCTCCAGACCGGCTGCACAAAGCAAAGCCTACAGCCTCCACTGTGGCTCCCGTCCGCTCCACGTTCCTTGGAGATGGTAGAGAGCATGCGCGAGATGATTAAACTCAAAGCAGAAAAACATGCGGAAATGATCCATGGTTTCCGCGAATCATTAAAAATAATTAGGCTACAAATCATTAATTTTTTTTAGATTTTTTTTCATTAATTTCATTAAAAAATTTCATTAATTTTTATAATTTTTATTAAATTTTTTTTTTTTCGGTGTAACAATAAACATATACCGAACCGAAAACCGTGACCATGAAACCGTGAACCAAACCGAACCGTGGATTTTGTGAACCGTTCCACCCCTAGTCAAAAATAACTAGAATAACACAAAATGGAAATAAAACCAATGAAAACTTAAAGATAAAATAGAACCAAAATCATAACACTAACAAATGGGTTTCCAAAGCAGAGGTCAGGACCCCCAGGGGGATAACAAGACATTAAATTGGGGGTCATAAGATGGTTTTCACCATAACTGTGAGGTGATCCCTGAGGTATGTGGAAAAATATATCTGATATATACATCAAATATGATGAATAAAACCATTTAGATAAGTAGGATCAGTTTAAGGTAGACCAGCACTTTGAGATTTTGTTGAAATGTAAAGTGCAATACAAATAAAATGTATTATTATTATTACTTGATCACAGATCATTTTCTTGAGGTATATGGAGGGCCAAAATATTTAATGAAAAACATCAATGTAAATGGCCCTTAGAAAAATAGTATGAATTATTCAAAAGTATCTTTAAATATATTTCCTAAGACCTTATTATTTATTTAGTTGTGTATTTTTATTTGATTGTATTTTGACTGTAATATTTAAATGAACGCAAATAAATGCAAGATCTATAATGTCATATTTACATATATTAAGGTATATTTATTTTACATTTTGGGACTCCATATACTTTATTGCTCTGTTCGAAAACCTAGGACGCATCCTTAGAAGACCGGATTCGAAGGCCGATTACGTCATAGCGCGGCGCCGAGGTCTGGTCGGATTCCAAGAGTCCTCGTTATGCGGCCTTAAAATGCGTCCTTCTTTTTGCCCGATTTGAAGGACGGGTCTGATGTATCCTCGGTATTCTTGGATATCCCAGGATTCATTGCGAGACCAAGCAAGCTGTGATCAGAGGAAAGGTTACTTGGCGCCGAACAGTGGTGAAAATTGGAAGTTCAGTTTAATATAATCCAGTCTGTGAATAGTTCCATCTGAAATGAATGAAAATAGTTGTTTTAATGGTTATAGAGTCAGATATGTGGCGGTAATGTTTGATTTATCTAAAGGTTTTTATCTGGTACTGTATAAATGGGTTTGGCTGGAATTTAAGGACAGATTCTAATATATCTGCAGGGTGGGAACTATAAATCTGATAGGATTTTTATCTTTTTATTGCTGTTTTGCACAATATGCTTAACTACGTATTTTTTGTTGTTGAATATTAGAGATTTTGCAGATATATCTTTTATAAATACATTGTTTAGATTTACTTATATATTTCTACTCCTTTTATAGAATAGAATAGAAAATCCCTTTATTGTCCCACAATGGGCAGATTTACAGCAGCAGAAAGATTATTGAAAATGGTCCGAAAAATGTGGACCTTAGAAAAATGTATAAGAATAACATGATAGGGAAGAGTTAAAATATAAACAATAAAATACTGTAAAGTGTTTTAACAATATTAAACTGGAGAATAAATAACCAATATGCAGCTATGGACATTTTTACAGTAATGGATATTTGAAAATAGCAGCAACATCAGAGATGTGCAGAATGACAGCAGCAGGTTATTTAACTGACTAAGGTTTCTATCATTACATTTGATTTTATTTGTTCCTGCTCCCGGTGGTTGGAACCTTTATTCCATTCGGGATTCTTGTGAGTGTAGTCTTTGTTCACTTCACAATAAAAAGAGAAATAAATAAACAGTTTTGAAAACTTCTGTATTCATTCTTTTCCTGCTTTGTGTGTCAACTTTCACGGTTGCTAAGCAACAGCGCATACTGCGGTAAAACCCGCCGAAAGGTAGACCTGGTCGAATTCACAGCCAAAACTCTTCCGGTCTCCTTATTTTCAAGGACTTCGAAGGATCCAGTCTAGGTAGACCGCGTCCTTGGAGGACCCGTCCTAGGTTTTCGAACAGAGCCTATGAATCACATCCCAATCATAATGAAAAACATCAGGCACCCCTCACATTAGCACCAATCAGAATGTAAATGTTTCTCTTTTGGTAAGTTGACTTTTGGGATATGGCGCCATCTACTGGATAGAGAAGGAATGCTAAGGAATAGTTTCTTATATTCAAGTGAAAAAATGTTGTAACCTTTCGATTTTAAAATATAAACGAAGCCGGAACAGATACTTTAGGATGAAAAACTTTATTTCTGCAAATTAAAAAAAAAAAAAAAATAGTCAAACCAACTTTCTTTCCTTTTTTTTTTTTTTTTTTTTAGATACTAAGAAAAAGTGTTCTTTAGTTTAGAGGCTGCCTCTTTATTCGTTGCTGCAGTAACTTTTGTAGTGTATTTTCTGGGTCCCTCCACAGGCAGGAGGTTTGGTGCCCTAAGGAAAGAAAAAATAAGAAAGAAAAAAAAAAAACGTTTTAATCAGTTTCAGAAATTAGAAGATAAAACGCTGTGATCTGAGCCATCGGTTTTACCTTATACATGGAGCAGACCAAAGTGAACAGAGAAGACATGGCCTTGTCCTGCAGATCATCTGTATGCTCCTGTGAAAAGAAAATATGAAAAATGAACACTTCCCATCTTAAACCACATTTTGTGTTAAAAATCAATTTAATCTCAGTATAGGAGAGTAGTAGGCCTAAACTTACAGGCTGGGTAAGGAGAGCAGGAATCTAAGAAGCAGCCAAGAGGTTCAAAACCAGAAAGATACAAAAAAAAAAAACAGGTGGAGGAAGGCGCTCTGGTCTGGTTAGCTCAAAGATTCAACTGTTTGATAATTATCCTAACAGTCTGAATGCTGAACACTAAATGGAAGGAAACCCAGCACAACATCCCCACTGTCTACAGTGGTGGCAGCTTCATGGTGTGGGGATGATTTCTTTGTTTTTTTCTCTCCTTCCACAGCAACGAAGATGGCTGCAGCTAAATAAGAGGCTATAGGGCTATACCAAAGTGGAAAAATTTAAGACTAATGCATATTCTGTTCGTTAGAATGGCCTAGTTAAAGTTAAAACCTGAATTGATCACCAATAAATGAAAACCGATTGCAAAAAGGTTTATTAATGCTAAACAAAAGGCGTTGGCAAAAATGCTTCCTTATGCCTTTTTAGCATTAACATTAGCCCACTATTTTGCAAATGCTTTTTTTTAAGCATTAGCCAACCTTGTTGCTAATGCCTTTTTTTAGCAATAGGAAACCATTTTGCTAAAACTAGTTATAGCATTAGCAAACCTTTGGCTAATGCCTTTTTTGGCATTAGCCCACCACTTTGCTAATGCCTTTTTTTTTTTTTTAAGCATTAGCCAACCTTGTTGCTAATGCCTTTTTTAGCATTAGCATTAGCCCACCACTTTGCTAATGCCTTTTTTAGCATTAGGAAACCATTTTGCTAATGCCAATTATAGCATTAGCAAACCTTTGGCTAATGCATTTTTTAGCATTAGGAAACCATTTTGCTAATGCCAATTATAGCATTAGCAAACCTTTGGCTAATGCATTTTTTAGCATTAGGAAACCATTTTGCTAATGCCAATTATAGCATTAGCAAACCTTTGGCTAATGCCTTTTTTTAGGATTAGCATTGGTATTAGCACACGTGCACCACTTACTATGATATATGATCTATTAGGGGTGTAAATAATAATCATTTTGTATCGATGCATCGATCCAACAGCCGACGATCCAATGCATCGACACGTCCACAAGAGTATCAATTCATGTTTTTTTTTTTTTCCCTCCGTTCTATTTTTATACATTTGTTCCTGGACGTAATTTTGACTCCCGTGCTGTGGTGGCGCTAAACCTATTTTCCCCTCCTACCTCGCTTCCTTTAGCCACTACCCTCTTTTTGCTTGCACACACACACGTAAACACAGAGGCAATATTATTCTTCAGTAAATGAGGTTTTCATAGGCCTGGGTAGAGTACAGCTGTGCTACTTCTGTTATTTTCTGTCGTTTCTAAAATAAATGACATAACGATATTACAGCTTTCATTGATTTATTTCAAATTTGAAACATTGTCTAGCCTGTAAGGTAAAGAAAAAAACTAAAAACAAACAATCGAATCGAAGTGTATTCTTGAGTATCAAAAATAATCGAATCTTTGGATCAGGAAATCGATACTGAATCGAATCGCCATGATGGATGAGATTTACACCCCTGTGATCTATGAAGTTGACGAAGCCAAATATCTGGAACTTTTTCCAAATGTTAAGCAACTTAAACCTCCTAGAAAACCAAACTTATGGTCACATGCCATCTTTTTTTCCCCTTTGTGTACGTTTTGTTTTTTGCTAGGTTTACAAAAACAAAGTTTAAAACATAAAAATATATGGATATATTAGGCAAACAGGAAGCCATAATTTTAACCTCCCAGATTGAACCAGAGGTGTAGAGATCCTTAAAGGAATAGTACACCCAAAACATGATTAGCCTTCATTTTCTACTCACCCCCATGCTGAACAACACTCTGGAGTACTTTTTTGATATCTCAAATGCATCTGGAGATCTGGGAGGCTTCTTGCTGTCTGCTGTCAGTAGTGTATAGGAAATCCTATACACTACTGTTTATGCTCTAAAAACATTCTAAATGACTTCGTTTCAAGTAAATTATGGACGCTACCCACTCAGGACACTTGGAATACATTGGACGAGCAGTATGGAGGAATATTGACACGTTTTTTGTGGACTTTTATGGACCTTTCTGCCTCGGGCGCCATAGACCTCCATTATTTGAATGTCGTATTTGAATGTTGAGATATCAAAAAAGTACTCCAGAGTGTTGTTCAGCATGGGGGTGAGTAGAAAATGAAGGCTAATCATGTTTTGGGTGTACTATTCCTTTAAAGTCACAATGCTGTAGGTGACTGGGGCTCTTTATGCTAAGTGGGGATAGATCATGTTTTTTCTCAGTTATATCAAAGTGCCTTATGTTATGAAGGTAGGTGGACTTTTTATATTTCGCTGTAAAATAGCAAACTCTTCAGGCTTACCCCATTAATGGTCACCCAGGGCACATACTCATGGGGAGGCTTCAGTGCTTTGGTCATCATGGCGTTCTGATGCATCAGCTGCATTCCCAGGTCTCCTTTAGCACAGCTCATTACTTTGTCAATGCTCAGATCAGGGGCGTAGACTTTCAGACACTAGAAACAAGAAAAGGGTTAAAAAATAAGATCCACTGATCAAAATGAGCTCAGAGCCTTCAGAGCCAGTCAACACAGACTGAAATAAAACGGTTGCTTACGCTTTCAGCTGAGCCGATGACGTCGGCGGAGGATTCCATGCAGAAGATGATGGGGAAAGCCATCTGAGTCATGTTCATTATACAACTCTATGGAAGTTAGATAAACAAACCAGCTTAAACCATCGCTCTCACATTCCATAAAAAAGTTAAAAAACCATCCAGGAAGCTTTTGTCAATTCAAAATGTCAGAAATAGCGTCGAGTTTGAGGCTTTATAGACTGGAACAGAAACAAAGGCTTGACCCGATACCCATCTATGTCTCTGAAAGGAGGGCCGTTAGAGGGAATTGTTGGCCTGGCTGAACAGGCGAGGTGTTGTTGTCCCCTGTAAGAGGGTGGGGGTTGCAATGATAGTGGGTCATTATTTTATTGATTCCTTCCCTGCTGTATAACGCTACGTTCACACCGGATGCAGCAGGAGCAGCAAAAACAAGTCGGCTGCTTCATTTTTGCTGCTTGTACCAGTTAGTTCTGACGCGCAGCTTTGCTGCTCTGGCTGCGCGGAGCAAACATGTGTCTGATGCGCGTTGGGCGGAGCTTCACTATCCTTTCTTTGCCTTGCAGCTATATTTGCTGTGATCAGTGGGAATAAAGTAGTTTTAATATGTTTTTAAGTAAGAAAATCCACCTGAAAACTTCATCAGTGCAGTCAGTTCATCCAGATTACCATCCTGCCTTTCAATATTATTTCTGTCGGAGCCGCTCAGACCCCCACATACAGCGGAGCGCTGTCAGTAGGAATCCCATTCAACAGCAGCCTCTGGCCGGGTCGCCTCCCCGTGGTTCACCGCGGCGGCTGGCAGGTGTTTTTCATCTAAATAATCCAAACTGCAGGCACCAGGATAATAAAAGCAAACATATTCTGTCGGCAGGTTTCAGCATTTTAAGCTAATTTAGGCGTCAATAAACTGTTTCAGAGGAGCGATCACAGCGCTCTGTATCATCAGCGATGTGTCTGTCTCGCTGTCAGCTACCAGATCAGCTTCCAGCTTCTGTTCCCCAGCCCAGACACACCTGGGCTGGGGAACACAAACGGTACGACAGCCAGGCTTCACTTGGTAACCTCATCTAGAGCAGGCATCCCCAAACTTGGTCCTCAAGGCCCCCTGTCCTGCAGGTTTTAGAGGTTTCTCTGCTTCAGCACAGCTGGTTATAATGATTACAGTAGACCAAAAGCCTGTTAATCAGCTTTCAATTAAAATCAGCTGTACTGGAGCAAGGAAACCTCTAAAACCTGCAGGACAGCGGGCCTCCAGGACCGAGTTTGGAGATGCCTGATAGAGGAATTACCAAAAATATCGTCCAATATTCGGTTTTGAACAGAATCTGAAACTCTACATGGGCCCATTCTTCTTTTTATTCATAAATGGACATTTGTAAAAAATTTCAGCCGCTTGACAAGATGCATCTTTTTTTTTTATGTTGAACAATCATCCGGTTTTGTCAATAACGAATGCAGATGGTGAAACGATTGCATTAAGTCGTTGCAACGACACACACCTCCCTGCATCCTGTTAAACTTAATCCAGAAAACATTTATTTATCCTGTTGACAGTTACTGTTTATGCTGGTTTGCTGATCTTTAGCTCCTTTGGTAGATTTATATAAGCTTTAAGTAGGAATTTAGCCTGAAATGCTCCAAAATGGTAAAATTACATCAAGTCTGGAAGAAAAACAAACAAACAGCTAAATAGAAATATTATTTAAACCTAAATGTCTCAGGGCTACAAATGGTTCTGGATTAAACTGTACAAGCCTGATTGGACCTCTGTGAAGTAAATTTAAATTTACAATCAAATCAAAAGTATAAAAAGCTAATGTTGACTGGTCAGTTTAAAGGAATAGTACACCCAAAACATGATTAGCCTTCATTTTCTACTCACCCCCATGTTGAACAACACTCTGGAGTACTTTTTTGATACCTCAAATGCATCTGGAGATCTGGGAGGCTTCTTGCTGTCTGCTGACATTCAAATAATGGAGGTCTATGGCGCCCGAGGCAGAAAGGTCCATAAAAGTCCACAAAAAATTTGTCAATATTCCTCCATACGGCTCGTCCAATGTATTCCAAGTGTCCTGAGTGGGTAGCGTCCATAATTTACTCGAAACAAAGTCATTTAGAATGTTTTTAGAGCATAAACAGTAGTGTATAGGAGTTCCTAAAAGCGCGCGCCTGCGAGTTCACGACGCTACGGAAACTGCTGCAGACCAAACCAGATGAAAGTGCGCATTCAGCGTCTGCTCTGCCGATAATGCAAGCGTAGAAGAAGAAATGTGCTGTTTACCTGTGCAAAGAAAGAAACAACGAAAGAAAAATGTCTGAGGACTTCAGTGTTGAGGAAGAGCATGAGTTCTTTGCCGAGCTGAATGCGCACTTTCATCTGGTTTGGTCTGCCGCGGTTTCCGTAGACTCGTGAACTCGCAGGCGCGCGCTTTTAGGAAATCCTATACACTACTGTTTATGCTCTAAAAATATTCTAAATGACTTCGTTTCGAGTAAATTATGGACGCTACCCACTCAGGACACTTGGAATACATTGGACGAGCAGTATGGAGGAATATTGACACGTTTTTTGTGGATCTTTATGGACCTTTCTGCCTCGGGCGCCATAGACCTCCATTATTTGAATGTCAGCAGACAGCAAGAAGCCTCCCAGATCTCCAGATGCATTTGAGATATCAAAAAAGTACTCCAGAGTGTTGTTCAGCATGGGGGTGAGTAGAAAATGAAGGCTAATCATGTTTTGGGTGTACTATTCCTTTAAGACAGGATTCAGAAATCTGTGGCCCTTTTGACTCGCAACAATGGCTCTTCATCGCTTTGGCTAAACATGATGAAGAGCCAGCTAATCTTTGGAAAAAATAGACACTAACAAATGCTGGTTAGTGTGCCGATAGGTTTTCTTCCTTCTGTGAAAATAAGTGAAATATATTTTTTATCTTTGTAGCAAAGTTAACAGGGGCTACAGTGCTTTTTGTTCATTGGTTGAGGAATAAGGGATTATTATTGCATACTGTCACTTTAAGAACAGCAACTGCAAATCCCGCGAGAACTCCGAAGTCTCATGAGAACCCGCAAATATTGCCAGTTGGGAAGCTAGGGACGGTTAATCACTGCAGTTGGTCACAAAACATCCTAAACTGACTGAAAAACATCACGTAGGCGTGTGCTGTCTCCATTCTGCTGGGATCGAAGTGGAGCAGCAGAGCGGCGTTAGTGACAAATCTAAGGATAAAAATCCTTGATATGACATCATAAATTGTTTATTTTACCTTAAGTATATCTTGTTTATTGATGTCCGTCACAGAGGGGAGAAAGAGGAGTGTCTTTGTGCTGTGTCCAAGTATAAAAGAAAGCTGTAGGCTATCCACTGGATGTGGGTGATGTTCTCATTTATATTTGAAAAATAAGTTATTTAAGGTAATAGGGCTCGGGATCCGCGTTGCATTGTGGGACGTGGCGGCCATGTTGAGGGCTACGCGAACGTAAACAGCTCTGATACAACGTTGTTGTTGAACGAAGAGACGTAGAAGTAGAGAGAAAAAAGATGCTAAAATCCCGAAAAGGATTTGGAATTTACCAGGACTCATTAAATAGAGAAGCCAAGGACCGGTATGTTGACAAAATCAGCATTATTAATAATTTGGATCCATCTGAAGTTCCAAACAATGAGTGGAGCACCGATGGGTGAGCGCCTATACTTCAAAACAGTTCCGAAGCTACAAGTCCTTGGAGTCTCATGTGCAGTTCACCAATGGATGGGTTCAGGTAGCCTCGTGAGACCATCCTGATCTCGCGAGCTTTCAAGGTTTCACTCGCAGATCAGTCTGGCTACTTTCCGTTAAAGAAAATTTGGAGCCGTTCACCAAACGAACGTCCAATCAGCGTTGGCTTTGAGGCGGGTTGAGGTGTGACGCAACAAGAAGCGCGACAGTTCAAGTCTAAAGAACATGACGGCTTCAGCCGATGAAACTAGCGTTAGCGTGGCTATCGAGCAAGTTATATCGGAATTACAGAGTATTTCTTCACTGAAAGAAGAGCAAAACACTGCTCTGGAGGCTTTTCTCAGAGGAAAAGATGTTTTTGCTCTTCTCCCGAATGGTTTCAGCAAGAGTTTGATCTATCAATTGGCTCCTCTTCGTCGTCGCTCTGTTAGTACGTCATATGCTTCGTTGATCTGATTGGTTTATTTGGCCCGTCTATCACCAACATAGGCCAATCAGCTAACCAGTATTTTCGCCCCTTCCCAAAATTACTTCAATGGAAGGTTTCCAGATGGATATGCGGAGCAAATCCATCTGGCGGAGTCAGGTTAGGGTTCAGGAGCTGCAGATCATAAAGCCAGCAAACAGTGGGAACACAGTAATCCGTACGAAGGTAAGCTGTGATCAGACGGGCTCCGGAACCCGCTAGTTTAGTAACTGCTAACCGCTAATGCTAACAACCACTCACGCATGTAATGTACTTTTAACTAGCTGCTATGTGTTTCAAAGGTGTAGTTAGTAACGTTAACTGCCAACCCTCCCCAAACCCTCCGGGTTTCTCACGTATTTGAGCCTTTTCCCGCTGCCGTTTTTATTATTTTCCCGTAAAAGATCCCAACTTTGAAGGAAAGAAACAATGTAGGCTCTAAAATAAAACCGTGCATCTTTAACTTACCAGAATGAAAATGCAGGGAACACACTCTCATTGACATCGGGATACTGTGGAAAGTTATGTTCTTACAGCCGCGGTCCGAGCTAGCCGACGACTCTTTATCTCTGACGCTTGGTCTCCGTGGTTGCGCCTCCAGGCAGGAAAGCGGTGGAAAGTTAACCCATTTTCTATGTTTTTCCCATGGCGATCATGTATTGAGCTGTTACAGCCCACAATAAAGGTTTACCATGGTTGAAACCAAGTTAAGGTGAAATTAATCAAATTAAAACACGGCTGAGAGGGAGTACAGCACGCGGTAGTCGTAGGCAGTAGTCTGAGTAGCGGTAAAGGAGGCCATCAAGATGGCGGCCACGCAAAGTGCTAACGTCATGACGACCAAGCCCTATAGGTTGTAATAATATGTTGGAGTGATTAATCTGTTTCTTATTGTTTTATATAGAAGAATTTGACTGTAAGATGTTCTATAAGTGTGGCTGAGCATTTTATTTTCTGTTTTATAGGAGAGCAGCCACTACTGTGGTCTGTTTTTGGTATTAAAGCTTAAAGTAGCTAAATTCATATTCATAAATTTATATTCTTCTATCTGGATATGTTTAGTAAAACCCTCAAAATTATAAAATTAATGCCGTTTTCTGTGTGAATACAGTCTGGGAATAAAGAACCCACAAAATATATATATTTCTTTGTGTCCTGATTCTCTTAAAGTGATTATTAAAAAAGTTTAATTAAAATTCTGTATACAGTGAGACTAATTTGTATGAAGGAGGCTGCAAGTTTGACTACCTCTATCATGTTCCCCAGACACTCCGGGGGGCCGTGCTGACACACATAGGTGTACTTGTCACCATCAGGCTTCTCCTGCAGAGGTCATACAATGAAATTCAAAAGACTTCCATTTTTGTTGTAGTTTTTTTTATTTATTTTTTTATAAATTACTTACTTGTGCATTTCCATAGGGCACCAAGGTAACAGACATGATGTCGCTTAGCATCACAAAGGTGGGGAAGAGCATTCCAGCGAGGAAATTCCTGCAGCCGGGACAGAGGCTCTCATAGTAAAGCGCCACCTGGACTGGATCGGCTGTCTGGTGGGTCTTCCTGAAGTCAGCCTCAAGGCACTGCTTCAAAACCTGCATCAAGAGGGGCAAGGCGAAATAAGAAACGTAGCTACAATGTCTGAACCACCTGGATCTGCTGCTCCTGATGATGAGTTCAGGGTCAGCTACGCCCCATTCTCCTGAGGAAAACCTCTCCGTCTGTCGGCTAAATCTTTTCGCGTATTTAGCCAATTAGCATTAAGCATCTAGCTTCATGACCCGCCCCCGTCTGCCTCCGCTCCATAGATGCTATAGGTGTGTTCGATTTCAAAGGCTGCATCCTCCAAGGATGCGGTCTACCTGGACTGGATCCCTCGAACTCCGTGAAAATTAGGAGATCAGAAGAGTTTTGGCAATAGATTCAAACGGGTCAAGGCTTCCACTGCACGCTCTGTTGCTTAGCAACCGTGAGAATTGACACACAAAGCAGGAAAAGAATGAATACCAAACTTTCCAAAACCGTATTTTATTTTTGTTTAGAGTAAAGTGGATAAAGACTACACTCATGAGAATACGGAGTAGAATAACTGTGACAACCACCGGGAGCAGGAACAAATAAAAGTAAACGTAATGATATAGAAGGGGTAGAAAGATATAAGTAAATCTAAACAATGTATGTATTAGGGGTGGAACGGTTCACAAACTCCATGGTTCGGTTCACGGTTTTCGGTTCGGTATATGTTGATTGTTAGCCTGACATGTTGGTCATGTTGCTGTTAGCATAAACAAAACGTGTTGCACAATGCTTTCACACTGTTGCACTTTTATCCACAACTTTCTTTCCACCGTCATCGTAGGTCACTCTAAATGCAAAGTGGTCCCATACAGCAGACCTATAAAGTGCTGCTGGCGCGTCTTCCAACTCCTGTTCTTTCCCACTCGCCATACCCACACAATTCTCCACAACAACTGAGTTTTTTCCCTGCTACACGGCTACGCTGCTTCGCTTCTTCTTCTTCTTGTTTACTACTGGTGGTTGGCTTTGGTCGCAGTACCACCACCTTCTGCTCTGGAGTGTAAACGCTTTGCCTATCAGAAAAAGGAGCAGTGCATGAACCGAACGAAACACACGCGAACCGAACCGAGACAGTCGAACCGAACGATTCTGATGGTTTTCATTAACCGTTCCATCCCTAGTATGTATAAAAAATATATCTGCAAAATGGCTTATATTCAACAACAAAAAATACTTAGTTAAGCTAAATGTGCAACATACACATGAAATCAGGTGCATTTTAATGGCCATTTGTAAAGTTGAACAACGCTTATTGAGCAATTATTTCATGAAATGTACAGGGGAGGTTTAGCCTTCTTTGTGTTCAAAGAGAAATCGGCACTGATCGTACTGTAAAACATATTTAGCCTTTGTGTTTTTCATAGATCCTTCTGATGCAAGAAAAGAACTCAGGTCTTTAAGAAAATGACTGCCTTTAGAAAAAAAAATTATTTGATAAGAGTAATCACCGTTAGATTAACTCATTATTCAATAAATTGCATCTATGGCATGTAGACATCCTCTTAAGGGAATTCCATCCTTCCACAGCTGACACACATAATAACATCACAGAAGATCTTTTTTAAATGGGAAAAGTGTTTTTTGCTTTCCTATTCTACTTAATTTTCCAAAAGTATCAGCAGTCCATTTAGAATATATTTAATTCTCTTTTTCTCCTTTAATTTTAAAACCTAATATTTGAAATAGCATGGTGGTAATTACAAAGAAATCCGATAGAATAAAGAAATAATGAGAATTCAAAAAGTCGCAAGATTACAACTTCATGATAGTATTTCTTTAATCTTGCAATATATTGACTTTATTCTCATAATTCTAGTAGGTTATTCTCGTAATATTTCAGGTTTCCAAAAAACTAAATTCTCTTTAGTCTGGCCTCAATAGTACGTTATAAAAAGAACAAACATTCTGGGGCAAATATTTTTTTTTGTAGTAAAAATAGTCTAAAAAATGTTTTTATTAGCTGGACTGAATTCAGTTTTCTTGTTTTAATTCACACAAAAAAAGTATTTAACTGTAACAGAAACAGTTTTTTTTTATTTTAAAGTGAGAAAAGAAAAAAGTAAAGTTTTTTTCCCCCTTTACAGACATTTCCAAAAGTATCAGCCACCTGTGGTGAATATTGATAGAATCAAATCTCATTTTTTCCTTTTAATTAACTGCAGTAAAACATCTGTTGCTTGCAGAGTCTGCAGACCTCTGCTGCTTCCTAACTGAAGCACAATGAGCTGGAATTCAGAGCGACGCTAAACGGACAGAATTCATGGGAAGCTCCAGTCGCTTTGCTTCGACCACTTCCTGTTCAGAAGGGAAGTGCAATTCAGGATACAAGCCTCCGTGAAAAAACTAACCCAGACGATGGTTAAAGCAGAGAAACGAGAAGTGTTGGTCACCATCAAAGATCGTTCCACTCACCCCAGACATTAACTCGAGGAAAAACATCGAACCCAGCTGAAGGTTGAAGCTGAGGTGGTTTCTATTTAGTTAGAGGTCCAAATCAAAAGGTTTTTATATTTCAATGCAATTAAATCATCCAGCTGTTTATTTTTATTACGATTGTATGCGATTGTTTCTTTACTTGCATTTTTCCCCCACATACTCCTTCAGCGTCGGATTAAATCGGTCCAACCTTTGGATGTTGGCTTATGCCAGTTTCCAAAAACTGTTTTTGTCACTAAAAGGCAAACATGCACCAAGTATGAAAGTTTTTTTTAGTAAAAGAAAAAAAAAGTTGCATCCAAGCTGAAGAGGTCCATCTTAAAGTATTCTGAAATATGCTGGCATTTCTAAAATGACTCTACATGCTCATCCAGGAGGAGGGAAAGCTGCAGCTCAGTACCTGGATGCACTCTGTCAGCTTGGCTTATATAAAATATAAACCTTTTTTTAAGTAGAAAAATAACTTGAAAATACTTATTACTTATTGTCAGTTTAGTCAGACGCGTGTGCAAAAAGATGACTAAACCATGTGTGATTTTTGTGTTCCTGTTTGGCTGTGACTCCATCCTGGAGAGAAATATCAGCTGTGCTGCTGCCATCAACACCTTTGTTTCTAGATGTTTTTTCAGTGTAGTCCTGTTTCTCTGACTGTGACTAACTGGATGTGCTCTCTTCATCCTCTGACATGGGAGCTGGCTTGGAGCTCGCCTGTGTGTTTCCTGGATGGGGCCGCCTTTTACAGCTGATTTCTGTATCTCTGCTTCTGTCTCCTTGAACTCCAGTCGGCCTCAGCAGATGGCCACTCACACTGAGGTTTCCTTCTGTTAGAAGGATGTTTTCCTCTCCACTGTCGCTGCAAGCATGCTTAGTCGGAGTGGATGAGTGGATGCAATCAACTGGTTTTTCTTAGATAGAAAACTTAATCAATCTGACTGGATGATCTGGTTGAACTGTAAAGTGCCTTGAGATGACGTGTGTTGTGGCGTTATATAAATAAACTGTATCATAATTCATATTAGTTGACACACTAAAAACTGCAATCTAATAATTAACAGACAGAGTTTTAGGAATTCATAAAGCATCATAACCTTCAGCACACATTTCATTGTGCAAAGCATGAATGTTGTAGGAATAGAAATAAAATGAATTGAATTAAAGTTTTTTGGCCTTTTCCTGCGGTTCTCAGTTTAGTCAGACGCGCGCGCGTAAAGATGACTAAACCGTGCGTGATTTTCTCCCGTTTCACTTCCTGTTTTTGAAGATTTGTTTTGCTCCCTTCACCTTCAAACCTCGGATAAATTAACTTTTTCCCTCCTAATAATTATAACCAAACCAAACCGTCGATGTTTGTTAGAAAAAGTTAAAAGAGAACATGGAAGCTAACTGACAGCGGGCTGTGCTTTACTGTCTTTAACCCAAACACCAAAGTTTAGTCAGGATGTTTACATAAGTTTAGCTCTACTATATATATATATATATATATATATATATATATATATATATATATATATATAACGGTTTTTTCATATATATATATAAAACATATATATATATATATATATATATATATATATATATATATATATATATATATTTCATATATAATTTATTTATTTTTATTTATAATTTTTTTTCTAATAGCATGGAAGTAGAAACTCACCCCACAGCGAGCAGCTGACTCTAAAGAGGAGCACCACTTTGCAGGAGGTTCGGAGCAGGACGGAGGCAGGGAGGTGCAGCCGGACGGAGCGCTGAGCCAGACCGCCAGGAGGAGCGGGAGCAGGACCTTCATCTTCAGCTGCGGTCAGTCTTCACTATTCTGTAGAAAAACTCCCCACAGCGAGACCTCCGACACCGCAGCGATCCCCGCTTTAAATCCAACCCTGCCGCTTCCGCCTAAAGGCTTCTGAGGATCTGATTGGCTGTCGCTCCCAGCGTCACTTGTAACCAGCAGAAATCCTGAAACCTCCCCAGCTGCTTTCAACAGAGATTTTTCCTAAGAATAAGGGGATTTCCTGGATGTTTATTCCATGCAGGTTGTAAAGGTTCAGCTGTTTTATTAATGTTTAACTCATCTCTGGATGCATATTGTAAAAACTCAGCAGAATTCAAAGTTGTCTTTCTGAATGTTATGTTACACCATGTAGGTCACTGTCACATGTCTGCACCACAGCTGAGGTCATCATCTCACCTGTAAAATAATAAAACCTCTACACTAAGTGTAGCACATAATAAATAACTTTTCCTGCTGATCGTCACATGGCCATGAGGTAAACAGAGATAACAAAAAGTGCTGACTCAGTTTAATGGTGAAGCACAGTTTAAGGAATGAAGTGATAAACTTATAGGAAAATTAGTTAGTTGTAAAGAAAAATAAGGCTTTAATTTGTCTCCAAAATATTTTTGATGCATAGAATAAAAAAAAATTTTCCATTTTAAAGGTATAGAGGACGATCTTTTATTTCCAGCTGGATCATCTAAATAAGTGGTCCTCCTAACTGTCAGTCATATCTTTACGTAAGGCCGTCCTACGTGTTCGTCCCGTTAGCTATCATTTTCTATGCATGCGCACTTTCAGGCGTGTATCTGTGGTGAGCTACGGTTTCAGACATTTATTGAAGCTCACCTTTCTCACCGCGGTTCTTTGAAAATGGCCGAGGGTCATAAGAGAAAAAGTGTCTACGAGGTGTATGAGAAGAAAAGAGAGGCCTCAGAAGAGGCAGATATATCCCAGAATACTTTGCACTGAGAGCTATCCTCGCAAAGCATCCTGGGATTTGCTGTCACAACGGCCCGCTGTTGCCATAGCCTGTTTCTACCCGACAGCGCCGACTAATAACAAAGATGGTGCAGCAAAAAGTAGTGACCATCTGTCTGAACGGTCATTTAATTCAGTCCACTATAAAGTTCCTGCTCTATATAGTGATCGAGGGATTTAGGGGTTAGAGCGGACGTTCGGGTACAGTTAGCTTGTATGAGCTATGAGAACAGCAACTTTTAAACAGAGCGCTCTTCCACGCGTGGAGAAGGCGGGTCCTTTGAAAAATTTGCGAAAATCCTCAACAATACCTTTAAGGTAATAGCTACAAATTTAACTCCTCCAGGCCAGTAGGTGGCAGACTGGCTCTCTTGTTCTGTAGAGTTTGCCAGCCAATAGCCAGGTCCGCTAATGCTAATTCTATCTTTTACATTAATTCATAGTTTACCCAGGTAAAGAAAGAGACTAAACCAGCTGTGTCTATGAAGGAAAACCTGCAAATGTTTTATTTATTTTTGTATTGCTTTAATTACACATTTTGGAAAGGAATTTGCTCCTTAATTCAGTGGTGGTTCTAGACTAAATAATTTACTACAGAGGCCAGTGTGGGGGGGCATTGGTTTTTTTAGGGGGCCACAGAAACAAACAAACACACAAATATACAGCTAGGAGTGCATAATTTTTTAATAGTAAGAGAGCCAAAAACCAAGTTTGAAGATCCCTGATTTAACACATAAAATACAGCATCCTATTAGTATGACTGAAGCTTAAAGCTAACTGTGATTTCTAAATAAGTTTACTGCAAAATATGAAGGCTACTGTATACATTGGTGAGCGGTTCATATGGTAATTAGGCCTTCAGTAGGCACTCCCCAACTTAAAGGTATAGTGGAGGATGTTCTTTTTCCAGGTGGATCATCTAAATCAGTGGTCCTCCTAATTGTCAATCCTTCTGGTGATATGTTTACGTAAGGCCGTCCTACATGCTCATCCCCATTTTCACTTACCGGTGGTGTGTCTGACATAGTGAAAAAATTACAAACAGCAACTTTAAAACATCGTGCACGAGGAGAAATGGGCTCGTGCACGCTCTCGCACGCGTTTGAAGGAAAAGTCTGGTCACATTCAGAATGCAAACTTCTGAGAGAACTTTAAGTATGAAATTCTTACATACTGTTCTATAAATGATGTGTTTTTAATTAAGAGTAATTTTCATTTGAATGTTCTTTACTGGAGACATCCATGTTTGTCAAAGAACTCTACTGCCACCTACTGGTTTGTGACGTCACGGTATGGTATCGGCTGTTAATCAAGTCCCAGTGCTGTATCTGGTGTTTGTCACAACGCGCTATTATCCATGACGGCGACATTCCCCTCCAAGTTGGCAATCCAATGACAAACCCGTCCGTGGAGGATCAGGAATCGGAAAGGTGGAATAACTCATTTATTTTCACTTTTACCCGATGTATTCCAGCATCCAGCTGCCATGCACGTGGGCATTGTCAGTTTCACTATAGCTCTGGTGAATTTCAATGGTGAAGTCCTCTGGAAATCTTCAATAATTGTTGTTGATTGCAGATGTGTCTAGTAGTTCCCATTGATTTAGCTTGTAAAGCGGGGAGAATGGCGCTAGGCTAACCGCAGCATGACGTCACTGCCGGAAGATGGCAGGAGGGAGGGGCTACTATATTTGGACCAAAATGGCCGCTCCCAGACTCAGCGATCATGAGGAAAATTATCGTTTTATTGTTTTACTTTTTAATGCTAAATTCACAGCAAACTCATTAGTTTTAGGTGCAAATAATGACCCATTGGTGATTTCTTTATTGGTTCCCTTTTGGCATCAGGTATATGGTTGTATATGTGCCTTTTTTTTTTAGTTATACACCTTTTATTCCCAAAAAGTTTTAACAAAAACGACTGGACTTTGTTTCCAAGTTTGAAAACATTTCTCTTCCATCCAGGAAGCTTTTTCAGTTCAAAATGTCTGGATTAGCTTTGAGTTCCACGCTTAATAGAGTAGCAAAACAAAACCTTGTTATAGCTTAGAAAACAGGCAAATCCAATCGAACCAAAAAATAAAAAATAAAAAAAGGTCCACCCCTTAGTAATGGGGAGTCGTCGAGGTTGCTGTTGGCCTTAAACACCCCAAACTGGCCCATACCTTAAATGTATATATATTAGTGCTGTCAAAATTATCGCGTTAACGCGAGGCCATTTTAATGTCGATAATTTTTTTAATGTGAGATTAACGCTGTGTGGTTTTATGGTACAATTTTCCAAGTACATCCCGCTGCAGCCTGCGGGAAGGCGGGGCTATTTTCCCCCAGTCTATGCATTTTCCATAGGCTTCGAGAGCCGAGCTCCTCAAGGAAAAAAGACGCTCATACACTGGGTAGCGCTAGTGCCTTTTCTTTAAGCCCCACCACCAACAAACAAGTTGAGTGTCTGGTAACTAGTAGCAACCTGAAATACGCTGAGAAAACTGATTACAGAGGTGAAATGGAATTTGCTACGGCACTCTTGCTGTCTGTGTACGCCACAGGTCGGTATCGTGTGTGTGTGTGTGGGTGGGTGTGTGTGGGTGTGTGTGTGTGTGGGTGGGTGTGTGTGTGTTCTCATTTTTGTTAAGAGGCTGAAAAGTAACTTTCTAGAGCATAGACTACCTCCATCTAGTGATGTCGGTTTATTGATTTTGATGTATTGATTGAAAATTGTTCATTATTATCTTGGTTAATTAACATCTAATGTTAACTCTACTGCATTTTATAGCAGTAGGGTAAAATGCTTGTCTTTGTTCAAAAGACTGTATTAACTGTAAAGACTGTCTTTTACATCAGCCTGTTTTCAGGGCCTTTTTTTGGCTACATATTTGTTATTTTTTGCCTCCCCATGCCTCCCCATATGTTTCTATGGCATAAATCAGTGTCTGTGACCTGTTTTCATTTAAAAAAAAGAACATTGGCACAAACCTAGCCTGTATGTATTTTTTGTATGTCATCGAGAGTATATAAATGATTTTCAATCAGAAAAAAAATTTGCGATTAAAATGCGATTAATCGCGAGTTAACTTAGGCATTGATGCGATTAATCGCGATTAAAAAAATTTAATCGATTGACAGCACTAATATATATATATATTAAAATATGAAGTGGTCAAGGGGCTAATATCACTACTTTCACATTTTAATAAAAGAAACCAGCAATAGTATTCAAAATATATGAAATATAACAAGCCCTGTTATAGCTAAGGGTGAATAAAGAGAACAGACCCCATTCACCCAGTTTTATTTAAATTTTTCTTTTGTAGGATTTCAGCTTTGGAAACTGAGACTACCACAATAGAAGATTCTGGTGCAGCTGAACCATCACTGTGATAATTAGGTCTGACTGTGTGTTACAGACCATCATCCTGTTAAAATACCCAAATGGTGACAAATGTTTATATTTCTGGCAAAGGCAAAACCTGCAGAGAAGAGAAGAAGTACAGCATTATAAATCTACAGTGTTTTACATTGGGATGATTTGCACATATCTGCACATTCATCCTTTCGATTTTTATTCTTTAGAAAAGCTCAGTTTTACATTTATCTGACCAAAGTGTACCTTTTTACTTTAGTCTTGGTAGATTTCAAACAATAGAGGAGTCGGGAAAACTTCTTATGTTTACATTTTGATAGAAAGTAGCGTCATACAATCAGTTTTCTGTATGATGTTCCCTCTCATATTAGTTGTGTGTAATAAACATGGGTCGTCCGACAGAACAGCAGAGCTGCACTTTTTCTACACATGAACTTATGAAAGTGTAAATTTCTCTGTTACAGTGTTGCAAATCTATTACAAACAGAGGACTAAGAAATAACGTTTATGTATTTCAAAAGCCCAATTGTTGAACATCACATGCCGAAGTGCATTCTGTGGTAAATTCAAGTGATTGAAAAGGAAAGGTTCACACCTGTCTGATGCATTTGGTAATCCTTGGGGATATAACAGTGTGGAAAAAAAGAATATTCTTATTCCAAACAAACAGAATAATAATTAAACAGGAATAAAATGAAGGAAATTTAAAAAATATATATTTTAATCTTTTAACACATTTTTTATTAGTGTATTAGCCATGGTTGAGTGCAAAATATATAGTTTTTTTTACAATATTTTTATCTGCAATTCTATATTTTGTTGTTAATTATTATATAATTTAAAGGCTGTAAGGGTACGATGGATGCTTCTACCACCATAACAAAGTTTCATGGTTTATATTTAGTTTCAGATTTAGTTGAAGTTATTCCATTGAGATGTACACTCACCGGCCACTTTATTAGGTACCCCATGCTAGTAACGGGTTGGACCCCCTTTTGCCTTCAGAACTGCCTCAATTCTTCGTGGCATAGATTCAACAAGGTGCTGGAAGCATTCCTCAGGGAGTTTGGTCCATATTGACATGATGGCATCACACAGTTGCCGCAGATTTGTCGGCTGCACATCCATGATGCGAATCTCCCGTTCCACCACATCCCAAAGATGCTCTATTGGATTGAGATCTGGTGACTGTGGAGGCCATTTGAGGACAGTGAACTCATTGTCATGTTCAAGAAACCAGTCTGAGATGATTCCAGCTTTATGACATGGCGCATTATCCTGCTGAAAGTAGCCATCAGAAGTTGGGTACATTGTGGTCATAAAGGGATGGACATGGTAAGCAACAATACTCAGGTAGGCTGTGGCGTTGCAACGATGCTCAATTGGTACCAAGGGGCCCAAAGAGTGCCAAGAAAATATTCCCCACACCATGACACCACCACCACCAGCCTGAACCGTTGATACAAGGCAGGATGGATCCATGCTTTCATGTTGTAGATGCCAAATTCTGACCCTACCATCCGAATGTCGCAGCAGAAATCGAGACTCATCAGACCAGGCAACGTTTTTCTAATCTTCTATTGTCCAATTTCCATGAGCTTGTGCAAATTGTAGCCTCAGTTTCCTGTTCTTAGCTGAAAGGAGTGGCACCCGGTGTGGTCTTCTGCTGCTGTAGCCCATCTGCCTCAAAGTTCGACGTACTGTGCGTTCAGAGATGCTCTTCTGCCCACCTTGGTTGTAACGGGTGGTTATTTGAGTCACTGTTGCTCTTCTATCAGCTCGAACCAGTCTGGCCATTCTCCTCTGACCTCTGGCATCAACAAGGCATTTCCGCCCACAGAACTGCCGCTCACTGGATGTTTTTTCTTTTTCGGACCATTCTCTGTAAACCCTAGAGATGGTTGTGCGTGAAAATCCCAGTAGATCAGCAGTTTCTGAAATACTCAGACCAGCCCTTCTGGCACCAACAATCATGCCACGTTCAAAGTCACTCAAATCACCTTTCTTCCCCATACTGATGCTCGGTTTGAACTGCAGGAGATTGTCTTGACCATGTCTACATGCCTAAATGCACTGAGTTGCCGCCATGTGATTGGCTGCTTAGAAATTATGTGTTAACGAGCAGTTGGACAGGTGTACCTAATAAAGTGGCCGGTGAGTGTATATTTTGTACAGGGTTCACATTTTATTTAATATTTGTCTGAATGGTTCACTTCCAGTTGTTCTTTTCTTTGAGGTTCTGCAAATGCAGATGAGTTGGAAGGGAAGCCAGGAACAAACCACCACAAAGGACTCAGGGTGGGGACTTCTGTTTAAGTTGAACCTTTTTGTTTTGTCACTTTAGTATTTGCTTATTATTCATGCTCCGTTACAGAGGTATTTATCTGTTTGTTTTTTTTGTATGGATTTTTTTTTATTCCTTGTTTCTCTGTTAAGTTATGTAAGTTTAGGTTAATCCACCTCTATTCAAGCAGCTTTTGTTGGTTGTCAGCAGGTTAGAGTTAAACGCAGTTGAATTGGGTCCAAATACTTGTTATGGATAATAAAGTTTTATGATATATGACTATATTATATAAAATATGGTTTAGCTTTATCTATCATTAGATAATACAATTGAAGTAATTTTTTTATTGAAGTTTGACCCTTGGTTAACTATTTTTGACATCATTAAATCAGTTTTTTTCAATTTTAGAACACCTTTGTCCTTGTTTAAGTCTGTTCCCTCAAAAAGGGGCAATTGAACAAACAGGTGATTGATAATAAGTTATAGAATTTACAATATTTAGCACTTCTTTTAAATTCTCATGACATGTTAGCATGCTAATCTATTTTAGTTAGCATAAAATACACAACTAAAATTGTATTTTTTATCACTATTTGTTCAACCAAAGGAAACCTTGATTTTGTTCTACTTTCCCTTCTTTCCAAGGAGCTAACGCTGCTATCCTGACATTAGCTCTCAATTCACATCGCAAATCAATAATATATCTTTTAAGTACACTATATTTTTCATTAAAGTATTCTGTTTTTCTGAATTTCTTTGACCGTTCAAAACCTGGTGAAGGCAAAAACAATATAAAACCATATTTTATATATTGTTATTTACCGTATATATATTTTACATTTTTGGTAAGTTTGTGTTTATGTCTATTAAAATTCCAGCATGAATAAAAAAAAAAATGAATGTTTTATTTTTTCTGTCTGAGACAGAAATTATTTGATAACTTCAGAATCAACCAAGTCGTAGGGACTCGGCCGTTCCAACCGTTGCAGTTCCGAATTCTCCCGAGTGGTGCCCGACTTTACACGAGTGAATAAAGTGAATGTGATTGGTCGATTATCAAGAAGGTTGGATTTTTGTGGCAGAAGGTTCGCAAGCAAGTTTGATTGTGGCCGGTTTCTCAGAAGCATCGTTGCTAACCAGTTAGCAACTTAGTGCTAGCAGGTTCCCTATGGGAAACCGTACATGTTTGAGCCCTTGCCTCGCAACGCTGCCAGTTCTGTTAGCTCTACGCCTGCCGAAGACACAGACGTCCATCCCCGTGAACACTGGGACGCAACTCAATGGGAAAGGAAAGGATTCTGATTTCAACAGTTGCGTATATTAGCTGCGACATATGAATCAAGATGCTATGACCGAAAATATTTGATTGACAGATGACCGTTGATATATGATTGGCCGAATTTAGGTGTTCAGGCTGACGTAGAACTAACTGGCCTGCAGAAGATAAACAAAAAAAAGATTTTAAGACGGGATATTTTTAAAAATATAAATTTTCTAACTGTTGGGAGAATATCGTCTGATAAAGAGTACATTTATATACATGTTTAAGCCAGAATGATTTGACATTTAAATATGTCATCCCTACGACTTTAAAAGGGGGGTAAGGCTCTAAAGCAGGGGGGAGAGGGCATTAGCCCCCTCCAGCCCCCCCTACAGATCCATCCTTGGCAGCACAAATGAAAGTGGCAGGATGTAGTATTTTTTTTTAGAGGTGAAAAGATCAGAATTGGGATGTCCTGACTGAAGATATCCAATAATGGCTGGAAGCCATTATTGGAAGAATGGCTGCCAAAGATGGATCAACAAAGCTTTGATGAAAGCCTATAAAAACGTATGGAAATATGATTGCTTATTAATCTTATTAATAAACTTCAAAAAAGTAAAGTTTTTTTACACTGTCATAGTGGGACATTGTGTCTGGAAATTTTGAGGAAAGAGATAAACTTCATTCCATTTGGAATAAGATTGTAAAAAGAAAAAAAAAAACAGGACAACAGGATTCAGTTTAAAATCTTTTATTGTCCTTTTGAAATCTTTGCATTTACCTACAGAAGGATCCGTACAGTTTAAAGAGTACCTGTCTGAGGACAAACAACTCTGTGGCAAGCTGTACATGAGCAAGAAAGAAAGAAACGTCGCATCTGAGTTTTAGACAGACCAACAGGAGGAGGACAAAAAACAAACGGCGTCCGTCTCGTGCATCACGGTCGAGCGCTAAACAACCAGCAGCCCTCTGTGGGCTGAAACAACAGCTCTGCTTTCAATTGCACTTTGGTGAAGAGTAGCTTCATGTGACTGCTCCAGCCAGTTAGTGTTCTTCAAAACTAGGTGTAATTAATAACATGACTGCGTTACATTTTTTTTAACCATAACTCAAGCTTTAAACATCGTTACCATGGAAACAAAGCAGAAAAAAGCAGTTAAAAACAAAACCGAATTGTTGTTTTTGCCTGTGATTAAACCAAAAGCAAAGAAGTTGTGTAAAAACTTGTATTTGTCCTAATTAAAAGATCCATATCATCAAAACCAACTCGGATATCAGACAAAGATAACCTGAGTAAATTGAAAAAGAAGTTTATCTGAGGATTTTGGCAGAAAAAACACTGATAACTGGTAATAAATATTTACCAAACTGACCTGCCTGTCTGCAGAATCCTTTTATTTTGAAGGTCAACCAGCTTTAAGAGTCTTTAACGAGGCCTTTTATAGAGTTGTTTATTGTAGCTTTGCCATTCAGAGATGGACTGGATCTCATGCTTTGGATCCTGCGTGTTTTTATTTAATGTAACAGACTGAAGGTCAGACATGAGGAGTGGAGTTCATGGTTCAGTCCGTCATGCTGAGGTCTTCAGGTCTAGAAGTAACCTGACTCCGCCAGATGGATTTGCTCCGCATATCCATCTGGAAACCTTCCGTTGAAGTAATTTTGGGAAGGGGCGAAAATACCGGTTAGCTGATTGGCCTATGCTGGTGATAGACGGGCCAAATAAACCAATCAGATCAACGACGCATATGACGTACTAACAGAGCGACGACGAAGAGGAGCCAATTGATAGATCAAACTCTTGCCAAAACCAGTCGGGAGAAGAGCAAAAACATCTTTTCCTCTGAGAAAAGCCTCCAGAGCAGTGTTTTGCTCTTCTTTCAGTGAAGAAATACTCTGTAATTCCGATAAAACTTGCTCGATAGCCACGCTAACGCTAGTTTCATCGGTTGAAGCCGCCATGTTCTTTAGACTGAACTGTCGCGCTTCTTGCTGCGTCACACCTCAACCCGCCTCAAAGCCTACGCTGATTGGACGTTCGTTTGGTAAACGGCTCCAAATTTTCTTCAACGGAGAGTCTCCAGACTGATCTGCGAGTGAAATATTGAAAGCTCGCCAGATCAGGATGGTGTCACGAGGCTAGTCTAGAAGCGGCAAAGCGGGTCGAAATCATCCTGCTGCCACCCTACCAACGAAACAGTTTTAAAGGGACACGCTGCATCCAAGCACCGCCCACTTTTGTCTGGTCAGTCATTTCTCCAAATCATTGAGGATCATCAGGAGGATTTCTGGGTCTTTATGTTTGTTTTTGTTTTGGTCCTATGGAAGCCATTTCTTCCTCCCCTTCACTGGGTTTCATCACGACCTCTGACCTGGATGTTCCGATAAAATTAATTTCCAGAGTTATATTTTCCTTTAGATACCCTCCACTGATACACGTTTATATTACAGGCAGTTTTAGAGTCTTGGTTCCAATGATCGCTGTTCGCCGTCTGTCCCAAACGTTCCCACTGAACCTGGAGAAAAGCCTTTAGTCGGTGGTTTTAACTCCATAATTTAACAACCTTTTATTATTTCAATAGTCTTTGCGGATGATAAAGTTTTACATGTAATGTTTTAAACATTTTTTTTTATCTCCTGGAAAAAGGAGATTATTAACCTGAATTGGGACTTTCTTGGTTAAATAAAGGTTTTTTAACAATAAATTTACAGTAATCGGGGTTGGTTTGACCAACGTGTCAATTAACATAAATTAGCAGAATGATCAGAATCACCTTTCAGGTTCAAATTAAATCAATACGGGTTTTGGAAGGCTCATTTTATTTCCCAAACTTTTTAGCTTCTGACCAGAATGGTCACATGACCAAAACTAGATATAATAATAATAATAATAAAAACATGATTGACATAGTGTTTTTGATTTTGTCTATTTGAAAGTGATCTTTTAATATCTGTAAACACATAAAAATATTTTATCATGATCATTTTTATTGTTTGGTTTAATTTCTCTAAAGGATCTCAAGACTCCATAATTGTTGACCTGTGACCCTAAGTGAGGTCATGACCCCAACTTTAGGAATTAATAGTCTAACTGATCCCTGTTGAGTTTTGGGAGCTGATATATTGCTTTCTCTTCTTCCATTTATGGGATAAAAATGACAAAACTACAACAAATGTTACGCGGGTCTCAGTTAGAGGGAGTTGAGTTTTGTATGAATTTAAATCATTATTAGACGGGAAGGTTTTGCTTCATATCGATTGTAGACTTGTGAAGTGAATGGAAACTGCTTTATAAACAGCTTTATCGTATCTTAATAAAGCTGGTGATTTATTCTAGGGCTGATTAAAGCCGACTCGTCTGTCCAAAAACAATAAACAAAGCAATCGTTAATCAGATAAATCATGATTTAAATTCAAACTTTTGATAAATCTTCATATTTTGTAACAGTTTGGGTATAATTCCTAGGCTGAGTTGGTCGTTCTTTCAGCAGACAGAGTCTATCTACTCACCTGAAAGATTAAATCAATCGACTATTTATTAAATTAGTTGATTAATCGCAGTTTATCAATCCGTATCTGTTTCAGATACTCCTTTATTTTGAAATTCAAACAGTGTGGGAGTATACAGTGAACAGGTTATACAGTTATTATAATTACAAATACGCTGTTTTTAATTTAAAAACAGGATAAAGCTGGTGATTTATTCCACAGCCAATTAAAATCGACTCATCTGTAAAAAAAAAAAGTTATGATTTAAATTTTTTCAGGTCAGGATAATCAAACGTCTTTTAAAAAACAAAACCTTTCTTGTATTTAATCAGTTTATCTTTGATAATTAAATTTGTGATGATATGATAAAAATAAAAAGAACCCTATAAGAGGGTGGATACTCTCTGACAGACTCAAACCTACAGTCAAGAAACCTTTTTAAGGAGTAAAAATGTGAAATGACTGGGGAAAAAAAGCAGAAAAACAGGAAATGAAAGTGCAGTTATCATCATATTTTACACACAAAGTGACATTATATGGCTACGTTTTGGTCTTAAAAGAGTGAGCTAACCAACCAAAAGATAAACTTTCATCTGAAGATCCTTTGCTGTAATAGTGCAAAAAAATAAACAATTGGATTATTCCTGAATTTACAATTATTGTACTGGATTTGTACTCAAGTATGTTCGCCATCAGCAGCCTTTTTTTTTTTTATATCTTTCCTTTCTTTATTGTTCACAACATTTCTGTACAAACCCCTGAAATCCTTTTGTAGTGACCTTTACCGATAAAATCCCCGAAGCGCAGAGTCGCAGTGAAATCTCTCTCATGGTGAACAACAGAGACAGCAAGAGATTCAACAGGGTGTCGAGTTCAAGCATAAAAAGGTTCAGTGTGAGTGGAAGTAGTCAGCAGGTAGAACGTTTGGACTCGCGGTTAGCAACGATAAACCGACAGAAACTGGACTGAGGAGCTATTTTTCAGAAAACAGGAAAGGTGACAGAAAAAAAGGAGAGAGCAGTCATAACATATTCAAGTTTACAATGGAAACAAAACAATTCTATACATATATATATATATATATATATCAATCTATCACAGCCACATGGAGGGAAAGAGACTGATTCTCAAGCTCAACTTTACTATTTGGTTAATTACATCTTGTAAACATTTGCATTTGTTGTTTTTTTCTGTATAAAGGAGATAAATCAAGCTAGCTTATTTTATTTTTTATAGGCTCTTTAAGTTTCCGTTAACAGATAATATACTGTGTACATATATATATATAAAAAAACACATGGATAGAAAAAAAAATCTATCTGCTTTTTAAAAAAGCCAAAAAAAAAAAAACACTAAAAGCACCGTGAAAGATCATCCTAATGGCGTCAATGATCCGAGCATAAAAGACCAAATTTCTTTCTTTTTTTTTTTTCTCATCTCTTCTGGCCTGTGAGGCTGAATCCAGGCTGAGTTCAGTCAACCTGCTGAAGCGAACCGCTCATCTCATCCAGGAAGGTTCTTGCGTAAAGAAACGAGAAAATCCTGCTGTTTTAGGAAATGCGAAGCAACATAGCCTGAAGCCAAACACATAGATCTGCTTCAGGCATTAATAATAATACAATAGGCTCTTGCAGCCTTCGCTGCTCGGGCCTAATAATAATAATAAAGCACCTAGTATTGTCAATAATACTTTACATGAGCTTCAGCTACCAGACTTGGTGCTGCTGCTGTGAAAAGGCTGAATCCTGTTAGTGCAGGGCGGCCAGAAGGAACGGCTAAACTATTCATTTTTAAAATTAAATCAATATTAACCAGAAAGCCAAAGGTACTTAATAGAAGAGTTTTACTGAATTAGAGCAAAAGGAAATTAAAACTAAACAACTTTAGTTCTGGTAAGAATATTTTTACAAAACTTTTTTTTTTTATCTTAAATGCTATTTATTTGGTTAAATGTTCACATTTCTTGGTTTTGCTTTGTTTTAGAGTCAATATACTCAAGTGAAGTAATTAGTTTATGATTAGTTAAGTAGTTAAAGGAAAAGTTCGGTCATTTATACCTAAAACTAAAACGTTCAGAGTGATTTAATGAATTTAGCGTTGATCGGTAAAAAAATTAAAACTATTTTCATAGTGATCACTAAGTGCGAGAGCGGCCATTTTTGCCCCAATATAGCAACACCTCCCTCCTGCCATCTTCTGGCAGTGACGTCACGGTGCGGTAAGCCTAGCGCCATTCTCCCCGCTTTACAAGCAGAATCAATGGGAACTACTAGACACATCTGCAATCAACGACAATTATTGAAGATTTCCAGAGGACTTCACCATTGAAATTCACCAGAGCTATAGTGAAACTGACAATGCCCACGTGCATGGCAACTGGATGCTGGAATACATCGGGGAAAAGTGAAAATAAATTTCTTATTCCACCTTTCTGATTCCTGATCCTCCACGGACGGGTTGGTCGTTGGATCGCCAACTTGAAGAGGGAGGATTTTCCATCGAACTTCTGGCCAGAGAAAAAACCCGTAATATGTAGCCAACATTTGGAAGAAGAATGTTTTCAAGATGACTTGGATAATAGCGCGTTGTGACAAACACCAGATACAGCACTGGGACTTGATCAACAGCCGATACCGCACCGTGACGTCACAACCCAGTAGGTGGCAGTGGTGTTCTTTGACAAACATGGATGCCTCCAGTAAAGCGCATTCAAATGAAAATTACTCTTAATTAAAAACACTTATTTATTGAACAGTATGTAAAAATTTCATATTTAAAGTACTTTTAGAAGTTTGAATTTTAAACTTTTCCTTTAATAGAGGTTTATGCAATGAATTGTTTCAGCCCTTCTTAAATTTTTTTCTCTATTTTTTTGTGTCCTGCTCAGAAAGCTTGAATGTGACGTGTTAACCTGGTGGGAAAGAAAGTTTTAAGTTGGTCAAACTTTGCAGAAAGATTGATCAGCAACTCGGGGTGTAACTGGACACTATTTTAAAATCAATATATATCCTAATTTAATTCAATACTTTAGTGATGTAACTTAAACACATTTTCCCAATATTTTTATGTACATTACAGTTTTTGTCACTCAATGACAGGTTTTATTTAGCTTCATGTGTTTTGTTACATAAATCTAATATTTCTAAAGAGTTATCCTAAAGGAATTTTATAAATATCGACAAACATTTATCATAAGGTTTTGTCGGTACCCGATGTGGGCGCTCCTGGCAGTTTTTCTGAGGATTCCAGTGTTTTTATATCGATTAAATATCTATTTTGTGATATAAGTTTTGTGGGTGTAAAGATACATCGATCCTCGGCGCCACCTTTAGGAGCCCCTGTCAGTGAACAGTTGGTCTATTTTTTTTATTGTTTCTATCAGGGATGCAGGATACTTTTAAGTATACTGTTATCGGCCCAATAAGTATAACTGTATTTATTTCCATGTACCGTATTTTCCAGACTATAGAGCGCGCCTCACTATAAGCCACACCCGCTAAATTTTTTGAAAAAACTGGAAGCATACATATAAAAGGCACCGCACTGGGCTATAAGCCGCTGATATCTACTGAACCGTCTTCCACCAAGCCTGTAGGGGGAGCTCTACATATAGACCCTGGAGTAGGGATGAAGAAGATGCTAGCTCCCGTTAGCTTGTTAGCTCGCAGCAGCAAGAGCTTCTACTGATAGATGGAGCTTCATCAGCTCTTTATTTCAGCTCTGCAGGAGTTGAGCTCAGTCTCTTTATTGGTTCGGCAGCTTTAATGAAGCAAATTAATTTCAAAATGTGTAAAATCTGGACATTTGTTTCCCGTCGTGCCGCTGCTAGCATGTTCTAGTGCTAAATGAAAATTAGCGCCTTATTCTTTCATTTCAACATTGACTTCCTCTACTGGCGGTTAGGAAAAAAATCCATAGAAAAGCCGCACCTTCTTATAAGCTGCATGGTTCCAAGCGTGGGAAAAAAGTCGGAGCTTATATTCTGGGAAATACGGTAGTTGTGATGGGATTCAGCCGCACAGCTGTGAACACCTTTTAAAAAAGCTTTAATTTCTAAATAATTAACTGTAAATATTTCTCTCTACCAGGTATCGTTCTTGAAACTTTATGACACAACAAATACTTTAAATTTTTTTCCCATCTGCTATGTTTTTTCGCTTAGCGCCCAGATGGTGAAAGGATGAGAAATATAATTTTAAAGAGACGAGGCTAAGCTCTGCTTCTTTGCAGGAATTTTTCCAGCTAAAAAACAGCTATAAAAAAAAACAAAAAACACAAAATCTATGGAAACAGAAGAAAGACATTTGAAGCCTTACTGAACACATTTCATTATTTATCGGCACATAAAGCTTCCTTAGAGAGAGAGCCAATCAAATGGACTTTAATACAACATAAATCAATTACTGCAGTATTTCTGTTGCTCTAAAAATCTCCTGAATCACATTTAAGCTGGATCATATCTAGGCTTATGGCGATAAAGAATCCAAAACGGCACAAATCAAAACTAATGAAGCAGCTACAACAAAACCTCAGCTATCCACAGCTTTCCATACCCACTCAGACTCAAAAAAGACGTTCCAAAAGTTTAGATATTGGCTTTCTATAAGGTGAAACCAACATGTCAAGTTGTACAATGTTGCTGTGTGGACAGGAATTGCATAAATGAGCCAACAGCTCTCTTCTCAGTTTGTATGATACAAAACAAAATGATAAAAACAGCGAAAACACATACTGCACACTTTATACTCCAATACAAAAAAAAAGAAGTCAATTACTTGAAATATACTGTACATTATGTTCTAAAAAAACATTACTGATGAAGCATATCTGCTGTGTGATGGGTTCAGAGTGCTGCACTGCAGAGAGATAAACACTGCAGCGTTGGTCCACCAAACTAAAACAAACAAAGCTAACGGTCTGCTCCCAAAGCTTAGAAACGGAAACATGGAGGGAGGCTGCATGCAGGACGGGGGGGAGGGGGGGTCTTTGTATGTGGGAGAGCATCTGAGCAGTCAGCATGTTACCTTTAGTAGACGGTGACCAGCGTCCCAGCAGACTTCTTATTGGCTTTTTATTTGCGTGTTAAAGCTACTTTACCCAAATAGATTTACTTCCTGTGTTTTTCACTCTATGTTACATTTAAAAGGAACTTTTATGTTTTGGGTAAATTTCATACCTTTCTACATTTATTTCTGGATTTATCTCCAGTTTACACATCATCCCAAACTCTAAACGCTGTGCTGTGAAATCCTCAGCAAATATCCAGCCGTTAGAATAAACACTCTAACCGTTTCTCAATTCACTAGAACGCAAATACGGACTTGTCTCCTCGCCAAGTTATCTTCTTGAGAAGAACGCAGGAGCACGCATTGCAAAAACGATCTAGAAATAAGTAAAATTTAATTTAATTAGGTGTAATTACCCTTAATTTGAGTAGGTAAATGAGATCGTTTGCCAATGGAATGAGTATTTTTACTCTTAAAATAAAATAATTAGATAATATCCACTTGAAACAAGACAATGCAATTGTGTTTTCTTATTTTAAATGTAAATTGTCTTGTCCCATTGGCAAAATGTCTCTTTTGCTCCTCAATCCAAGAACAAATACACTTATTTTAAGAAAAAATGAGTGCGCAGCATTAATGTGGGTCAATTGGAAGAGGAGCGTACTGATGACATCACCACACGCTCGGCTCGTCTGGAGCTGCATTTCACCTCCTGTTATTAATAGTCTCTAGCTAAGAATTCATTCTTACTTTTTACATTTAGTGGAGGAATAATAGTTAACACAGTCAGATAAACACAAATCAAATAAACACACAGGAATTACGATTGAAAAATAAGTAAAAATGTCTTAAATTAAATGTATTTACCCTTAATTTGAGCAGATAAATAAGATCTGCCAATGGATTGAGTATTTTTACTCTTAAAATAAGACATTTAGACAAAAAGCACTTGAAATAAGACAATGCAATTGTGTTTTCTTATTTTAAATCTAAATTGTCTTGTTGCATTGGCAAAATGTCTCTTTTACCTCCTCAATTCAAGAACAAATACACTTATTTTAAGAAAAAACTACTTACCTAGATTTAGATTTTTTCCAGTGCATTTTGCCAAATAAAACAAAAAACTCACCATCAGAGGCCAGCAGTACTTCACACACGGCTATGCAGAGAGAGGGCCGCTGCAGACGGGCTACCGTTAGCCACGTTCCTAAATCAGTAAATGGGCCATATAGTGGCGCTTAAAATCATAAAGTTCTCGCGTTAAATGATCTTAAAACGTACTTTCATAGAACAACGGCAACAGAAAAGAGAACTTTTAACTTTAAAGTGAGCGCAAACCTGGAAGCTGCTGCTGCCGCGGTGCATGCTGGGTAAAGAGGGAGGGGCCAGAACAACATCCAGGGACTTTGTCCGTTTTCAGTCTACTTGTTCGTGTAAATTGAAACAGTACTAGGGCTTCTGAGTACACGAGAACGCACAAGTACACATATTGAGAAACGGCCTATATGTCTGGCTGAGCGTTGTCACGGTGACGTAAAACATTGTGGTTTGTCAATAACAACGTAATGCGGCGTCTGTGTGCAGTCGGGAGCGGCTGAGCTGTTATTGTTTCTACTTATCGATGAAGTCTTACTTATCAGATATCAAAGCTGAGAAGATTTGTTTTTGGTCAACAGACAATAAATACGGATATGAGCAGTTTTATATGAAAAACACACAAGCTATTCTCTAAATACATTTTGAACGCTTCATTTATTTATTTAGAATCAATACTATGAGGCCCCAAAATGTCGCAACCATCAGTCCATGCTCCTATAGATTGTCTCCTACTCGCATGTCGACCGTTTTCTGCTCTCATCTCAACTTTTCTTACTTTGGGGGTGAAAACAACCAGAGGAAGTAAACTGTCTGTGATTGGCTGCTTTTCAGGAAACCCCGCCTCTTTAAACAGTGCGGTTTTCTTCTCCGTTGGTGCTAGTAACGTTAGCAAAGCATCTTCGGGCTAATAGCTGTTCTCTTAAGGAGTTAAATTCTGACTTTAGTTTCAATTTTAAATCAAGGCAACAGAAGTTTTGTTTTTCAAAATGGAATTATGAATCAGATAAGTTTTTGATTTCAAAAATCAAAACCTTTTCAGTATCGTACTAAGAATCAAAAGCAAGCCAAGAAAGTAGCTTATTTTGTTTATACCAGAGTATTTATTCATCAAACTGGGACCTCGCTGACAGCTGTCTACATCTGGCTCATCAACTGTTGCTCACACAACCCCACTTCAAGATGTCTGGGAAATAAAGAAAAAAGTTCCTTTAACTTTAGAGGCTATCACAGAACTGGACTAGAATAAAGACGGGTATTGTTCACATTTCTAACTCATCTACGAAATATTCAAAGATATATCAGAGAGAGATATATACAAAAACACAAGGTTTAAGTAAACAACAGGAGAAGCGAGCTACTGCATATGGAGTGAGTTCTGTTCCATTATCTTTACAAGCAAAAAATGCATATTGTAAATGGAAATAAATAAAAAAAACATAAAAATAACTGCAATCCAGAAATAAAACTTACAAAACTCTTTTCATTGGTGTTTTCTCATATTTTGTAATGAAAATAACTTTTTTCTACATTTATTTTTCCTTTTTTAAATTTTCAACTTTTTTTTCCACATTTATATTTTTTAAGTTTTCAACAACAAAAAATCTGCAAACGTATTTATTCTACAGAATAGATTTTTTTTGCTTAAAATTTCTGTTTTTCCAGATTGATTATTTCAAATTGCATTGTTTTCCAATTAAAATACATATAGAAGAAATAAATGAATGACTTAATTATACAATTGCTTGAAAAAGTACCAATAAATGTGACAAAATAATAAAAATAACATATTTTATATCATTAAATTTTAAATTATGGCAGGATTGGTCCTCCACAGTTCTCATCAGTTTGAGTGTAAAACAGCGTCTTGCTCCTCATTCCAGTTGAAAGATGTGAAGAGAATGTGATCTGTTAAATGCAATTTTGAAAAACAGACATTGGGAAAAAATAAAAAAATATTTTGAAAAAACAAAAAAGTTACTGTTTTATTAATAAAAAAAAGTTTTTAACGACTGATTGCTGGATAGTTTTTTTTTTCTTCAAAATTTCTAATTAGGAAATGAGCTTTTCAACTTTCCTTTACAAAACATGTTCTTTGCATGCAACAATGATGAGACAAAATCCACTCCATACACTGCAAAAAAAAGTAGATCTAAATAAGTAATTTATTCTTTAAAAAAAGGTGCATTTTTTTCTTGAATTGAGTAGGTAAATAAGACACTTTGCCAATAGAACAAAACAATTTACATTTAATATAAGAAACAATTAAGAGATTTGTCTTATTTAAAGTTCAGATTTTGTAATCATCTTGTTTTAAGAGTAAACATCCTCATTCCATTGGCAGATCATCTTACATTCCTACTCAAATGAAGGGCAAATACACTTAATTTAAGACATTTTTTTACTTATTTTAGATCGTTTTTGTAGAATACAGTACAGCTGAAACCAAAGAGCAGATGTGACAAAACCAGTCACTATAAAACACTCAGATACCAGACACCGCCACACACCACAGCTAGGCTTACATACTGAACATTAACTGACTTTATATATGGCAAACACATGAACCATGTGGCACATAAAACACCGCGGCAATGGCGCCATCTTGTGGAGCCGCGCTTCAGTGACGACAAGAAAACAAACTCGTCCCGACAACAAAAGGCACTTCTAATCTACCTCTGTCAGGTCTGTGTAGCCCTCTAGTCAGAGGCAGCGCCGTCGCCTCCTGTTTCATACTTGAGAGAACTGTGCAAATGACTGTAGCGCGCCACGGATGCGTTCTGATTCGGACCTTTCCAGGGTCCATTGAGCTCCGGAGGTCGTGCCATCTCAAACAACTCTGTTTGACTTGGAAGCTAAGGTCTTCACATATCAGTTTCTGATACCAACTCTTCTCCTGTTTTGGGAGCAAATAACAGGTGAAGATCACATTTTGGAAATATTTCTAAGCTTCAACAAAAAGACACAAATAAGAGTATCAAACACTCCCTCATAAAACAACTTGTCTGCTCCATGAGCCTATACAAAAATATATATCCATATATATATGTTCTCTTTACCATTCTTAGTTGTGTAAGAAATTGTAAAAGATTAGTTTGTTTCTCTTCAGGTGATTCCTCTGACCACAAGAAGAACTGCATACCTTCTGAACAACTGTGCTTTAAAAGTGACCCCCACCAGAGGTTACGCACTTAGCGCCTCAAAAGCAAACAAAAGGCTACGTTCAAACAGCAGGTCAATGCGATCCAAATCTGATCTTTTTCACTCCTATCTTGATTTTTTCACAGGAGTCTGAACTGTTCGTTTATGATCTTTTCACCCAAAAAAAGGTGCAAAATTGCGATTTGAGCAGCTTTCAGACGTGGAACTTAATCCAATACGTAAGCGTATCAATGAACTTGTTGCTGTTTATCCGCCTTTATGTCATTTTCTTCTCCACGTCACACGAGTCACGTGATAAAACAATCAGACTGGCATAAAAGATGAATTCTTTTATGAACAAACCCATTTATGTGTGATTTTAATAGCATTTTTTATTTTAATTTGAAGCACAACAGTTAGCTAGGGGTGGCAATTGGTAAGAGTTAGACCAATACGATACGTATTCCGATACATTTTATCCCAATATAGTAAAGCCGCTTTTCCACTTAAATTAGCGGGTTAACACAGGTTTTTCAAACATGGATTGATCCGCTAACAATCAGCATTTGTCTCCCTTCCTATTAGCAAAAAAACGGGTCTGTCTTCTCGACTGCAAGCTGCATGGTCTCTGTTGCTTGACTAGTGACAGAATTACCATGTGTTAATGTTGATGTCACCATTGCGACAGAAATAAGGAAAGTAAACAATGGAGAGCAGCATGTATTCTTCAGTATTCTATATTGTTCCTTTCTTTGTCCCTCTAAATCCCTCTCATCAGAGCTGCACCATGTTTATCGAATGTAAGCAGAGTTGTTTTCGCTTGTTAGATCAGACGCGACTGGTTGACGTCCATATGTTGCGCTCAAGGGCTTCACGTAAATTAGCGCGTCGACCCGAATGCCGATCGGAACTGATTCGTCTGAAGTTGATTGTAACCCAGGTGGCTTGCCGGGTCGTTTGACACGGGTCGCCATGGGTCAGTCAACTGTTCCCACTGCCTCTAAAAACTGATTTTTTCCTGGGTTTACAAGGGATTTTCAGCCAGTGGGAAAGGGGTATAACAAAGATGATATATTGTGACTTATATGATAATTTAGCGCTAAAATAAAGCTCAAATAATGTATTTCGGACCCAGGCTGGATTTCCGTCTTGTAGCGATTGCCCGTAGCAATCGTCTTGTAGCGAATTGATGGTAAATACATTTCAAAAAAGAAAATCGACATCCATCTTGCATTTCTCAGCTAATGGTAAAAAAAGGAGCGCTCTGAAACTAACAGTATTAACCAAACAGAAGAAGAAGGGGGCGGGTGCTGTTCGTGGGGTGGCGGACGCTACACGTTAGCCGGGAGCTTCGGCAACAGCTTATTTTCCAGCGTCAATAACTGACTGTTTATGCAAGTTAAAAATAAGGGTTTGTGCTTTCCTCACCGAAGACGGCCTCTTATTCACACCCAATATAGATGCACTTTTGCCATCTTCTGGCCATTTTTGGTACTGGATTTTCAAAAGCCAAATTTAGTCATTCATGCAAATTCTATGAAATATTACAAAATTTGACAGAGTTAATTTTTATTTTACATACCTACAGAAAAATAGCAGAGTATTGATCAATTTTGCTGAGCATGTATGATGGAAACGTAGCTAGTGAATGCTCCGCTACACATTGTTGCTAATAAGCAGGTGCTATTTTATATTTGCCAACATCTTTGCAGACCAATAGAAATGTGTCTTTCATCCTCACTCCAGAGGAAAGCCCGCCCTCAGAAGTTAAGAAAACGAGATCTGGAAAAATAAAAAATAAGAAAACAGCCACTTTGATTAGAACGTTTTTCAAAGTTTCAAATCTTCACTGCATTTTTTTTTATTTCTGAAACATATTCCTTGTTAACAACAACAACCAAATAAATATATAAGTGTTAAAAGGACGTAAACCAGGCTTCAGACAGCAGTCTGAGTTTATTAATGGCGGTCGAGTTTATTGAGTCGTATGAAAAGCTTATTTGAGCAAAAAAATAAATAAATAAAAAATTTGGAATCGAGCATCAAGACCTGTGTTGTGAACGTAGCCCATAGAGATCACTGCCCCAACACAGCACAGACGCCATAACCTAAAGATTCAGGAACTTGTGCTGTATGCATTTAGTGTGTTTTTAGGACCACACCAGGACCAAAGTACTACAAATCAGCGGATTTTCAACCGCTCTTTTCAAATAACAAAGCAACAACTCAAACGGTAATCTCCGTACTGAACGGCAGAAGGACGAGCTGAGAGAGAACAATCCTTCTCTGGGCTCACATTTGATAAATCGTCCGCATCCTTCGAACAGAACCAAAGAAACTCTGAAAGTCGCGTACGCCTACAGCATGTGTGTCTAAGATATACTTTACACCACATATATTACTGCCTTCTTTTCTCTTTTTTGCACATTAATGCTCTACAGGTCTCTGAGTCACAAAGTACCATCCGAAACAAAGCGTTAAAGAAACGAAAGCAAACATTTATCTCAGAAGAAAAATAACTATGCTAGTACCGAAGAGAGAATCAGAGAAGCGGCTAGCCGACGAGCGGCAGTACCAAAGTGAAATAACACACATGAGAAGAGCAATAACAGTGCTGCGTGTCACTAGCTACGGGTGCTATGGTAATATAAAGAAAAAAATAAATAAAAAATATGACCTAGGTTTGTAATAGACCTGCAATCTAGTATACTGTGATTCAAACTATGGATTTTTTTTTTCCTGACAATACACAGAATATGTACCTTGCATTTGCTTCTATACAACATGTGCTGATCTTCCTCCCATTGGTTCAAAAAAAGAGACCCAGAGAGGAAGCAACGCAACGAAGCAGTTGGAAATGACTGATTCTATAAAACAATAGAC
Source organism: Cyprinodon tularosa (assembly GCF_016077235.1). Classification (NCBI taxonomy): domain Eukaryota; kingdom Metazoa; phylum Chordata; class Actinopteri; order Cyprinodontiformes; family Cyprinodontidae; genus Cyprinodon; species Cyprinodon tularosa. The sequence continues at coordinate 343,343 of NW_024038707.1, forward strand.
CTGCATGTACATTTTAAAGCTTAGCGTTCCCCACGTTGATATCTGTGCATTTCAACCCTTAAAATCTAAAGTAACAGACGCCGACGGTCACTAAAAGTTAACCCTGTGGTGCTTCTTTAAGAATTTGCGTCAAGCTATCATTTTATTTTGACTCTTTAAAAAGCCCTAAATCCAAACCCCTAACCTTCTGTTGGGGATTTAAAAACCACAACTTGTGTTTCTGAGTAGTTTGTTGAAAGTCTAGGGTTGGTTTATACAGAGTTTAAGGACAAATATTTTGTAAAAAAACAAAAAAAAACAAACAAAAGTCTTCTAATTGTCTTCACAACGTGTTCTTTCTGTTTTTTTTGTGCAGTCTTAAAAGACTCATTTGTGCTTTTTTCGTCTTCCTTTAACAATCTAACTTCTATGTCTTTGTTTTTTACTTATACTTGACACAGTAGGATTGTTTCAGCCTGATGTAGAGGCTGACTTTGATCATTTCGGATTAAGTACCTGGATCAGTAGTGGTGTGCTTATTGCTAGGCCAGGTTTTCTATCAAAGAGGTTCCTTTAAGCCGGGCATACGCTGTAAGATAAACAAACACGATTCTGCGGTCGTGCCAGGACTTTTTTCGAAGGTGACGACTTTCGGCCTGATCGTGCGTTGTGTTGTATACAGGGGGTAACGAGGGGTTAGCCTCTAACGACCACCTCCTGATCAGGAATCTTAAGGTCGGGAGAAAATCAAACATGTTTGAATTTCAGTCGGCCGTTGTGAGGCGTTCGTGGGCAAATCCTGCTGTTGAAGCTGAGCTACGAGCCGATTTACCAACAAACAAGGGACTTCTTCTTCTTCTTCTTCCCAGTAATATATCGCACAGGGTATGCCAGGCTTTAAAGGACCGGGGTAAAGTTAGTTAATATATCAGGCCTGTGTAAATTCTAAGTCATTCAGGTCATGCCAACCACAACAGGCTTAAATTAAAAGGCAGATGTTTCGGTACCTATCCAGGAGTCAGAATTGATACATCAGGCCCAAACCAAAAAAAAATAAAATAAACTTTTTTCTTTAAAACAGAGACGGTGAGCGCTTCTCACCCGACACAGTTTACAGAGGTTTGGTACCCCATCACCTGCTGGTTACAATATTCATGCTGGTTCTACTTCTGGTTCTGGGAGCGGGCCAACACCGGGTAGGCTAGGTTTACATTCAGCTGGTCGTTGTGTTGGGCCAAGGAGACGTTTTTGTAGTGGAGCACCAGCACTCTGAGAGACGCGTAGAGGTTGTAAGGCTCAGCGAATCCATAGCCTGTGGACGTCTTGTAGATGACACAGTGCTTGGTGTCGCCGTCGACGCTGAAAAAAAAGATACGAGTTGATATCAAGCTGGCTCCGATTACGCCGTTATTGAAACATTAAAGTGCAGAAGACAGGGTTCCTACAGCATAAGGCAAGTTAAATTCAAGACTTTTAAGACTTTTTAATGCCACTTGAAATAAAAATTTAAGACCAAATTCACAAGAAACACAAGAAAAACCTGCTTGCGACAACTTAACCCAAAGGTTTATTCTAACATAAACCACTGCACTAATGTTTCAAATGTTGAAAAGCTTCCCATACAGGAAGAAAGCTAAAAACACACCAATGACAGATATATTTTAACAATTATTTAACTGAATTCACAAACTTTGTTTTAGCAGGGAACAAAACAAATCAGTTTTAAAGCCACAACATAACCAGTGCTAAGTCTTTTTTGCAGCTATTTTTCTTTGTATGGTTTTCTTAGTATGTTTGATTTGGTGATAAGTGGAGGCGTTGCAGAGACAAGGGTGGAACAAAACTGAGAAATACCGGCTGTTGCTCGGTAACTCCATTTTGACGCTTTGTGTTTCGTGCTTCGCATGTGCGACTCCACTGCCTTAATTCCCATCGTTCTGAGCTTGAATGACTTCTTGCACTAAATCCACTGAGCCTCATGTATGTTCCCTGGTTTTAGCCATGGAGGAAACTATTGGCTGGAGACAATTTTGGTTACATTCAGGAAGTCCACAAACTGTAGTTAAAAGCCTTCAGCTGATCCAAAATGCTGCAGCCAGAGTTCTAATGAAAATAAAAAAGAGAGATCATATCTCTCCTATCCTGGCTTCTCTTCATTGGCTTCCTGTTAAATCAAGAATAGAATTTAAAATCCTTCTTCTCACATATAAAGCCTTAAATGGCCAAGCTCCATCTGATATCAGAGATCTGATTGTTCCTTATGTTCCTAACAGAGCACTTCGCTCTCAATCTGCAGGTTTACTAGTGGTTCCTAGAATTTCTAAAAGTAGAATGGGAGGCAGATCTTTTAGTTATCAGGCTCCTCTCCTGTGGAACCAACTACCAGTTTTAGTCCGTGAGGCAGACACCCTGTCTACTTTTAAGGCTAGGCTTAAAACTTTCATTTTTGATAAAGCTTATAGTTAGGGTGGCTCAGGTTATCCTGAGCTATCTCTATAGTTATGCTGCTATAGGCTTAGACTTTTGGAGGACATAGGGACCCCCATTTCATCATTCTGCTTCATTCTCTCTCTGTTCTCCTATTCTGCAGAATCTGTTAGTTCAATCTCTAACCGTCTGCTCTCTCTGCTTTTCCTCAGAGTAGCTTTGCCTCGTCTGTTCCTGTTTGGCTGTGACGTCATCCTGGAAAGAAACATCAGCTGTGCTGCTTCCATCAACACCCTTGTTTATAGATGTTGGAATTCGGCCTGTTTTCCAGTGTGGTCCTGTTTCTCTGACCGTGACTGAGTGGATGTGCTCTCTTCGTCCTCTGGCATGGGAGCTGCCTTGGAGCTCGTCTGCCTGGCTGTGTGTTTCCTGGACGGGGCCGCCTTTTACAGCTGCTTTTTGTATCTCTGCTTCTGTCTCCTTGAACCCCCGTCGGCCTCGGCAGATGGCCGCTCACACTGAGCCTGGTTCTGCTGGAGGTTTCTTCCTGTTAAAAGGGAGTTTTTCCTCTCCACTGTCGCTACAAGCATGCTTAGTGTGGGGGATTGTATTTGAGTCAATGAGTCAATGCAATCAACTGGTTTTCCTTAGATAGAAAACTTTGTATCAATTTGACTGTATGATCTGGTTGAACTGTAAAGTGCCTTGAGATGACATGTGTTGTGAATTTGGCGCTATATAAATAAACTGAATTGAATTGAATTGAATTACATTTACACTTGTTCATATTTTCCAGACAAATGTGAATGGCGCATCTCCCAAATGTCCCGGCCGCAACAACGCTTTTATTGGTTCAGCTATCGGGACGGAACCAATAATGGCGAGACGTTTTTTTTTTTTATAAAAAAAAAAGGTCAATTTTAATGTTTTATTTAGATTACAAAAATAAATCATAATAAAAAATAATACTATTTATGATGTTTTAAAAATTAAGGCCTTAGTTTTATTTGAAGAATTCAATGCCTTTTAAGACTTTTTAAGGACCTGCAGGAACCCTGGAAGATCTTGAACCCTAGTCGGCCTCAGCAGAAGGCCGCTTACAGTGAGTCTGGATGTGCTGGAGGTTTCTTCCTGTTAAAAGGGAGTTTTTCCTCTCCACTGTCACTGCAAGCATGCTTAGTGGGGGATTGCCTTCTGAGTTAATGAGTCGATGCAATCAACTATCAGCTACTAAGGTTAGAATCATGTACATGGCATTACTGTATCTTCTAACTTGAATGTGTTAGCAGACTGGGATTCTGTGTCAGTGCATCTTAAACCATTTGAGATCAAGGACCTAAAATCCCAAAGACGACATCCTTAAATAGAAGAACACAAACTTACACAACAGAACAGGCGTAAGAGCCCTTCTGGGATTGGCTCTCTCGGATGAGAAATGTTCCATCGCATTTGCCTCTCAACATTTCCTCAGCCTGTGTGCGTCTGATGTCGCCAACGTACCACGTGCACTCATCATGGTGAGGTGAGCTTTCATCTTCGTCCAGAGAGTAGGAGCTGAAGACAAAAGTTAAGCATTAGCATTCAAAGTCGTGGTGCTTGGTATCTGCTCCCGTTACTGAGCCGGAACTCTTACTCATCGGCGTCGTTCTTTATGCCCAGCCATTCGTTGATCTTCTTCTGCCTCGTTCCTTTCTGCGTCAACCATCTGGGAAAAAAAAAAAACAACAGTTAAAGATGGCTGCAGTGTTAACATTTGCGATTCCGACAAAAACCAGTCGGTGCCTACATCAAGTACTGGTCCCTGATTTTGCGAAGCTGCATGAGATCCGGCTTCAGGCTGTTCATCTTCTTGTCGATCTCCCTGTTGTCAGACACCTGCTCTTTCAGGTCTTGCTCCAGTTTACGTTTGCTGTCATGAATCTCTTTCACACGGGACCTTAAACGCTCAGAGTTGTTCTGGATCCTAATTGAAAACAAAAAAGGATAGAAATATTGTGAAATATATATCCTAAAAAACAAGAAAAATGAGGTTTAATCAAAACAAATGTCTGGATTTACTTCTGAATTTCCTTCTCGTTGCCCTCCCGCTGGAATCGCTCCAAAGACTCTCTGCTGTATTTCTCCTGAGTCTCAAACTGCTCTTCAAAGATCTTGATGGTTTCATTGAAAGCTTCGATGGCTGTTCGCTTCATCTGCAGCTCCTGTAGGAAAGATATTAAAGATGCTATGAGAACATCTGGCTAATTCCAATAAAGTTTAAGTAGCACTGGCTACACTTTGAACAGCAGATGGAATAAAAGTACAACTGGGATTTTAAACTATCCATGCATTTGTTGGTTCAAAGCTGAACTATAGTCATTCTTAACTAGAAGGAAGTCCACAAACAGACACCGTCTACTTTTAAGACAAGGCTCAAAACCTTCCTATTTTATAAAGCTAATGGTTGAAGCGGCTCAGGTTATTCTGAGCTATCTCTATAATTATGCTGCTATAGCCTTAGGCTGCTGGAAGACACGGGGAACAATTTTTCTCCCTCTGCTACAATGTATCTATTCTCCAATTCAGCTCTATTTATGTTTCCTTAGATTTTTCTCATGTAGCTTCATCTGGTCTGGTCCTGTTTGGCTGTGACTCCATCCTGGAGGGAAATATCAGCTGTGCTGCTGCCATCAACACCTTTGTTTATAGATGCAACATGACTAGAAAGGTTGCAGACTCTGATCACTTTGAGAGCAGAATAGCGTATGATATTTTAAACAATATCCATGTTTAAATAAAACAGCAAATTCAATTCCTTGTGTTTAGTATACATTTAAATTAGATTTATCTTTGCATTTGTTTAAAATGAAAAATCAAAAAGACTTTTTATAAAAAGGAATGACAGTATTCTCAGGGTAAAGCATGTCTTAGAGGAGCGTGAAATAGAATACCTTGATTTTTACCAATTTAAAAGTGACCTAAAATCTTCCTGTTTGTTTCTGTCAATTTTTTTATATTTAGTATGAAATAATATTTAAATATATATTTAAAATATAAAATACGTAAAATATTTCCTATTCTGCTATCAACAAGCAAAACAGGTAATTTTCCAATGATGGCTGCTCTGTCATTGGGTAGAAATAGCTCTCTGCTGGTTTTGATTGGCATTGGAATAATTTTATTACCGTTTGATAAGAGAATATGGATAAAATCATGGCTGAGGAAAATCAATGAGTCATTTCAAACATTTTTTATCATCACACACACAATTGTCATAGTTTTCTTTCATATTTATAGGTAAACACAGCCAGAGAGGAAACCTTTTCCAAAAAACTGTCCAAGGCCTTGAACTTACTTTTTCTTTGAAGGATTTTTAGGATCATGGCAACTCTAAAATGATTATCCTCCATTGATCATAAAAAATCCTGGAAATAGGTCAGCCTGCATTGATTGTCTGCATCAGTTCTTAATGAGGCGCATCTCAGGGCAACAGCTGCATTACTATTGGCTGATCAGCAGATGTAGCACGTAGCCAGACTTGGAGCGATTTTCGGCCCTGGCCTTTTTCCATCTACACTGGCCACTTATGGACACAGTTTTGAGTATATAATTTTTTTAGAGGAATATAATTATAACTATAAAAAGTCTTTCAATATATGGTAAATGGTAAATGGCATGTACTTATATAGCACCTTTATTCAAGTTAGGAGACTTGACCAAAGCGCTTTACACTACACTCATTCACCCATTCATGCACACACTGATGGCCCTCTGACCACCATCAGTAGACAATGCAGATGAAGTGTCTTGCCCAAGGACACAACGACACTGAAAGTCGGAGTCGGGGCTTGAACCATCAATCCTCCGATTGCAGGGCAAACTCCTACATCCAACGCCACTGTCGCCCCCAATATAGCACAGTGAAGCCCACCTTTTAGAGCAAATCAGCGTACTTCAGCAAACCTATTTAAGAAAAAAACCTGTGAGCCCAAGTCAACATGTCGCGGTGGGCTAAATTAAAAACCAAACGGCCTACCTTGACGCTGTCTTGATCGCAGGACTTTTTGCAAGTTGCAATTTATTCCAGATTCCATTGTTAAGCATTGTTGCTTTAGAAAAGGGTTCTGTATGTATACACATATATATATATATATATATATATATATATAAATATAACACTGCAAAATCCTTCATCATTTTTACCGTTGACAGACTGCAGCCATGCTATAAAAGTTATATCTGATATAATATATCTGACCAAATTGTTTTTGTAAAAGTTAAATAAAGCATTTTAAGTGCCACAGTGATCACATTTAATGAAATTGTATGACCTGCGGAAACCTTGTAGGAGTAAAGATGGTGGCAGAAATGATCCCCCTGTTCTGTGGTTTGCTGTAAAGGTCCTACCTGTGAGGTGCGTGTGTACTCCTCGTACAGAGAGTCGTACTCGCGGCTCTTCTCCTGGTACTGCTCATGATAGACCTTGAGCTGCTCTCCGACTTCCTCTATGCTGTTCTCCTTAACCACCTGAGCAACACAACAAACAATTGAAAGAAAACAGCAATTTGAAAATAAAAAACAAAACAATCAAAATGGTTTTAGTGCCTCAAGTCGACAAAAGGCATCAAACATGGAGTCTTGACCAACCTGCTGGAATTTGGAGATGGGGTTGAGAAGCTTGGTGTCCAGCTTGGCGTTGTATTGAGCCAGAGACTCGTGGCGGTAGTGATTGATGAGCTCCACCACAGACCGGAAGGTTAGAGGCTCTGAGAACCCGTAACGACCCTCCTGGTGATAAATCTTGATCAACTTGTTGTTCCCTCCTTTCCTGCAGGGGGAGACAGACGCCTGGTTAACAAATGGAACAGGAGCTGGGACGTGTGCTTTTCTCCATGTTTGGTTTTTACCTCAGAGTCAGCGTGTATTCGCCCTCCAGCTTACTGGAGGCGTCTCGCACCAAAAAGGTCCCATCTGGAGTGTCTCGTAACTTCTCGTTCACCTCCTCTCTGCAAACCAAGAGCCAGAGTCACGTCTTAAACAACTAACCCACCTACATCGATTTTGTAATTGTTTTTTTTGTATGTTTTTTTAATGAGCAACTGATTAGGGTTGTCAAAAGTATCGATACTCAAAAAAGTATTGATACTGAAACGTTGTATCTGAATACAATACTCATTTTCAAAAGTATCGATACAGCCATCTAAAGTGCAGAACAGTGGAAAATGCACTTTCTGAACACTGTGTGATTGAATAATTCTCTGCACTTTTCAGTTTCAGACTTTTTTTGTAACAGGTGCCGCTGCTGAGAATTATTTTTGTTTCTTAACTGGTTTGGCTAGTGTCATTGTTATGTGTGCAAAGCATAGCCAAGGAAGGAACACTTAATTTTAATTTTGTACGTTTTTTATCAAGCTTGCTTAATATTGTGCACAGCATACAATATATCAAAATATTATTCTTATTGTTTATTTATTTATTTCTTGTATTTTTTTAGTAATGAAAATATTTCTGTCAAATTTTAGAGTCTTTGTTTTTATTCTTGTGGTATCGAAAAGGGTATCGAGTATCGAATATTTTACTTAGTATCGGTATCGAGTTGAAAAGTTTAGTATCGTGACAACCCTACAACTGATTGTAACCTATTTATACTGGATGACCCACAAACTATGAAAGACGATTAGAGCCACTGGGGAAAAAAGTTAACTGATTTTCAAATTTTATTTCAGTTTAATATAGAGAAAGTCTGAATTCTGACTTTTTTTTTCATAATTCTGACTTTAATTTCAGAATTCTGACTTTAATCTCAGATTTCTGACTTTAATTTCAGAATTCTGACTTTTTTCTCAAAATTCTGACTTTAATCTTAGAATTCTGACTTTAATCTCAGAATTCTGACTTTAATCTCAGAATTCTGACTTTAATCTCAGAATTCTGACTTTAATTTCAGATTTCTGACTTTAATTTCAGATTTCTGACTTTAATCTCAGAATTCTGACTTTAATCTCAGAATTCTGACTTTAATCTCAGATTTCTGACTTTAATTTCAGATTTCTGACTTTAATTTCAGATTTCTGACTTTAATCTCAGATTTCTGACTTTAATCTCAGATTTCTGACTTTAATTTCAGAATTCTGACTTTAATCTCAGAATTCTGACTTTTTTCTCAAAATTCTGACTTTTTTCTCAAAATTCTGACTTTAATCTCAGAATTCTGACTTTAATTTCAGATTTCTGACTTTAATTTCAGATTTCTGACTTTAATCTCAGAATTCTGACTTTAATCTCAGAATTCTGACTTTAATCTCAGATTTCTGACTTTAATTTCAGATTTCTGACTTTAATTTCAGATTTCTGACTTTAATCTCAGATTTCTGACTTTAATCTCAGATTTCTGACTTTAATTTCAGAATTCTGACTTTAATTTCAGATTTCTGACTTTAATCTCAGAATTCTGACTTTTTTCTCAAAATTCTGACTTTAATCTTAGAATTCTGACTTTAATCTCAGAATTCTGACTTTTTCTCAGAATTCTGACTTTAATTTCAGAATTCTGACTTTAATCTCAGAATTATGGATCTTAATGCAGATGGGTAGCATGAAGGAAGAGATGTAGGAGCACTCAGCTTCACTGACAAAGATGTGAGTTGTTTGAGAGGGCCAGTAACACACTGGTAGAAAATGACGGAATTAGGCGACTTTTTACGTGCCCGAGGGGTCCCTTGTGATGTTATTTCATTAATGGAAGAGCAGAAGGTGATTAAAACAAGAGAGCTAGTCTCTAAAACAGAGATGGCTACGGCTTGATGACAACATGGTTGTTAGCTGTCAGAATTCTGACTTTTTTCTCAAAATTCTAACTTTAATCTTAGAATTCTGACTTTTTTCCCAGAATTCTGACTTTAATCTCAGAATTCTGACTTTTTTCTCGAAATTCTGACTTTAATTTCAGATTTCTGACTTTAATCTCAGATTTCTGACTTTAATTTCAGATTTCTGACTTTAATTTCAGATTTCTGACTTTAATCTCAGAATTCTGACTTTAATCTCAGATTTCTGACTTTAATTTCAGAATTCTGACTTTAATCTCAGAATTCTGACTTTAATCTCAGAATTCTGACTTTTTTCTCAAAATTCTGACTTTTTTCTCAAAATTCTGACTTTTTTCTCAAAATTCTGACTTTAATCTCAGAATTCTGACTTTAATTTCAGATTTCTGACTTTAATCTCAGAATTCTGACTTTTTTCTCAAAATTCTGACTTTAATCTTAGAATTCTGACTTTAATCTCAGAATTCTGACTTTAATCTCAGAATTCTGACTTTAATTTCAGATTTCTGACTTTAATTTCAGATTTCTGACTTTAATCTCAGAATTCTGACTTTAATTTCAGATTTCTGACTTTAATCTCAGATTTCTGACTTTAATTTCAGATTTCTGACTTTAATCTCAGAATTCTGACTTTAATCTCAGATTTCTGACTTTAATTTCAGAATTCTGACTTTAATCTCAGAATTCTGACTTTAATCTCAGAATTCTGACTTTAATCTCAAAATTCTGACTTTTTTCTCAAAATTCTGACTTTAATCTCAGAATTCTGACTTTAATTTCAGATTTCTGACTTTAATCTCAGAATTCTGACTTTTTTCTCAAAATTCTGACTTTAATCTTAGAATTCTGACTTTAATCTCAGAATTCTGACTTTTTCTCAGAATTCTGACTTTAATTTCAGAATTCTGACTTTAATCTCAGAATTATGGATCTTAATGCAGATGGGTAGCATGAAGGAAGAGATGTAGGAGCACTCAGCTTCACTGACAAAGATGTGAGTTGTTTGAGAGGGCCAGTAACACACTGGTAGAAAATGACGGAATTAGGCGACTTTTTACGTGCCCGAGGGGTCCCTTGTGATGTTATTTCATTAATGGAAGAGCAGAAGGTGATTAAAACAAGAGAGCTAGTCTCTAAAACAGAGATGGCTACGGCTTGATGACAACATGGTTGTTAGCTGTCAGAATTCTGACTTTTTTCTCAAAATTCTAACTTTAATCTTAGAATTCTGACTTTTTTCCCAGAATTCTGACTTTAATCTCAGAATTCTGACTTTTTTCTCGAAATTCTGACTTTAATTTCAGATTTCTGACTTTAATCTCAGATTTCTGACTTTAATTTCAGATTTCTGACTTTAATTTCAGATTTCTGACTTTAATCTCAGAATTCTGACTTTAATCTCAGATTTCTGACTTTAATTTCAGAATTCTGACTTTAATCTCAGAATTCTGACTTTAATCTCAGAATTCTGACTTTTTTCTCAAAATTCTGACTTTTTTCTCAAAATTCTGACTTTTTTCTCAAAATTCTGACTTTAATCTCAGAATTCTGACTTTAATTTCAGATTTCTGACTTTAATCTCAGAATTCTGACTTTTTTCTCAAAATTCTGACTTTAATCTTAGAATTCTGACTTTAATCTCAGAATTCTGACTTTAATCTCAGAATTCTGACTTTAATTTCAGATTTCTGACTTTAATTTCAGATTTCTGACTTTAATCTCAGAATTCTGACTTTAATTTCAGATTTCTGACTTTAATCTCAGATTTCTGACTTTAATTTCAGATTTCTGACTTTAATCTCAGAATTCTGACTTTAATCTCAGATTTCTGACTTTAATTTCAGAATTCTGACTTTAATCTCAGAATTCTGACTTTAATCTCAGAATTCTGACTTTAATCTCAAAATTCTGACTTTTTTCTCAAAATTCTGACTTTAATCTCAGAATTCTGACTTTAATTTCAGATTTCTGACTTTAATCTCAGAATTCTGACTTTTTTCTCAAAATTCTGACTTTAATCTTAGAATTCTGACTTTAATCTCAGAATTCTGACTTTTTCTCAGAATTCTGACTTTAATTTCAGAATTCTGACTTTAATCTCAGAATTATGGATCTTAATGCAGATGGGTAGCATGAAGGAAGAGATGTAGGAGCACTCAGCTTCACTGACAAAGATGTGAGTTGTTTGAGAGGGCCAGTAACACACTGGTAGAAAATGACGGAATTAGGCGACTTTTTACGTGCCCGAGGGGTCCCTTGTGATGTTATTTCATTAATGGAAGAGCAGAAGGTGATTAAAACAAGAGAGCTAGTCTCTAAAACAGAGATGGCTACGGCTTGATGACAACATGGTTGTTAGCTGTCAGAATTCTGAGATTAAATTAAGAATTCTGAGATTTAAGTCAGAATTCTGACTTTTTCCCATATTAAACTGAAATAATATTTTTTAAAAATCAGCTAACTTTCTTTTCTTTTTTCAGTGGCCACATTCCTCTCCTGTACAGAAAACACATTGGCAGAATTTTCAGGATCAAATTCAGTCATCCAGGTTGATTCTGTAAACATCTTACTATACAAAAACTCACGATCATAAGCAACGACAGCTTTGCCCCCCCCACACACACATTCAGTTTGTTTTTGTTTTTTTTGTTATTTTATTCTGGATGTGCATCAGTAAGGGAAGATCAGCCTGAGACCAGGAAAATCTGAGCCGTTTTTTCAGAGTGCAACACATATGATTATTTTTAAAGGACTGCCACATATTCTAAATTAGATAAAGGCCTGGAATTTAACTGGCCCCCTCTACCTAAATGAATGTGCTCTGATCCAAACCGTCGTATTGTAGCTTCAACACTATGTTTAAGGTTGCTGTCATGCTGGGAAATTAAAGTCCACACGATCTAAAGCCTGCTAGCGCATTTAAATTGGCCCCATGATTGTTTGCTCTCCTTGAGCCTGATGGGAAATTGGTTGAGGATGAACAGAGAGGTTAAAATCCTAAATTTTGCCATGCTCTTTACTTCCAAGTTGTTATGATGAATAAAAGTTAAACTGCTAACTATACACATTTGGGCCTTTTTGAAACCTTATTTCATTGGCTATAAAGCTTAACATCCCACATGGTCTTAACCAATAACACCAGAGAATTAAAGGTCATCATAAAGCGCGTCACCGGCTGACAGGAAGTGAACTGGAAGTGAATCGGAGGTGAGATTTCGGGGACTATATCTCGCTCAAATCGTGTCATAAAAACATGCAGACACTTTTATCTTGTAGATAAGAAGACGATGTAAAGAACCATACCAAACAAACCAATATTAGCAAGATGCTGAGAATAAGCTATGAACAGCTGAATTTTATAATGTCCACAACCGGATGTTATGGGCGATTTTCTCATCATGGAATATTTTTATTACTAATGTGCTGGATTACTTTTAATCTATGGACGAATGGAGAATAAACAAGAGAAAATGGGATTTATAAAATGGCTTCCGGATGCCTTCAAATGTATGTAGCTGTGGCTGCTTTGTTTGTTTACATTTTGACATGCTGCTATATTTGTGTTAATTGTGCTTTACTGCTCGCTGTGTCAATAAAATGATCAAAGTGGTTGAATTGTGGAGAATCTAAGCTTTCCAATGATGTCTAACATGTCTATATTGGTAAAAATTTTAAGGTTTTAAGAGGTTTTAGAGGGATAAACTAAAGGGATAAACAGGACTAGCATATGCTTATGTAAATCTGACATCTTGCGCATGCACATTGACTATTGGTATGCCGGTCGCTTCTTAGTATGCTGATCATCTATCTTGAATAAAAGGCTTCAATTGTTTGTCAGGTCAGACATTCAAAGCGAACGAGCTTGACATCATATCCGCCGAATAGAGCGGGAACTTCCTATCTGAAGTAAAGTAAGGAAAAAGGCCTCCAGGATTTTAGATGTTGAACTAGTAATGGTTCAGTCTGCTCATCAAACTATGTTTTAGTCATAAGGGTCAAATAAAAAGGCTGTTTTAAAGATATTTGTCAATAAAAACGTACATAATGTCTCTTTAAGCAACAAGAAAGCATATCAGAGCTCTATGATTGAAACACTGAATGTGACCGAAGCTTTTTGCTCATTTTAACTATAAAACTAAAACTGTACCTATATAAAAGGATCCTTTTAATAAACTGATTAGAGTTGATTCATTTCACTCAAAGAACTGCTGTTCCCACCACTACAGTACATTACATAACATCCCAATAAAAAAGGCTTCATGCACCACAAGAGGAATAAATCAGTAATAATTTCACTGCTTTACCTGGAAATATCTCCCCAGTACCACTCTGCATCGTTCAACAGGCTGCTTGTATCTGTCATCTCTGATGGAGTTAATTTGGATTTGATTGGCTTTGCTGGAAGAACTAAGATAAAACAAAACAAACAGAAATCTCCAATGAAAGCAGGTCACTCTGATGGACGATCGTAAAAATAAAAGAATAAAATACAATAAAAAGCGTACCGGGAGGAGGAAGGTCCTGCTGTGCGGTTCTCTCTACCAGCAGCCTCTCCACCACTAGGCTGGGGAAGTCCTCCTCCGATGAAGACCTGTCAGCAGGTAATCAGCTGCAGTTTCATAAACTGGTTTGGTTTCATACATGCAAAAATCCAGAGCCTGAACTTAACATTAACACTATGAGCATGGGGGGGGGGGGGGGGGGATTGCATGAATGATTGAAGACTAAATTTGACTTCCAATGAAATCCAATACCAATAACAGCCAGAAGATGGCAAAAGTGCATCTATGGCTACATTCACACTGAAGGCCTTGACGCTCAATTGCGATTTTTTTGTGAAAAAACGAATTTTTTGCGTTGACGTTCACATTTCCAAATATATGCGACTTGTATGTGGTCTCCTGTGTGAACTGCGTTCATAAAACCTAAGTGTCCCGCATGAGCAGTAGAGGACGCAATGACGTCACAAGCAAGCATGCTCTGTGTCTACCGTAGTAAACATGGATGGTAGCGCTGGAGAACATCTAACGATCTTTCCCAACCATAAAAACACAATCTTTTCAAGATGGTTAAACATAAATACTACTCTCTGCATTATCGTCCACCATTGTTGTTATTTTTTTGCCACTTCTGCGTAGCAAGAAGCAGAAGAGTGACCTTTATCGGGTATTAATGACATTCAGGTCGGATGAATGTGACCTGGCTGTTCAGTAGGGGTGGGTACTGGCAAATAAGTCATGATTTGATTCGAATCACGATTCACGTGCCACGATGCGATTCTATCACGATGCATCACGATACTTGAAATATTGCGATGCATCGCAATATTTTCACTGAACACTGTAAGAAAAAGTTACAGCCCTTACCAGTGGCTGACTGGCTGGGTATGATCTGGATCGTGTCTTCAATTGATACATAACTGAAAGCAACTGAATTCATACGTAGCTGTATTTATTGAAACGACTTTTGGAGGTGTTGTTATGAAAACAAATACTGGACAGAAATATTACTATTACTGGCGTGGACACACTGACAAAAAGATCTTAGGATTCATCAAACTTAAAATAACAAAATAAGGATGATCAGTGCCGTTTACATGGCCTCAGTGTTCCTTTAAACCAATGAAATGAAAACATTCAAATGGATGACATTTCCCCTTTTGCAAATTACGTGCATCATATCAATTTCGTTTTTACCTTCTTTGTTTTTAAAGCCTAAATGCATCCAAGCATCTGACTTGAAATGTGATGGAGCCGCGGGGCGAATTTCATAGTGTCCTCCATGTTTTATTTCATGACTCGTCGTAGTATCCCGCGGCCGGAAATGCTTGTGACACAAAGCAGCAGGCGTCAACACATCTGCTTGACTAGAAGTTGTATTCCACTTGGTTTGGCTGATGCGCGCCAACCATTCATGTATTTTATTTGTTAATTTTTTTAAATTAAGAATCGTAGATCAGTAGATCACAACAATTAGAATCGCGATGCATCGTCATGGCGATTTTTTTGCACACCCCTACTGTTCAGACGCACGTCGCATTTGAAAAGATCAGATTCGTGTCAGATTCAGGACTTCAGCACTGTATCAGCACTGTCTATCTGGCAACTTGAGGTAGAAACGAGAGGAGGAGGTACACGTTTTTCTAAGACCCGCCCCCTTCTTCTTCTGATTGGCTAATACTGTTAGTTTCAGAGCCCTACTTTGAAACTATTGGCTGTGAATACATTTTTTGAGTGATCTTTTTTACCCACGAGCTATAGCTACTTAGCCTGGGTGCCCTTCCGAACTTAGTCCCGCCCACAACGTTTGAGGTCGGGAAGTTCGGTCTGGCATTGCTCAATAGTAGCGCGAGTATGCTCGCACAATATCTGGCGAGCCAATCAAATTGTCAGGACGGGCTTTATACGATGATGGACAGATGATCAACAGTTACGTAATCAACCACGTCACCAAAGCGCGCTTGGGTGACAACAACAACGGCTGCCGCTGGAGAGTTGAGGTGTGTAGATTCTGCTATTAGGTCTGTTCTAGAAGATATCAACAGCAAATTAATTTTAAAAGAGGAACAGAGAAACGCGATCAAGGCTAATCTTCTTATTCTAGGCGTGCAACTGCACGCTTTGTTTTTTGTTGACAACAACTGTGCCTAGCTTAACATACGTCACGCACTCCGTTGCTCTTATTGGTTGGAGGTCTATCCAATTGAGTGCAGATGCATTTTTTTTCCTGGTTCGTTCGAAACACGCCCCATAATCACAGCTCTATGGAGCAGTATCAGACTCATATTCTGACTAGAATTGAGTAGGACTACGTCAGGCTAATAGCTACTAGGGGTGTAAATAATAATCGTTTTGCCGACGATCCGATGCATCGACACGTCTGCAAGAGAATCAATTCATGTTTTTTTTTTTCCCTTCGGTCTATTTTTATCCATTTGCTCCTGGGTGTAATTCTCCCTCCCGTGCTGCGGTGGCGCTAAACCTATTTTGCCCTCCTACTGCGCTTCCTGGTTATACTCTTACAGCAGTGTGTTGCAGTGAGCTTGATGCAGACATTTTTGATTTATGCTCAATATTGAAGCGTGGTCTGCGCTACACGCTGTGGGTCTAGATACGGCCGAGGCGGCGAGGAAGTGGGGGCGAGTTTAGTCCGACGACGGAGGGACATGAGGGCCAAAAAGAGCGGAGATCCAGGTGGAAAAAGGGTCCCAGCGTTCTCGTGCACCTCGCTCTTGTAGCGGGTCAAACTTCACGAGTTGTTTTCCACAATTTCGGTCATAAAAACAAAACAAGCCGGCCTCCTGTCTGCGGTCAGCTACAATTTGGGAGAGGAGCAGCGGAGCGTCTGTGGAGGGGGGGGGGGACTTCTGGAGTCGAGGTATTGCATTGCACTCATTGCACTGATTTTGTGCATTATTTTTTATGCAAAGCCTTACAGAATCTATAATGCAGGGGTATTAGTAAGTTTCAGTGAATGAGGTTTCTACTTCTGTTATCTGTTGTTGTTTCTCAAAAAAAATACATAACGATATTATGGCTTTCATTGATTTATTTTTAATTTGAAACATTGTCTAGCCTGTAAGGTGTTAAAAAAAATGAACCAATTAATCGAATCGTATCGTGGTGTATTCTTGAGTATCGAAAATAATCGAATCGTTGGGTCAGGAAATTGATACTGAATCGAATCTCCATGATGGATGTGATTTACACCCCTAATAGCTTCAGCCTGGGGCCAGAATACTTTAATCCCTGTAAATGCAAAGGATTCACTATCAGAGGTAATAACTCACCCCGGGGCAGAGGGGGCCGTCCGAATCAGAAGGGGTCCAAAAACCTTCCCCAGAGTGTGAGCGTCCAGGCCGTTGCTGGCCCAAGCCTGGGCCACCTTGGTCAGGTGTGTGAAGAGGTACTGCAGGGTGAGGCGATGATGAAGAGGCACCTCCGTAGAGTTCTCCAGAACACGGCTGACCTCTCTGTCATGACCCGCAGCAACAGCTCCTTCTACAGTTATTCAGAATACTATAAGCCACAGAAACAACGGAAAGCTCAAACACATTTCTAAACATCGGACCGACCTCCTGACTGCTGCAAGATGGCGGCTTGAAGTTGCGGATAGATGCATTCAGGGATGAGAGGTGATGGGAGGTCTCTCAGGTAGCTCAGGATACTCTCAGACAAGGAAGCGACGTCGCCCTGAGCAGCATCGCCTTCTGAACAACAAAGAAATGACCTCAGCTCATGTGTGCTCACACCCTTTGGCATATTTTCCAACCCAATCAATCTGCTCACCGGTGCTCAGAGTGTACACAGAGCCGTCTGAGGGGCTTTCTCTTCTGTACAAGGTTTTGCTGTCCAGACCTAAAACAAACAGACTGAATTAGTCAAAGTTTTAAAACAGACACATATATTTAGAACTGAGCTCATCAAGAGACCTATGAAGACATTGTTTGAAAAATGGATCACTTCTAATACGAGGGTTTCCAAACATTTCAGCTGGTGACCCCAAAAAATAACCATACAACCAGGATTCCTCTTAGGGGTGGGTATTGCCAAAGAAGTCACGATTCGATTCGAATCACGATTCACAGGCCATGATGCGATTCTATCACGATGCATCACGATACTTGAATTATTGCGATGCATTGCAATATTTTCTCCTCCATGTTTTGTTTTTGAATGACTCGGCGCAGTATCCCGCGGCCGGAAATGCTTGTGACACAAGGCAGCGTGCGTCAACACATCCGCAGCAACATCTACTGGACTGGAAGTTGTATTCCACTTGTTTTTGGCTGATGTTCGCCAACCATTCATGCAATTTTGTTTATTCATTTTTTAAAATTAATAATCGATACTTGGCGTCAAGAATCGATGCAGTAGATCACGAAAATTAGAATCACGATGCATCATCATGACGATTATTTTGCACACCACTAATTCCTCTCTGCCTTTGTTTTCCTCCTCGCTGTCCATCTGTAGTGATTCTGGAAGATCGGTTCATATTTCCTGGAAGCCGTGAGCCTGGGGAGTCGGGGGAACTCCTGCGGGTGTTTCAATCCGGCGGCTACTTCACAGAGAGGAGAGTGATGAAGCACTTAGAGCGGTAAAAGATCAACTCCTGGAGGATCGCTTTCACTAGCGTGTTTAACACCGACAGGGGGATCTACGAGCTGCGCTGCTCCAGGTCCGGAGAGAGGAGAGCGTCCATGGAACGAATCTGCGATCAAGAATGAGAAGGTGACCCTACGCTACTCTGAAACCACCGGGGAGAAAGGTTTGACTGTCCGCTGTGAGAAAAACAGATTTCCTTTGTGCGTTGAATTCAAACTTCTGAAAGTACTTTAAATATAAAATTATTACCGTAATTTTCGGACTATTAGCCGCACCTCAATATAAGCCGCAGAAGCTAAATTGCATGATTTGTACATATACAAGCCGCACCGGACTATAAGCCGCAGGTTTTTTATGTTTAATGTCCGTCTTTCTCGCTGTCGTTCCGTCTCGTACCACTCGCGGTAGAAGTCTGCTTCCGGAGGACCTCGGCATTCCCGCGCGTGCGGCTACCATACTTGTGTGTTGAAGCAAATGTGACGTCAACATGGTGGATGGTAAAATCCATAGATTTAGGTGTTACGCTAGTGGCTGTTAGCTGTAAAAGTCCATAGATAAACCACAAGGTCGAATATTGGGGAAAAAGTCGCGGCTTATAGTCTGAAAATTACGGTATGTACTGTTCAATAAATGAAAAGTGTTTTTAATTAAGAGTAATTTTCACTTGAATGCGCTTTACTGGAGGCATCCATGTTTGTCAAAGAACACTACTGCCACCTACTGGTTAGTGACGTCACGGTGCGGTATCGGCTGTTGATCAAGTCCCAGTGCTGTATCTGGTGTTTGTCACAACGCGCTATTATCCAACTCATCTTGAAAACATTCTTCTTCCAAATGTTGGCTACATATTACGTGTTTTTTCTCTGGCCAGAAGTTCGATGGCAAATCCTCCCTCTTCAAGTTGGCAATCCAACGACGAACCCGTCCGTGGAGGATCAGGAATCAGAAAGGTGAAATTATTTTTTTCACTTTTACCCAACATCATGTATTCCAACATCCAGCTGCCATGCACGTGGGCATTGTCAGTTTCACTATAGCTCTGGTGAATTTCAATGGTGAGGTCCTCTGGAAATCTTCAATAATTGTTGTTGATTGCAGATGTGTCTAGTAGTTCCCATTGATTTAGCTTGTAAAGCGGGGAGAATGGCGCTAAGCTTACCGCACCGTGACGTCACTGCTGGAAGATGGCAGGAGGGAGGGGTTACTATATTTGGGCAAAAAACGGCCGCTCCCAGACTCAGTGATCATTGTTTTTATTTAGCTACTAATTAACGCTAAATTCATAAAATCACTGCGAACGTATTAGTTTTAGGTATAAATCATGATCCATTGATCATTCCTTGCTGACCAGAGTTTTCCTTTAACCGATGTGGCTCTGACGGCTGCAGCTGGACACCTGCAGAAGGGCTGGCATGGACTGGTTGGCTCACGGAAACCTGTCGCCGACTGTAGATTGGCTACAGCCTGGAGACCAGGGGGATTATTTCTGCTATGATCAACATGGGAAACAATCTGGAATCCGCTGCTGTTAGACTGACCGTCACAGCTGGAAGCTCTGAACGGATTAAAGCTCAGAGGGTGTCCACGCTGAATCCCATCCTGCTCGTCCTCCTCACTGACCCTCTCCCCCTTCTTTTACAGCGTTGTAGCTAAGAATATGATCGTAGAAGCCGATATGGAGCAGTCCACACACTTTGAAACTTAATACTAAGAGCTACAGCAGAACATTGGTTAGATTAGGGCTGGTTTTCATACATTTTACACTTAAGCTGTTTTCAGTCTGTTAAAATTACATAATCTAGTGTTCTGTTCTCCATAATCTAATTAAAATGAATTATCAAAAGGGATTTAAATAAAGCAGCATTTCTTTACCTGATGAATAACACTTTAAACAAATTACCAAATGCATTTTTTATTTTCTTCACCAAGACTGCTGAGTGTGTCGAGTTGCTTAACAATGAGATTAAATCTTAGACCGGCCTTTTATTTTACAAGCTCAGTCTAACCTTTGTTCCAATTTGCGATTCATTTAATCATTTTTATACTCTTATTCTAATGTATCACTTTTATTCTCTCTATTTGCGTTGTCTCTATGCCACTATATAATTTATTTTTCTGCTAAAAATTGTATTGTGTTGCTATTAACTTGCCTTTCCTTCTACCGGTAAGTTAACCAAAACAACAAATTAAATGACATTTGAGATTAAAATTTCAATAGATTACCAAGCAAAAAGTGACAACAATTCATTCCAAAATGTCAAATTTGAAAATATACATGTATGAAAGGTCATAGCTCTATGGTTTGACTAATGACTGAAACTAATAACAGATCATCCAAACAGTGTTTTTTATTTTCTTCTTCAAGGCTGCTTCTTCTGTTAATTAAAATGATTAGGAAAGTGATGTTTAACATTTCATTATCTAAAGCAAAAACATTTACAAAATTAATTTTAAGTTGTCAAATTTTTACTTTAAGTTTTGAGAATTATGAGTATAAATTTGCTGCAAGAATCGAGTAATATTACAAGACCGGCCGATAAATCACATGGATGAAGTCCTTAAAGTATGAAAACAAAGTCGTAAAATTATGAGGATAAAGTTAAAACATTATAAGAACAATGTCTTAACATTATGACAATAAAGTCGCAAATTATGAGAACAAAGGCCTAACGTTATGAAGATATAAGTGTAACATGATCAAAGACGTAACATTATGAGAATAAATTCGTAACATTATGAGAACAAAGTCGTAACATTATGAGACAAAGTCGTAACATCATGAGAAACAAGTCGTAACATTATGAGCATATAATCGTAACATTATGAGAACAATGTTGTAACATTATGAGAATAAAGTCCTAACATTATGAAAATATAGTCGTAACATGAGAACAAAGACGTAACAATATGAGGATAAAGTCGTAAAATTATGTGAAAAAAGTCGTAACAACATGAGAACAAAGTCGTAACAATATGAGGATATAGTCGTAACATTATGAGAACAATGTTGTAACATTATGATAAAGTCTTAACATGAGAACAAAGACGTAACATTTTGAGAATAAAGTCGTAACATCATGAGAATAAAATGGTAATATTATGAGAACAAAGTCGTAACATTATGAGAATAAAGTCGTAACATCATGAGAATAAAGTCGTAACATTATGAGAACAAAGTCGTAACATTATGAGAACAAAGTCGTAACATTATGAGAATAAAGTCGTAACATCATGAGAATAAAATCATAACATTACGAGAACAAAGTCGTAACATTATGAGAATAAAGTCGTAACATTATGAGAATAATTTGAAACAACACATAATTAAAGTTACATTATAGAACTTCAGCTATAATGCGAGAGCAAAGTAATATTACAAAAACAAAGTTGTTGCATTATGAGAATAAAGCTACAATATCAAGAGATAATAAGGAATAGTTTTAAAATAAAGTTGGAACACATACAAATGAAGTTGTAATAATATGAGAAGTTATAGAAGTTTCCCAAGTTTATTTATTTTATTCTTTATGAAAGAGCCGTGTTCCACCTTCGTTAAAATACTCAGCTCAGACTGCAGGTTTTTGAACTGATTGTATCACTTTATATCTCCTTTCCACTAAACAAAACAACCTTTTTGGATCATAACACAATAAGTTTACTCTCATAATATGATTTTTGTAATATTATTCTTGTGATAGTCTAACTTTTCTCTCACTATTTAAGGTAAAAGTCTTAGTACGGCCCTCATACTCCATCATACTTAAGGAACCAGGTTCTTTCACCATCTTTTCTTTTCCTTTTGAAGAATGATTTTGTTTTAAGTTAAAGTAAAAATGTTCTTTTAGGACCAAACTCCGGGTTAATCTGAAATGTTGTTCGGTATTTTGTCATTTGAAGAATTTGTCAAGGAGGGCACATAGGAGAAACAGATCTAAAAGGAGGAGGCAGTTTCTGCCGAGCTCTACAGCCTCCTAAACATTAATGAGTAAATGAAGAAGCTGCTGAATGTAAATAAATGTACCTCTGTGTTCTAAGGCTTGGATCAGGCTGATGAGGGCTGGGGGAGCCGTCTCTGGTGGTGTGAACTGCTCAGTGAGCTCTGGCACAGGAACAGCTGAAACAAGAGCACAGATCTGTTTCAACTGGAAGAGCTCCGATACACAACTTTAGAAAAGTCCTAAAAAGCTTGAAAAAAGAGGTGGTGATGTCTTCCTTTTAGACATTTGGAAGGAGAGAAAAACTTTCTGCACTTCATCATTAGAAAATACAACAAAATAAACAACCATTTGAAACTAAGTTACCGATTAATTTGATGCACATAAAAGAAAGAAAAAAATAAGAGGGATAAAATTGTAATCTACTTTACAAATCCCCACAGATTAAATCAAATATCTCTTCGTCTGGGAAGAAAGAAAAGAGGAATTAGAAAAAAGAAATCTCTTTCCTGACTGGATTTCTTTTTCTTTTCTATCTTTATGTCCCTCCCGACATGCCGTCCCGCTCTGGGTTCCCCCTTGGCAGTTTCCGTGAGCGTAGCACAATAAAGGATTAAAACTAGTGAACAAGCAGAAGCCCTGTGCCAGGCCCAGCTCGGCCCAGCCAGGACAGCCAGTGCTCCTGTGTGTGTGTGTCTGTGGGGTGTCGGTGGGGTGTGTGTGTGTGTGTATGTGTATGCTTGCAGGCAGCCAGCGAGTAATCCTGGCTGGTCTGAACCTCTGCTGATTATTAATTTGGAGAGTTCAGAAGAAAAACGCTGTGTCTGCACATTCCCCCCACAGTCTCTCTGGCTTTCTCTTCTTCGTCTTGCTTTTGCTCTCCAGCACACTTGTTCTCAGTGGGTTCCCCCCTTCAGGCCCCCGTCTCCCCTTTTTGTGCCTCACCCTCTGCCTGTTTCTCTCTGCCTCAATGTCCAACGGTTAACCCTGAAACTCAGGGTTATATACAGGAAGGAGTAACTCTGATTTAATGCTTTTTAATGCTCTTGCAAATAATTTTAATGCCATCAACAAGTTCCCATGACTCTCTCTATCTCTCTCTCTCTCTCTCTCTATATATATATATATAAATTAGGGCTGGGCGATAATTCAATAACGATATATATCAATCCATAGACGTGTGGCGCAATAGAAAAAAAGAGGGTCGATAAAAGTTCAATAAAAAAGAAACGCAGTTTTCCTTCCTTCTCATTGTAGCCTAGCATGTAGGTTTATGCTAGTCACTGCTTCCTCCCAACCAATCACAATCGCGGACCCAGGCATGCCGTCACCAAGCGCCGCCCTCTCAAACCACAACACAGAGCACATGAAGATGTCGCAGCAAGGAGAGGCGGAGGAAATTGTTTCAAAGAAGGGTTTTTGTAGTTCGGCAGTCTGGCAGTATTTCGATCATGGCAAGTCGGACCAAAAACAAACCACAGTCATCTGGAAAATGTGTCGGGAACCAGTGAAAACCAGTCTGATAATGAAACCAACTTTTTTTTATCATCTCAGCCGCTCACAGCCGCAGGAGTACGAGCTGTGTAGGCCCCGGCGCGGCTCTCCTCCGAGGAATCTTCGGAAAATATATATATATTTTCAGTTCTGGGCAGTTTCCCACGTAGTTCTAACAATTGAGATAAAAATGCTGAGGGGCCAGAAACTTCAAAGTAATAACTCAGGTTAAAGCAGGAAACGGGGGCGGCGGCGGCGGTGGGGGGGCATTTATTTATATGTTATATTTATTTTGGTCACTTTTCTGGTCACTTTAGTTTATTCTTTGTCAGTATTTAATAACATAACTCAGGTCTCTTAAGTTGTTTTTCTTTAAAACAATTCTGTTATGGTTAAAAAAGTTGGTTAAATAAAGATTTAATTCGAAGTTTGTGTTTGTGTTTTTTATTAAAATTAAATCATTTAGCAATATCATAAAATGTCCAGGCAGAGCTGCACATAAAATATGGTTTCAAATCTTTTCAATAATTATCGATATCGATCAATATGCATTTTTTTTTATCGATAAGCTTTTTTTCTATATCGCCCAGCCCTAATATAAATATTAGGGGTGGAACGGTTCACAAAATCCACGGTTCGGTTCACGGTTTCGTGGTCACAGTTTTCAGTTCGGTATATGTTGATTGTTAGCCTGACATGTTGGTCGTGTTGCTGTTGGCATAAACAAAACGTGTTGCAAACTGTTGCACTTTTATCCACAACTTTCTTTCCACCTTCATCGTAGGTCACTCTAATGCTGCTTTCACGCCGGGCGCAGCAGCAAGAGCAGCAAAATCGCGTCTGCTGCTTCATTTTTGCTGCTTGTACCAGTTAGTTCTGACGCGCGGCTGAAGCAGCTTTGCTGCTCTGGCTGCGTGGTGCTAAAGTGTGTCTGACGCGCGTTGGGCGGAGCTATCCTATCCTTTCTTTGCCTTGCAGCTATATTTGCTGTGATCAGTGGGAATAAAGTAGTTTTAATATGTTTTTAAGTTAGAAAGTCCACCTGAAAACTTAATCAGTGCAGTCAGTTCATCCTGATTACCATCCTGCCTTCCAATATTATTTATGTCAGAGCCGCTCAGACCCCCACATACCGGCGGTGCGCTGTCAGTAGGAAT
This sequence comes from Cyprinodon tularosa, assembly GCF_016077235.1. Lineage (NCBI taxonomy): Eukaryota > Metazoa > Chordata > Actinopteri > Cyprinodontiformes > Cyprinodontidae > Cyprinodon > Cyprinodon tularosa. The sequence goes on from NW_024038707.1 coordinate 368,248, forward strand.
CCCTTCAGCAGCAGCCTCTGGCCGGGTCGCCTCCTCGCAGTTTTCCACGGCGGCTGGAAGGTGGTTTTCATGTACATAATCCAAACCACAGGCAGCAGGATAATAAAAGCGAACACGTTTTGTCGGCAGGTTTCTACATTTTGAATTAATTTAGGCGTTAATAAACAGTTTCAGAGAAATGATCATAGCGCTCTGTATCATCAGCGATGTGTCCGTCTCTGATTGGTTGATGTGGCGCTTCAAGCAGCAAAGGTTAAATTTTTCCATCTCGAGCAGCAGCGCGTTTGCGGCGCATCGTGCGCGTCAGATGCTTAAACGCTCCCGACGCGCTGCTTCAGCTGCTCAGACGCGCTGCGCCTGCTGCTCAAAACGCGCTGCGGGACCTTTTGCTGCGCCTTGACGCGCGTCAACCATTGACTTTGCATGTAAACTCGCATCTGCGTCCGGTGTGAACGCAGCATGAATGCAAAGTGGTCCCATACAGCAGACCTATAAAGTGCTGCTGGCACGTCTTCCAACTCCGTTCTTTCCCACTCGCCATACCCACACAATTCTCCACAACAACTGATTTTTCCCTGCTACAACCGGCTACGCTGCTTCGCTTCTTCTTCTTCTTGTTTACTACTGGTGGTTGGCTTTGGTCGCAGTACCGCCACCTTCTGCTCTGGAGTGTAAACGCTTCGCCTATGAGAAAAAGGAGCAGCGTATGAACCGAACGCAACACACGCGAATCGAACCAAGACAGTCGAACCGAACGGTTCGGACGGTTTTCATAAACCGTTCTTTCCCTAATATATATATGTATATATAAAAAAGCACAGCAAAATCCTTCGTCGTCTTTACCGCTGACAGGCTTCAGCCATGTCCCAAATTCCTCGTTTTCCAGCCATTTTTGTTGGAATTTGCATTTTCCTATTCTCTAGCCTTTTCTCCGCCTCAAGCTTCTTTTCCGAACAAACGGCTTTACGATCAACCGGAAGCAGCTCCGCACAAACAGGCGGAACAACTTAAATCTGAAGAAATTGTTTTTTAATAAATGTTTTTCATTTTTTCAAATAAAGCATTTTAAATGTCACAATAATCACATTTAATGGATTTTAATGCCAATTAAGGCCCTAATTTAAAAAATAATAATTTAATGACCAACAGAAACCCTGAAACTCTGAGGTTTTTCCTCACACCTCAGAAAATTCCTGTCATCTTTGAAACACATATTTATTAATTAGAGACAACACCTTCTACTTACTGTTAGAGTGAGACATAAAGATAAACTAACACATTTCAAGACTGCAATCTAAGACTTAAAAAGTTGTTGTTTTTTTCAATCTGGATCTAGGTTATAACAACAACAAAAAACTAAATGGGAAATATTTCTGATTTTGACCAAAAATCTACAGAAAAGCAAAAACACAAAAATGTTGTTTTAGATTCTTTAAAAAAAAAAAAAAATGTGGATACATTAGAGAAAGCAATTCATTAGTCAATCAGCACCAGCTAGACAGATCTATATAATGATTAATAAGTGCACGCCTTTAAAAGGACCCATGATTCTATTCTCCCACTCTGCAGAATCTGTTAGTTCAATCTCTAACGTTCTGCTCTCTCTGCTTTTTCTCATAGTAGCTTCATCTGGTCTGTTCCTGTTTGGCTGTGACTCCATCCTGGAGAGAAACATCAGCTGTGCATATGCATACAGGTGCTGGTCATAAAATTAGAATATCATGAAAAAGTAGATTGATTTCAGTAATTCCATTTAAAAAGTGAAACTTGTATATTATATTCATACATTACATACAAACTCATATATTTCAGATGTTTATTTTGTTTAATTTTGATGATTACAAATGACAACAAATGAAAATCTCAAATTCATCATATCAGAAAATTAGAATATTACTGAAGACCAATAAAAACAAAGGATTTATAGAAATGTTGGCCAACTGAAAAGTATGAACATGAAAAGTATGAGCATGTACAGCACTCAGTATTTAGTTGGGCCTCCTTTGGCCTGTATTACTGCAGCAATGCGGCGTGGCATGGAGTCGATCAGTCTGTGGCACTGCTCAGGTGTTATGATAGCCCAGGTTGCTCTAATAGTGGCTTTTAGCTCTTCTGAATTTTTGGGTCTGGTGTATTGCATCTTCTTCTTCACAATACCCCATAGATTTTCTATGGGGTTAAGGTCAGGAGAGTTTGCTGGCCAATTAAGAACAGGGATACCATGGTCCTTCAACCAGGTACTGGTAGCTTTGGCACTGTGTGCAGGTGCCAAGTCCTGTTGGAAAATGAAATCTGCATCTCCAAAAAGTTGGTCAGCTGCAGGAAGCATGAAGTGCTCTAAAACTTCCTGGTATGTGGCTGCGTTGACCCTGGACCTCAGAAAACACAATGGACCAACACCAGCAGATGACATGGCACCCCAAACCATCACTGACTGTGGAAACTTTACACTGGACTTCAAGCAACGTGGATGAAGTGCCTCTCTTCTTTTCCTCCAGACTCTGGGACCTTGATTTCCAAAGGAAATGCAAAATTTACTTTCATCAGAGAACATGACTTTGGACAACTCACCAGCAGTCCAGTCCTGTTTCTCTTTAGCCCAGGCAAGACGCTTCTGACGCTGTCTGTGGTTCAAGAGTGGCATGACACAAGGAATGCGACAGCAGAAACCCATGTCTTTCATACGTCTGTGTGTGGTGGTTCTTGAAGCACTCACTCCAGCTGCAGTCCACTCTTTGTGAATCTCCCCCACATTTTTGAATGGGTTTTGTTTCACAATCCTCTCCAGGGTGCGGTTATCTCTCTTGCTTGTACACTTTTTTCGACCACATCTTTTCCTTCCCTTCGCCTCTCTATTAATGTGCTTGGACACTGAGCTCTGTGAACAGCCAGCCTCTTTAGCGATGACCTTTTGTGTCTTCCCCTCCTTGTGCAAGGTGTCGATGGTCGTCTTTTGGACAACTGTCAAGTCAGCAGTCTTCCCCATGATTGTGTAGCCTATAGAACTAGACTGAAAGACCATTTAAAGGCTTTTGCAGGTGGTTTGAGTTAATTAGCTGATTAGAGTGTGGCACCAGGGGCCATCAATTTTGAACCTTTTCACAATATTCTAATTTTCTGATATGATGAATTTGAGATTTTCATTTGTTGTCATTTGTAATCATCAAAATTAAACAAAATAAACATCTGAAATATATGAGTTTGTATGTACTCGTACTCGTCGTCTCCCGCTTTATCCGGAACCGGGTCGCGGGGGCAGCAGGCTAAGCAGAGACTCCCAGACTTCCCTCTCCGCAGACACCTCCTCCAGCTCTGTTGGGGGAAGCCCTAGGCGCTCCCAGGCCAGCCGAGAGACATAGTCTCTCCAGCGTGTCCTGGGTCGTCCCCTGGGCCTCCTCCCGGTGGGACATGCCTGGAACACCTCCCGAGGGAGGCGTCCAGGGGGCATCCGAAGAAGATGTCCGAGCCACCTCAACTGACTCCTCTCGATGTGGAGGAGAACCGGCTCTACACTGAGCCTCTCCCGAATGACCGAGCTCCTCACCCTATCTCTAAGGGAGAGCCCAGCCACCCTGCGGAGAAAGCTCATTTCAGCCGCTTGTATCCGGGATCTCGTTCTTTCGGTCATGATCCAAATTTCATGACCATAGGTGAGGGTAGGAACGTAGACCGACCGGTAAATTGAGAGCTTTGCCTTTTCGCTCAGCTCTCTCTTCACCAGGACAGACCGGTGCAGCGTCCGCATTATTGCAGCAGCCGCACCGATCCGTCTATCGATCTCCCGCTCCATTCTTCCCTCACTCGTGAACAGGACTCCAAGATACTTGAACTCCTCCACTTGAGGCAAGGACTCCCCTCCAACCCGAAGGGGACAAGCCACCTTTTTCCGGTCGAGAACCATGGCCTCGGATTTGGAGGAGCTGATTCTCATCCCGGCCGCTTCACACTCGGCTGCGAACCGCCCCAGCGCACGCTGTAGGTCTTGGCAGGAGGGAGCCAGCAGAACTACGTCATCCGCAAAAAGCAGGGACGAGATCCGCTGTTCCCCAAACCAGACCCCCTCCGGTCCTTGGCTGCACCTAGAAATCCTGTCCATAAAAGTTATGAACAGGACCGGGGACAGAGGGCAGCCCTGTCGGAGTCCAACATGCACCGGGAACAGGTCCGACTTAATGCCGGCAATGCGAACCAGACTCCTGCTCCGCTTGTACAGAGAACGGATGGCCCCTAATAAAGGGCCCCTGACTCCATACTCCTGGAGCACCCCCCACAGGGCAGCACGAGGGACACGGTCGAATGCCTTCTCCAAGTCCACAAAACACATGTGGACTGGTTGGGCAAACTCCCATGAACCCTCAAGCACCCTACAGAGGGTGTAGAGCTGGTCCACCGTTCCACGGCCAGGACGAAAACCACACTGCTCCTCCTGCAGCCGAGGTTCGACAATCAGCCGGACTCTCCTCTCCAGCACCCTGGCATAGGCCTTTCCGGGGAGGCTGAGAAGTGTGATTCCCCGATAGTTGGAACACACCCTCCGGTCCCCCTTCTTGTGGAGGGGAACCACCACCCCAGTCTGCCAATCCAGGGGAACTGTCCCCGACCTCCACGCGATGTTGAAGAGACGTGTCAACCATGACAGCCCGACAACATCCAGAGCTCTGAGATACTCAGGTCGGATCTCGTCCACCCCCGAAGCCTTGCCACCGTGGAGTTTTTTGACTACCTCGGTGACTTCAGCCTGGGTGATGGACGAAACCCAGCCCCAAGCACCTCGTCTCTTCTTCCCCCACGGAAGGCATGTCTGTCGGGTTGAGGAGATCCTCAAAGTATTCCTTCCACCGCCCGACAATATCCTCCTTCAAGGTCAGCAGCTCCCCACACCCACTAAAAACAGTGTTAGTGAAGCACTGCTTTCCCCTCCGGAGGCGCCGGACGGTTTGCCAGAATCGCTTTGAGGCCAACCGATAGTCTTTTTCCATGGCCTCTCCAAACTCCTCCCAGGCCCGAGATTTTGCCTCTGCAACCGCCCGGGCCGCGACACGCTTGGCCTCACGGTACCTGCTTGCTGCTTCAGAAGTCCCACAAGCCAGCCAGGCTTGATAGGACTCCTTCTTCAGCTTGACGGCATCCCTTACTATCGGTGTCCACCACCGGGTTCGGGGATTGCCACCACGACAGGCACCGCAAACCTTACGGCCACAGCTACGGGCAGCCGCATCGACAATAGAGGCAGAGAACACAGCCCATTCGGACTCCATGTCTCCAACCTCCCTCGGAACCTGAGAGAAGCTCTCCCGGAGGTGGGAGTTGAACACGTCTCTGACCGAGGGCTCCACCAGACGTTCCCAGCAGACCCTCACTACACGTTTGGGCCTGCCGAGTCTTTCAGGCTTCCTCCTCTTCCAGCGTATCCAACTCACCACCAGGTGGTGGTCGGTGGACAGCTCCGCCCCTCTCTTCACCCGAGTGTCCAAGACATGCGGCCGAAGATCAGAAGATACGACTACAAAGTCGATCATCGACCTTCGGCCTAGGGTGTCCTGGTGCCAAGTGCACCGATGGACATCCTTATGCCTGAACATGGTGTTCATTATGGACAATCCGTGACTTGCACAGAAGTCCAATAATGAGACACCACTCGGGTTCAGAGCTGGGGGCCCGTTCCTCCCGATCACGCCCCTCCAGGTGTCACTGTCGTTTCCCACGTGGGCGTTGAAGTCTCCCAGCAGAATGATGGAATCCCCGGGAGGGGCGCTTTCTAACACCCTCCCCAGGGATGCTAAGAAGGCCTGGTACTCCGTACTGCCGTTCGGCCCATAGGCCGAAACAACTGTCAGAGTCCTCCCTCCAACCCGAAGGCGAAGGGAGGCGACCCTCTCGTCTACCGGGGTGAACTCCAACACGAGACGGCTGAGCTGGGGGGAGACAAGCAGCCCCACCCCCGCCCTCCGCCTCTCCTCGCGGGTAACTCCAGAGTAGAAGAGAGTCCAGCCTCTCTCAAGGAGCTGGGTTCCAGAGCCCTGGCTGTGCGTAGAGGAGAGCCCAACTATTTCTAGCTGGTATCGCTCCACCTCCCGCACAAGCTCGGGCTCCTTCCCCCCCAGTGAGGTGACATTCCACGTCCCCAGAGCTAGTTCAAGCGCCCGCGGATCAGGTCGCCGAGGTCTCCGCCTCTGGCTGCCGCCCAATCCTCTTTGCACCGGTCCCTCATGGTTCCCCCTGCAGGTGGTGGGCCCACTGGGGGAAGTTTGTATGTAATGTATGAATATAATATACAAGTTTCACTTTTTAAATGGAATTACTGAAATCAATCTACTTTTTCATGATATTCTAATTTTATGACCAGCACCTGTACATGTTAGAGATTGGCCTGTTTTCCAGTGTAGTCCTGTTTCTCTGACTGTGAATAACTGGATGTGCTCTCTTCATCCTCTTACATGGGAGTTGGCTCAGAGCTTGTCTGCCTGGCTGTGTTTCTGGCTCGGCGCCGTCTTTTATAATTGCTTTTTGTGTCTCTGTTTCTGTCTCCATGAAACCTCCAGTCAGAACCAGGCTCAATGTTGGAGGTTTCTTCCTGTTCAAAGGGAGTTTTTCCTCTCCACTGTCGCTACAAGCATGCTTAGTGTGAGGGATTGCATTTGAGTCAATGAGTCGATGCAATCAACTGGTTTTCCTTAAATAGAAAACTTTGAATTAATGTGACTGGATGATCTGTTGAACTGTAAAGTGCCTTGAGATGACATGTGTTGTGAATTGGCGCTATAGAAATAAACTGACTTGAATGATAACAGTAGACTTTATTTGAGAAATAAATATTGTAAGCTGTTACGTTTTAGCAAAATTAAATAAGATATTGTAACTAGACATCACCATGCAATGCATTCTGGTTAGGTGACGTATGCTAAGTCCTGTAGCACAAGCTCTGTCCAGCCGAAACAGTAGCGAGTAACAATACTTTTCAGTTTGAACTGGAGCGTTTTAAAATTTATGTAAATTTTGAAATGAAAAGACATGATGAAGATGCAGCAGTCGAGATTTTGTTGCGTTTTGGAGTCTGTAAATCACATGACCTCAGACTGTTCTGGAGTGAGGAGCTAAGATGCATTTCTATTCAATTTCAATTCAGTTTATTTCTAAAGCGCCAATTCACAACACACTTCATCTCAAGGCACTTTACAGTTCACCCAGATCATCCAGTTGGATTGATTCAAAGTTTTCTATCTAAGGAAAACCAGTTGATTGCATCGACTCATTGACTCGAAGGCAATCCCTCACACTAGGCATGCTTGTAGCGACAGTGGAGAGGAATAACTCCCTTTTAACAGGAAGAAACTATTGGATTCAAAGGGAAGAAAGTTTGATCTGCAAAATGTAGTTTGAAAACAATGGAATTGGTCAAATTTAATCTTAAAAAGAAGAATCAAAAAATAAAATAATAAATAATCAAATTAAATTTGAAAACATTAAAGGAATAGTACACCCAAAACATGATTAGCCTTCATTTTCTACTCACCCCCATGCTGAACAACACTCTGGAGTACTTTTTTGATATCTCAAATGCATCTGGAGATCTGGGAGGCTTCTTGCTGTCTGCTGACATTCAAATAATGGAGGTCTATGGCGCCCGAGGCAGAAAGGTCCATAAAAGTCCACAAAAAACGTGTCAATATTCCTCCATACTGCTCGTCCAATGTATTCCAAGTGTCCTGAGTGGGTAGCATCCAGAATTTACTCGAAACGAAGTCATTTAGAATGTTTTTAGAGCATAAACAGTAGTGTATAGGATTTCCTGAAAGCGCGCGCCTGCGCGTTCACGACGCTACGGAAGCCGGCAGACCAAGCCAGATGAAAGTGCGCATTCAGCGTCGTCTCTTCCGATAATGTAAGCGTAGAAGAAAAAATGTGCTGTTGCAAAGAAAGAAACAACGAAAGAAAAATGTCTGAGGACTTCAGTGTTAAAGAAAAGCATGAATTCTTTGCTGAGCTGAATGCGCACTTTCATCTGGTTTGGTCTGCCGTGGTTTCCGTAGACTCGTGATCTCGCAGGCGCGCGCTTTCAGGAAATCCTGTACACTACTGTTTATGCTCTAAAAACATTCTAAATGACTTCGTTTCGAGTAAATTATGGACCCTACCCACTCAGGACACTTGGAATACATTGGACGAGCAGTATGGAGGAATATTGACACGTTTTTTGTGGACTTTTATGGACCTTTCTGCCTCGGGCACCGTAGACCTCCATTATTTGAATGTCAGCAGACAGCAAGAAGCCTCCCAGATCTCCAGATGCATTTGAGATATCAAAAAAGTACTCCAGAGTGTTGTTCAGCATGGGGGTGAGTAGAAAATGAAGGCTAATCATGTTTTGGGTGTACTATTCCTTTAAAAGGAAAGTGAGTAAACAGTAAAGTGACTTATTTTGATTAAATATTTTAATTTAAGGATTGCATGTTTCATTCAATTTCTTCTTGCAAACATTTTCTTTGCTTGCAACAATAATGGAACAAAATTGACTCCATAGGCCCTGATTTATGGAACAAAAATATTCATATCTTTAAAAGCTGAAATCTGTGACAGTTGGTGAAGAATTGCTGCTGTAAAAGCATTAAAAGATCATTTGAAATATTAAATCTGTTTTTTTATTTCAGATTATAGATATATTTATGTTAAATTAGAATATTATACCAGATATCATATTTGGCTGCTAAAATGGAAGGTTTATATTTTGGTGAATAATCTTTTGATCCTAAAAGGCTAAATAATAAATAAAAGTTAAACCTGTCCAGCATTTTGAAGCATGACAGCAGCTCCATCAAAGGCGCTGACACCACCAGTTGGCGTCTGGCTCACGGGCAGCATGTAACACTGTGTACGCTGATGCTCAGGTTTCACTGCTCCATGTCTTCGGTGCATCCCAGCTATGCCGACGGGTGATTCATCACAATGACAGGCCAACTGTAAAGTCCCCACTAACTACAGCCACAATGGACACAATCAGCTTTTACTAGAAGTAGTTTACGCTCAGATGTGTTGGAAAAAACTTTGCATGTTTGAGGAACCAAAGGATTAAGCTTAAACTTAACTTCCTTTCTAAAGCTGTGTTTTGTAATTTTTTCAACAGTGCTATGAAAAAAATGGGGGTTACCAGGGGTTAGCCTCCACTAAAGCAATAAAAAAAAATATATAAAAGCTATGGATCAAAAGTAATATGTAGATATACAATATTCATCTCGATACGCTTCTAATTTAATAAAGATATCATTCCAAGGATTTTCAGCTGAAAATGCCTAAAAAGGTCTAAAAAAAGACCTCTCCAAATTCAAACTTTTATACCTCCTGAGCCATATGGAATAAAAATCAAGTCCTACGCTCCATGTTAAGAATACACTCCCTAGTTTTCACCTGTACATTCTAGGGGTGTAAATAATAATCGTTTTGTATCGATGCAAAGATCCAACAGCCGACGATGTAGTATCGATTCATGTTTTTTTTTTCCTTCCGGTCTATTTTTATCCATTTGCTCTTGGGTGTAATTCTCCCTCCCGTGCTGTGGTGGCGCTAAACCTATTTTGCCCTCCTACCTCGCTTCCTGATTATACTCTTACAGCAGTGTGTTGCAGTGAGCTTGACACAGGCATTTTTGATTTATGCTCAATATTGAAGCGTGGTCTGTGCTACACGCTGTGGGTCTAGATACGGCCGAGGCGGAGAGGAAGTGGGGGCGAGTTTAGTCCGACGACGGAGGGACATGAGGGCCAAAAAGAGCGGAGATCCAAGTGGAAAAAGGGTCCCAGCGTTCTCACGCACCTCGCTCTTCTAGCGGGTCAAACTTCACGAGTTGTTTTCCGCAATTTCGGTCATAAAAACAAAACAAGCCGGCCTCCTGTCTGCAGCACTGTCTGCGGTCAGCTACAATCTGGGAGAGGAGCAGCGGAGCGTCTGTGGAGGGGGCGGGACGTCTGGAGCCGAGGTATTGCATTGCACTCATTGCACTGATTATGTGCAGTATTTTTTGATGCAAGGCCTTTCAGAATCTATAATGCAGGGGTATTATTTTTCAGTGAATGAGGTTTTAATAGGAATAGGTGGAGTGCAACTTTTCTACGTCTGTTATTTGCTGTTGTTTCTAAAAAAAAATGCATAACAATATTGCAGCTTTCATTGATTTATTTCAAATTCGAAACATTGTCTAGGCTGTAAGGTGTAAAAAAAACCAAATAAATAAAAAAGAACCCATTAATCGAATCGTATCGCGATGTATTCTTGAGTATCGAAAATAATAGAACCGGATGGGGATTGTTAATATTTATTGATATCGACACCTTTATCGATACTCCTTATCGATCCGAGTCTTTATCGATACCACTATTGATACTTTTCTGTTATTTGGTGGAAAGACGATGCAACGAAATTTTTTTAACAGAACTGGTATTGCTTTTATTGCCTAACAAGTGAGCATAACAAAAAGGTTTCTAGCCTTCAATAAACATGGCTAATGTAATAGGCCACTTCGAAATGACATAAAACTAACTAGAATATATTTTCACAATTGTTGGTTAATGTATTGTCTACTGTCACTTTTCATCATGTTTTTAGTGATTAGGAAAATATTTAACAAATAAATAATTGTATTTTAAATTAAATGTAATTTTTAATAAATGTTGGCATCAGTAGTTTAATTATATATAGAGCAATATACAACTGTATTACTCATGTTTCTCGCCAAAAACAAAATTTCCCGTTTTCTTTACGTTACACTTGAACGCATCATGATAACCTAATTGTCGTTTTACTGAGTCAATCTGAACACATCATCACGCAGCACGTCTGAAACTTTATTTACTTTTCAAGCTAACTAGCTTGTATGCTGCCGATTTCAACACGGATTTCACAATTACTATTTTTTAACTGACCGGACAAGCTACAAAGTCTGTGTGCGCGCTCACCAGTGGTACTCTGAGTGGATGATGAAGACGGACAGACTGTGGTGTGGCGGCAGCAGCAGGAGGAGGAGGAGTCTTTTCCGTTCAGCCATTCTCGAGTCGCGAGCAAAGTTAAGTGCCAGACTTCACTTGTTTTACTTTTAATATCTGTTTGCTTACAATTTCATTCCAAAACATTGGTGGACATGCTGCAGTGATTGGATTGATTAGATTTAAATGCTGTGACGCGACTCGAGGGACACACAATTATGTTACAGGACCTCCGGGAGAAAAAAAAAAAAACGACCAGACTCGATAGTGGTATCGATAAGCCCAAACGTTATTGATTTTCGGGTTTTGAAAAAAGTGGAACCGGGTCCTTGATGGAACCGGGTTTCAATCCCCATCCCTAGTGGTCGGTGAGGATGATGGCAACAATCGTACATTTCTGTGCAAACTTTGCCCGCCGGCTTTCAGTAAAAAAATCCGCACTTCAGTAACCTTAAATTCCTACCTCAGCCTGGTCCCTCAGTTTGTGTTAGTAAAATGTTCTTGAGGGTTTTACTATTCATGTAGACCTGCCTGGTATAATTTTCCAGGATTCCAGTATTCCTTTTTAGTATGTACTGAAATGGAATTTCGAATTGAAAAAATTATTAAAATTAAAAAAAACCTTTGCACCTTGAAGACTACTTTCCTGTTTTTCTTTTAATAATAATTCCTCATAAAAGAAGACAATTCAAGCAGCACATTTTTCCTGATGTTTTTGAGAATATACTGTAGGGGTGAAAGCTGCAGCTGCTACTAGTGTGAAGGGAATTTACAGCAACAATGGGGAAATGCTGTCCCCTCAATGCTAATGTAAACCCTGGTTGGATAAGGATTCAAAACTGGATATGAAGATGAAATCTGACGCACAGTTTCAGTGTTACAACTGATAAAATAATTGCTGTCTGTGGTTCTACAGTAGGCTATGGTGCAATTGAGCAATACATGAAAAAAAAAGAACTATGAACTAGTTAATTTTTTGGAACTGTGAACTTAGTTCAAAATTTTGAATTATGAACTATGAACTGAACTAGTTTATTTTAAAATGTGGGAACTGAACTTTGAACTAGTTCACGTAGAAAGAGAACTTTCCCAACACTGGTCATAAACAGCTATTCATTGGGTACACATTGATGTCACTCATGTGGAGCTGAGTTTTTATTGGTTGGACTAGCCCAGGGGTCGTCAACTCAGACTGCTAAAAGAGCCATTTTTGACAAAAAAAAAAAAAAAATCTGTCTGGAGCCGCAAACATTTAAAAGTCTTATATAAGCCTCATGTGGCAACAAGTCTATTATCCCATTATTGAAAAGGACTATGTGGGCTTAAAAATAAATTAAGCATTCATGATTAAATGTTTATCTGGAGCAAATGTCCCATAGTAGCATGAGAGAAGGGAGGAGCAGTGAACGCACTTCACTGCGCAGTTTATGTTTTGTTGCATTGATTAAATTATAGAAACACGATAAAGGAATCTTTCTATGGCGGACCAAGCAGGAAGTGACAATCAACAGAGCAGAGCACTCCAACCCCGAAATCCCACATCCTCCATCACCATCGTTCCTTGGTGTGATTTAGATTTTGAGGATTTGGGGAAAAATGGAAAAATATTCACATACCTGCATCAGAGCGCTACCTGTTTGATCTGTGGACGGTTTCTTTTAATGCTTGAAACAAAACTAGCAGCAGTAGTGGAGTTGGAGATGCAATCCACTTGCTTAATCTTTCTTTGCGCTCCTCTAATTTATCCAGAAGTTCTGCAATCACACTTTTTCTCTCACTCACAACTTTGTGATCAGCTGCATATTTCGACTTCAGTGGAAATGCCTTTGCAAATTTCTATTTTTATTATTTGGCAGATTCTCGGGCCAAAAGCAAAAATGCAGGCAATCCTTCCACATTAATAAGAACTATATACATCTGCCTCTTCTTAGGCCTTTCTTTTCTTCTTATACACTTCATAGACACTTTTTCTCTTACGACCCTCGGCCATTTTCAAAGAACCGCGGTGAGAAAGGTGAGCTTCAATGAGTGTCTGAAACCGTAGCTCACCACAGATATACGCCTGAAAGTGCGCATGCACAAAAATGAAAGCTAACGGGACGAACACGTAGGACGGACTTACGTAAACATATCACCAGAATGATTGACAATCAGGAGGACCACTGATTTAGATGATCCACCCGGAAATAAAAAATCATCCTCTATAACTTTAAGTTTACCAAAAGGAATCCCTGTGCATCATCTTATGAAGGTTCATGAATCTTCTTTTCAGCTAAAATGAAAAGAAAGAAGACATTTTGTGGGGATGAAGATGCTTCACAGGCTGCAGGCTGAGACCCAACCAGAGAAGGAAGGACAGCGCTCCACAAGTAGATATATATTTCTTTGTAAAATTGAAATATTTAAGATATAAGTTGACACGCCAATATAACCAGAGCAAAAGGTTAGTCTAAAGTCCTGCTGCTGAATTAATTTGCTGCTCTGGTCTCCTGTAAATATCTTCGGGGTTTCTGACACACTAGATAAACTGACCCAAAGAAGAATTATAAACTGAATCTGTATGTGGGTGGCTCTGTAGCTCTCGTTTTGTCCTCCTCTACATAACCTTTCCTCTTTCTTCCTGTACTGTCACAGCCCCCCCCCCCCTCAGCCACCTCCTCTGGCACTTTGAAAGTGTTTTCTTTATAGCGCAGGGAGAGCAGGGAGAATGAGACGAGGCCTCTCCTTTGCTAACAGGCTGGCCAGAGACAGTAGAAACCGTGTGTATGTGAATCGGCCTGCAGAATAGATTAGAAAAGAAAAAGAGGGAAACGTTAGGTAGAGGGGCTTTAGGCTGCGAGGAGCAGGACAAAGGGAGGAGTTTGCAAAAATGCCAAGGCATAGTTCACTGCAGCAGGCATTTAGAGGGAGGCCAGGGAGCGGGGGAAAAAAAAAAAAGGAGAGAAGCGAGGGAACGAGCTCTGCCTGGGTTTCTGAATGTCTTCTTGTAGAGTCAAACAATTTGGCATTGAAGTTAGAGCTAAGAGAAGTACTGAAAATGCAGGGATGACACAGATGGATTGTAATTTAACGATTATTGGAATCTTTACCAGCTACTTACCTTGACGATTTAGAGCAGCGTATGCCTGACGTACACAAAATCTGGCAAAAACACTGGCCAATGTTGGATAAGTTAGGAGCACGCTGAAGTATGCTGAAACACGCCGACGTACGGCAAGTACGTCAAGAAAATTTGATCATGCTCAAAATTTCATGACGTATGCTAGCGTATGCTAAGTTACAGTAACTTACAGGTCAGTTATCTGATACAGGGTTCCTACAGCATAAGGCAAGTTAAATTCAAGACTTTTTAATGCCACTTGAAATAAAAATTTAAGACTAAATTCACAAGAAACACAAGAAAAACCTGCTTACGACAACTTAACCCAAAGGTTTATTCTAACATAAACCACTGCACTAATGTTTAAATTTTGGAAAACTTCCCATACAGACAGAAAGCTAAAAAAAACACAAACTTTTTAAGGACCCGCAGGAACCCTGTGTTAGTTAACATACGTTCAGTGTAAGTTACTCATTAGTCGCGGCGTCAACTAATCCACAACTTCTAGCTGACTTGTGCATAACTTATGCAGGGCGACAGTGGCGTTGGATGTAGGAGTTTGCCCTGAAATCGAACGGTTGACGGTTCAAGCCCCGGTTCCGACTTTCAGTGTCATTGTGTCCTTGGGCAAGACACTTCACCTGCATTGTCTACTGATGGTGGTCAGAGGGCCCCGAGGCGCCAGTGTACGGCAGCCCCGCTTCTGTCATTGAGCCCCAGGGCAAGCTGTAGCTTCCCACCATCAGTGTGTTAGTGATGGGTGAATGACTTAATGTAGTATAAAGCCCTTTGGTCAAGTCTCAACTTATCAAGAACTTCTCTCCAATACATATCAACGTATCTGACGTGTTCCAGACGAGCGCTGAAGGTGTTTCTAACTTCCAGCTACTGTATAATGGCGTATTGGCAGTGTTTTGGTATAAAGGGGGTTCACAGGAGGAAACCATCAGTTCTCCTCCCGACTTCATCCCCA
Source organism: Cyprinodon tularosa (assembly GCF_016077235.1). Classification (NCBI taxonomy): domain Eukaryota; kingdom Metazoa; phylum Chordata; class Actinopteri; order Cyprinodontiformes; family Cyprinodontidae; genus Cyprinodon; species Cyprinodon tularosa. Next base: position 383,294 of record NW_024038707.1, read on the forward strand.
TCATAGGGTGAGCTAGAAGGTGAGTGTGATGGATCCTCCCTGCGTTCATGACCACGAACAAACTTCCTAGCAGACATGATGCTCAATCTGCTGCGACTGCAAACCTTTTTTCTTTTATTTATTTCTTGTTTTTGGCAGGCGGTAAATGGCAGCCGGGTTAATAAAGCAATCAAATGAATCGTTTTATGCATAGCCAGTGCCTCAGGGCGCATTGCTGCCCCATCCTGGACACTGGATTGTGACATTTCATGGGCATTACGCTTATGTCTAACGACAGTTAGGCTGTCGTTAGACATAAGTTCTGGACTCGTTATGAATACTCTATGTGTACGCCAAAAATTGATACATAGAATTCTGCTAAAATACATAGAAAGTTCAGCGTATGCCAGCGTTTTAGAAGATTTTTGGAAGTCGGCCATACGCTGGCTAAACCGGCAAGGTGCAACTGGGCCCTTAAGGCTGTTACTTCGAAACTAGGTCGTCTGCATAGGTGTCATAGTGAACAAAAAGACGTCCCCGCCCCTTCCGCAGACACTCTGCTACACCTCTCCCAAATTGTAGGTGACCGCAGACAGGATGCCATTTTGTTTTGTTTGTATGACCGCCATTGCGGAAAACAACTCGTGAAGATGGACCAGCTAGAAGAGCGAGGTGTGCGAGAACGCTGGGACCCTTTTTCCACCTGGATCCCCGCTCCTTTTCGCCGTCATGTCCCTCCGTTGTCGGACGAACTTGCCCCCACTTCCTCACCGCCTCGGCCGTTTCTAGACCCACAGCGTATAGCACAGACCACGCTTCAAAATTGAGCATAAATCAAAAATGTCTGCATCAAGCTCACTGCGACGCACTGCTGCGGGGAATAAAACCAGCACTTTAGTCCTGTATAATCTTTAACAGACTCTAAAACATATCATTAACTTACAGAACAATCTTCTCAAAGCAGTAATGAAGCCACAACTTTACAAGAACCTATAGCTTTTGCATTTAGGATTATCCAGAACCCCTTGAAGTGGAAATGAAACGGTTAACCAAACTAGCTTTATGTTTCATGAGATTGTGCTTGGAATCCTGAGGTTGTGAGTTTGAAACCCACTCCCACAGACAGTCCCTGAGCACACTGGAAAAACAATCTAAAAATAAGTAAAAATATCTTAAATTAGGTGAGCGATTTGACCGCAACCATCTTAAGACGGCAGACAAAATTTCAAACATGTCTGATTTTCTCCCGACCTTACGATTCCTGATGGAAAGGTGGTCGTAAGAGGCTGATCACCGCTTGTGTACTTAACGACGCATGATCAGGCTGAAAGTTGGCCCGATCAAATAACTCTCGCACGACTGGAGAATCGGCCCGAAAAAGGCAAAAAAATCGTACAGTGTATGCCCAGCTTAAGGCACATTGCTCAGCCATAACAGCTTTAAAGGACTCCAGACCACCTTGTTCAGCACTAGTTGTCATGATCTGGCCTGTTTGCTCTCCCTTAATTAGTCATTCCTTTCACCTGTCGTTTTTTCCCTCCCTGCCTCAATTATAATTTATTCCTCTCACCTGTTTCCTGTTGGTTATATTCAGTTCAGCCTGAGCATTCAGGGCCAGATCATTACGTGTCTGTTAGTTCTGTTTTAGTTCACGGTTCATGTCCTGGATCCTAGCAGCCAGTGGAAAGAGGGTTTTGTGTTTGTCTCGTCTCCTGATTGTCCACTGTCCCTCCCCCGCGGGAGTCCTCTGGGTTTTTGGCTCAATATGTGGGGAGGTTCAGTTTTTATCCAGTAAGCCTGGCTCCAGGGAGGAGACCAGTTTAAAGTCCTGCATCAAGTTCTGGTTCCACGTCCTGTCTCGGCTACCCTCTTCCACTGAGCCTGCCTGTCTGCACCTGATCCTGTCTGCTCCTGTGCGTGACCACCTGGTCAGATTGGGCGGTGCCGCGCCCCCCCGCCTGCAGTGTCCGCGAGCCACAGCTCCGCTTTTTGTTTTGTTTATTTAATAAACCTTTTGAACTTTCCTACTGACTGTCTCTCCTTGAATACTGGGTTCATCTGTCTCCGTTTCATGACACTAGTCCTCTTATAAAATCTAAAATACACATTAAAATTGGACTAAATCATGTCTTAATAAGAAGTTTCTGATTCTGAACCATTTCTTTTCTGTTTGCAGAAGCGATCAGGGTTCAATTTACATGTTAGCTGTGGGAAGACCTGCTAAAAACATGGATCCACTGCTAAGAAAAGAGACCGTATAATATAATCCAGAATAATGTGAAAGCCCTTACTTACCATGAGACGATTCTGGAACGGGAGCAGCAGGGAGAGGCCGCCGGGACCTTGGTTGACTCGATGGGTGGGCCATTTTAACCGGGCCAACAAACTCCACGAACGTTCCTGGGAAGTCGCCTCTCTGTTTGGTGCGTTTGTTGTACCCTAGGAGCCAGCCTAGACGCTGCGGGTGCTCCTCACAGCCCTCCTCGTAGGTCAGCATCGACACCAGAGAGGCCTTGCTGACAGTCAGGAGGTCTCCTGGCTGGAGATCCAAGTCCTCCTCCTGGTCCTTGGTGAACCAGTAGAGGGCACGGTACTGGAAACCCTCGGCCGCCATTTTGTAGAGCAGATGAGTTCCTTTTTTGATAACCGCTTGGTCTTTAAAGAAACTGAAGCTGGAGCGGAGTCACTGGAAGGTGCTGTTGGTGTCTAGACTGAAGGAGGAGCAAGTCACCCAAAGCTTAGAAGCATTTTTACCGCTTCATAAGAGAGCTGCTGTAACGGGGAGGTGGCAGCAGCAGCTTCAGAGCTGACTGGTGTTGCTGCGCCCCTGCACTTTCCTCAGCTTGATACCCCGGTTAAGCCAAATGATGGAGCAGAGGGAGAGCGTCGGCAACATGCTCCTTCAAAAAAAACTCAACTCCGGCACTGCTTTGGTTGCTGTGGTGAAGGATGGCGTCGCTGGATCTCCACGCTCCAAACAGACGTCTAAGTTGGGAGGAAAACGTGGAGCGGAAAGCTCCGTAGTTCCTTCGAATGCGTTCAAATTAACGGGAAGGATTGACGACTGACCTGCGTAGCAGAAACAAAAAGAAAAGAATACCAAAGTAAATAAAAAACAATGGGTTACAAACGGCTTAACAGGGAGAGCAAAGCATTGCATTAAAAATGGCGAACTGCGACAGCTCCATGCATCCGTGTGGTCGACGCTGCTGCGTCATAACCCGGGCAGGAGCCTCCGAGGCCCTCTTTCAACCTTCCAAAAAAAATATATGACGTAGTTCGCTCTAACACCGCACCAAAAAGTTTTCTTTTACTCTGACTGAAAAGTCTGGATTAAGAGAAGTTGGAATGTGAACATTCGATCCACAAATCAGCTGCAGTGGAGCCACATTTCTCCCAAACAAGCAGGAGAGATTCCTGGACGGGACAGAAGTGGCAACTCTGTTTTCTCAATTTAATCATTCATGTACACAGATTCATATGAACACAAACAAAATCCACACAGCGTGTTAAAAATCAGCTTCAAAAGGACAAATAGAGTCAAAAATCTGAATATTCAACATAGACTTTCCTTTCATTGCCATCTATACCTTAGAAACTGGTACCCAGATTATAAAATAAATTCAAAGAGACCAACGCACAGAGAAATTATGCAATGAGAAAAAAAAAACGGGAGATCACAGCTTCAAGATCCGACATCTTTGGTTTTTGTTACGAAGCGAAGGAGGCAGAAAGGCGACTGCTGAATTCGGCCGATAGCAAAAAAAAACACAAACAAACAAACAAAAATAATCCAAAATGGCTAATCTGAAATAACCGAGGCCCCGGGTCTGTGAGGCCTGCTGCTCTGCCAACATTTAAGGGAAATGACCATGAAAGACGACATTTAATAAAAACGGTGAGTGCACGGTGGGAACTATCAGGACAAGAGCTTAAAACAATACGGCAAATGTCCAGCTAGAATGTTTTTAAAGCTTCACACACGTTTACCGGAAACCCCTGAGTAGGGATATAGATTCATCAGGACCTACTTTTATGTTTAAAGCGATGCTAAAAGGCTTTGGGTAATAACTGGATGCAGGAACGTGCAAAAAAAAAAAAAAAGGAACCAAACTCACCAGAGTTTTTTTTTTTTTTTTCATTGAGCCGGACGGGTTCAGCGAGACTCACGGTCCCACATCCTCTGAATCGACAGGCGAGAAGTGCCAGGCTGAGACACGTGGCACTGGCATACCCAACCACAGCCCGCAATCCTCACACCCCCACCCCCAACCCTCCCAAAAAAGCCTCATTTCTCCACCTGCTCCTCACCCCTGCAACCCAAACCCCCAAAAAAACATGCCAAAAAAGTCCAACCCTCCTTCCCTGATTGTCCTCCTGAGAAGAAGTCCTGATATCTTTCCAGCAGCCATGCTTCATTCACTCACTCAGAGATGCAGCAAGAATAAAAATAAAGATTGAAAAATAAATGAGCACGAGTTTGGAAATATAAAAAAAGAGTTAAGGTCCTGATGAGAGTGGGTTCCAGGCAGCACAGCGTCCCCTATTTTTCCCTCCCAAACACTTTTTTTTATTTTAGTCTGGGCAGAGAGAGCGACACAAAAGCAGCGCGAGAGAGACGGAGCAGGCACAAGAGGGCGACCGCAGAAAAATAAATAATGAACCAGGCAGCAAACAACTCACTGTTGCTAGAGAGAGGGAAAGCTGGTCCTGCGCTCTGATTGGTTCCCCCGTCGGGCCATGTGCCTCGCAGTCACCCGGAGAAACCGGGCAAATCAAGGGAAACGTTCTAATATTAGAAAATGTTTCCAGCTGATCGAAAAACATGCAACGGAAAGCTCTCTGAAGTATAAACGGCTGGATGTGAAGATACTATTCTAAAGGAATCCATCCTTCCTCAGCTGAGGAGGTGAAACATTACATGGCAAGACTAGTGCCTGCACGGGATTGGAGGAGGACTCATGAGTCATGCTGTAGTTGTGCAGCAGGATCAAGTGGATGAAAGCTGCAGAAACTGTGAGAAAAAAGAGGGCAAACTAATCAGGAGGAGATTAAACAAATGTGTTTGATGTCTGCTGATTCCTTTTATGGATTAAGGACTCTTTAGGACTGATTCTCCTTTGCAGGGATCAGCTGTTTATTTGAGATCAAAATGAACATTTGGAAGATGTCAAATGAATCCGAGATGCTCATCAAACATCAGCAGATAAGAAGAACACCACGATGACGCAGCTTTAGGGTCCAAACACCACGCAGTCCAGATTTATGTAATATATATAATATAAGTTGGGAGTGGCGGCCTAGTGGTTAGGGCATAGGGCTTTGAATCCTGAGTTGCAGACTGCAACTTTTGGTCTCTAAGCAAGACCCGTAACCCCACACTGCTCCCCTGGCGCCACACAATGGCAGCCCACTGCTCCCCAAGGGGATGGGTTAAATGCAGAGAAGTAATTTCCCTCTGGGATTATTAGAGTATGTAAAATACAAAAAAAATATATTATATATATATTAGGGATGCACGATATAATCGGCCCCCTATCGGTATCGGCCTTAAAACTGAATATCGGACATCGGCCACCCCACCGATATTTAACCCGATATTTGATCAGCTTCTGAGTTTCTAAAGTCTAAAAAAAGAAATACTACTTCTTCTTCTTCCTCAAAAACTTCTTTTTTACAGACTTAAAAACTTCTAAAGACGAGGGAAAAAATATTGATACATTAAAATATCACAATATCTTCATATGCTGATATATTGCCATTTAAAAACACCATATCAATCTCTTTACTAATGAAATAGTGCTATATGTCATCGTTATGCTACGAAATCCCCCGAAAATTCACGAAATTTTGCCATATTTTTATATGTTGATATATTGACGTGGTATTGATCTATTTTACTAACAAAATCTCACAAGAATTCGCAAAATATCACGAGAGTTTGTAACAGAACGATGAGATTTTGAAAGTAAAATAGATCGCTACCGTGTTTTTAAAAATCTATTTGATATCAGCATATGAAAATATATTTGAGTTTATTATTTTTCAAAGTGTCAGAAATGGATAACAAAACTGCTATTTTCAATGACTACTTATTTTTGTCCAGCTTTAACATCAGTATCGATATCGATTATCGGCTACATGAGTTTTAAAATATCGGCATATCGGATATCGGCCAAAATCCCAATGTCGTACATCCCTAATATATACATATATATATAAAACAGCTTATTTTTATTGGATGATTTTTTTTCCAGCCAGGGCCAGCCCAAGGCATCAGCAAACTAAGAGACTGATTAGGGCCCCACAGCAACAAACAATTTCGGAATAAACGTGCAATATTATGTCAATATATCTTTATTCGTGTGGAAATTAGCAGTTTTGTCAACATTCCATTGATTGGAAGTGCAAAAATACAGACATAAAACAGAAAAAAATGAATTTTCAAAAATTAAAACGGAAAAAACGGAATTTAGGAAAAAATTTAACAGAATTTGGGAAAAAAATAAAACAGATTTTATAGGGCCCTCCAGTACAATAATTCAAAGTTATTGTTAGCATTAGAAGGGCTGTTTATGACATTATAGTTAGAGGTCAGAGAATTTTTTTTTTCATGATTTATTTATAATTTCATTATCATGGAACAAACGAGTTCAGCTGTGAAATAATGCGGGATATTGGGATAACCGCTCTAATTTAGTTCCAGCAGATGCCGCCATTCTAAACTG